>NC_080084.1:1970000-2270000 GCF_949987535.1 Balaenoptera acutorostrata
CTGCTGTCGTTTGGTAGCAAAATCTGCTATGTGAAGAGAAACATTTCGTTGTAAGCGGGTTGCATCAGCCTTGCTACTTTTTCTCAACTGCCTTTAAAGTAGGGTAGTCATTTGGCAGACTTACTTGAGGCCCTGCTTCCCAGGCTGGAAATTTTGCTTTCATTCCTTAGGTAGCACATTGGATCAGGACGGCCTTACCCCAAGGATTCCGGGATGTGCAGCCCGATTATTTGAGATCAGCCCTTCTGGCTCTTTCATGAATGAAACCAACTGGGAAAAGAGCAGTTCTAAGCTGGGGACCATGGTGTCTTTCCCTAGTCTACATAGAAACAGCACTCTGAGTGAGACGAGCTGCTGGCGTTTGGTAGCAAAATCTCCTATTCTGAAGAGAAACATTTCATTGTAAGCGGGTTGCATCAGCCTTGCCTCATTTTCTCAAGTGGCTATAAAGGAGGGCAGTCAGTAGGCCTCACCCTTCAGGACCACTCCAATTTCCTAGAAAAACACTAGGTCACGGTGGGCTTTCCTGTGGCAAGTAAACTTTGCTTTCATTCCTTAGGGGGCACTTTGGCTCAGAACTGCCCTACCCCAAGGATTCAGGAATGTTCAGCCCGATTGTTTCAGAACAGCTTTTCTGGCTCTTTCATGGATGAAACCAACTGGGAAAAGAGCCGTTCTAAGCTGGGGACCATGGTTTCTTTCCCTAGTCTACACAGAAACAGCACTCAGAATGAAACGAGCTGCTGGCATTTGGTAGCAAAATCGCCTATTCTGAAGAGAAACATTTCGTTGTAAGCGGGTTGCATCAGCCTTGCCACATTTTCTCAACTGGCTTTAAAGAAGGGCAGTCAGTTGGCAGACTTACTTGAGGCGCTGCTTCCCAGGCTGGAAACTTTGCTTTCATTCCTTAGTTAACACAATGGCTCAGGACGGCCTTACCCCAAGGATTCAGGGATGTGCAGCCCGATTACTTGAGATCAGCCCTTCTGGCTCTTTCATGGATGAAACCAACTGGGAAAAGAACCGTTCTAAGCAGGGGACCATGGTGTCTTTCCCTAGTCTACACAGAAACAGCACTCTGAATGAAACGAGCTGCTGGCATTTGGTAGCAAAATCTGCTATTTGAAGAGATACATTTCGCTGTAAGTGGGTTGCATCAGCCTTGCTACATTTTCTCACCTGGCTTTAAAGTAGGGTAGTCATTTGGCAGACTTACTTGAGGCCCTGCTTCCCAGGCTGGAAAATTTGCTTTCATTCCGTAGATGGCACATTGTCTCAGGACGGCCTTACCCCAAGGATTCAGGGATGTGCATCCCGATTAGTTGAGATCAGCCCTTCTGGCTCTTTCATGGCTGAAACGAACTGGGAAAAGAGCAGTTCTAAACTGGGTACCATGGTGTCTTACCCTAGTCTACACAGAAACAGCACTCTGAGTGAAACGAGCTGCTGGCGTTTGGTAGCAAAATCTCCTATTCTGAAGAGAAACATTTCGTTCTAAGCGGGTGGCGTCAGCCTTGCCTCATTTTCTCAAGTGGCTATAAAGGAGGGCAGTCAGTAGGCCTCACCCTTCAATCCCACTACAATTTCTTAGAGAAAACACCAGGCCTCGGTGTGCTTTCCTGTGGCAAGTAAACTTTGCTTTCATTCCTTAGGCGGCACTTTGGCTCAGAACTGCCCTACCCCAAGGATTCAGGAATGTTCAGCCCGATTGTTTCAGAAAAGCTTTTCTGGCTCTTTCATGGTGAAACCAACTGGGAAAAGAGCCGTTCTAAGCTGGGGACCATGGTGTCTTTCCCTAGTCTACACAGAAACAGCACTCTGAGTGAAACGAGCTGCTGGCGTTTGGTAGCAAAATCTCCTATTCTGAAGAGTAACATTTCATTGTTAGCGGGTTGCATCAGCCTTGCCTCATTTTCACAAGTGGCTATAAAGGAGGGCAGTCAGTAGGCCTCACCCTTCAAGCCCACTCCAATTTCCTAGAGAAAACACTAGGTCACGGTGTGCTTTCCTGTGGCAAGTAAACTTTGCTTTCATTCCTTAGGTGGCACATTGGCTCAGGACGGCCTTACCCCAAGGATTCAGGGATGTGCAGCCCGATTACCTGAGATCAGCCCTTCTGGCTCTTTCATGGATGAAACCAACTGGGAAAAGAGCCATTCTAAGCTGAGGACCATGGTGTCTTTCCCTAGTCTACACAGAAACAGCACTCTGAGGGAGAGGATCTGCTAGTGTTTGGTAGCACAATCTCCTATTCTGAAGAGAAACATTTCATTGTAAGCGGGTTGCATCAGCCTTGTCACATTTTCTCAACTGGCTTTAAAGAAGGGCAGTCAGTTGGCAGACTTCCTTGAGGCCCTGCTTCCCAGGCTGGAAACTTTGCTTTCATTCCTTAGTTAGCACATTGGCTCAGGACGGTCTTACCCCAAGGATTCAGTTATGTGCAGCCCGATTACTTGAGATCAGCCCTTCTGGCACTTTCATGGATGAAACCAACTGAGAAAAGAGGCGTTCTAAGCAGGGGAGCATGGTGTCTTTCCCTAGTCTACACAGAAACAGCACTCTCAGTGAAACGAGCTGCTGGCGTTTGGGAGCAAAATCTCCTATCCTAAAGAGAAACATTTCGTTGTAAGCAGGTTGCATCAGCCTTGCCTCATTTTCACAAGTGGCTATAAAGCAGGGCAGTAAGTAGGCCTCACCCTTCAAGCCCACTCCAATTTCCTAGAGGAAACACAAGACCTCGGTGTGCTTTCCTGTGGCAAGTAAACTTTGCTTTCATTCCTTAAGGGGCACATTGGCTCAGAACTGCCCTACCCCAAGGATTCAGGAATGTTCAGCCCGATTGTTTGAGAACAGCTTTTCTGGCTCTTTCATGGATGAAACCACCTGGAAAAGGAGCCGTTCTAAGCTGGGGACCATGGTGTCTTTCCCTAGTCTACACAGAAACAGCACTCTGAGGGAGACGTGCTGTTGGCGTTTGGTAGCAAAATCTCCTATTCTGAAGAGAAACATTTCGTTGTAAGCGGGTTGCATCAGCCTTGCCACATTTTCTAAACTGGCTTTAAAGGAGGGCAGTCAATGGGTAGACTTCCTTGAGGCCCTGCTTCCCAGGCTGGAAACTTTGCTATCATTCCTTAGGTGGCACATTGGCTCAGAACTGCCCTACCCCAAGGATTCAGGGGTGTGCAGCCCTATTAGTTGAGATCAGCCCTTCTGGCTCTTTCATGGATAAAACCAACTGGGAAAAGAGCCGTTCTAAGCTTGGGACCATGGTGTCTTACCCTAGTCTACACAGAAACAACACTCTGAGGGAGAGGAGCTGCTGGTGTTTGGTAGCACAATCTCCTATTCTGAAGAGAAACATTTCGTTGTAAGCGGGTTGCATCAGCCTTGTCACATTTTCTCAACTGGCTTTAAAGAAGGGCAGTCAGTTGGCAGACTTCCTTGAGGCCCTGCTTCCCAGGCTGGAAACTTTGCTTTCATTCCTTAGGTGCCACATTGGCTCAGGACGGCCTTACCCCAAGGATTCAGGGATGTGCAGCCCAATTACTTGAGATCAGCCTTTCCGGCTCTTTAATGGATGAAACCAACTGGGAAAAGAGCCGTTCTAAGCTGGGGACCATGGTGTCTTTCCCTAGTCTACACAGAAACAGCACTCTGAGGGAGAGGAGCTGCTGGCGTTTGGTAGCAAAATCACCTATTCTGAAGAGAAACATTTCGTTGTAAATGGGGTGCATCAGTCTTGCCACATTTTCTCAACTGGCTTTAAAGAAGGGCAGTCAGTTGACAGACTTACTTGAGGCGCTGCTTCCCAGGCTGGAAACTTTGCTTTCATTCCTTTGTTAACACATTGGCTCAGGACGGCCTTACCCCAAGGATTCAGGGATGTGCAACCCGATTACTTGAGATCAGCCCTTCTGGCTCTTTCATGGCTGAAACGAACTGGGAAAAGAGCAGTTCTAAGCTGGGGACCATGGTGTCTTACCCTAGTCTACACAGAACCAGCACTCTCAGTGAAACGAGCTTCTGGCGTTTGGGAGCAAAATCTCCTATCCTAAAGAGAAACATTTCTTTGTAAGCAGGTTGCAGCAGCCTTGCCTCTTTTTCACAAGTGGCTATAAATGAGGGCAGTCAGTAGGCCTCACCCTTCAAGCCCACTCCAATTTCCTAGAGAAAACAGAAGACCCCGGTGTGCTTTCCTGTGGCAAGTAAACTTTGCTTTCATTCCTTAAGGGGCACATTGGCTCAGAACTGCCCTACCCCAAGGATTCAGGAATGTTCAGCCCGATTGTTTGAGAACAGCTTTTCTGGCTCTTTCATGGATGAAACCACCTGGGAAAGGAGCCGTTCTAAGCTGGAGACCAGGGTGTCTTTCCCTAGTCTACACAGAAACAGCACTCTGAGTGAAACGAGCTGCTGGCATTTGGTAGCAAAATCTGCTATTTGAAGAGAAACATTTCGCTGTAAGTGGGTTGCATCAGCCTTGCTACATTTTCTCACCTGGCTTTAAAGTAGGGTAGTCATTTGGCAGACTTACTTGAGGCCCTGCTTCCCAGGCTGGAAAATTTGCTTTCATTCCGTAGATGGCACATTGGCTCAGGACGGCCTTACCCCAAGGATTCAGGGATGTGCATCCCGATTAGTTGAGATCAGCCCTTCTGGCTCTTTCATGGCTGAAACGAACTGGGAAAAGAGCAGTTCTAAGGTGGGGACCATGGTGTCTTACCCTAGTCTACACAGAAACAGCACTCTGAGTGAAACGAGCTGCTGGCGTTTGGTAGCAAAATCTCCTATTCTGAAGAGAAACATTTCGTTGTAAGCGGGTGGCGTGAGCCTTGCCTCATTTTCTCAAGTGGCTATAAAGGAGGGCAGTGAGTATGCCTGACCCTTCATTCCCACTCCAATTTCCTAGAGAAAACACCAGGCCTCGGTGTGCTTTCCTGTGGCAAGTAAACTTTGCTTTCATTCCTTAGGGGGCACTTTGGCTCAGAACTGCCCTACCCCAAGGATTCAGGAATGTTCAGCCCGATTGTTTCAGAAAAGCTTTTCTGGCTCTTTCATGGATGAAACCAACTGGGAAAAGAGCCGTTCTAAGCTGGGGACCATGGTGTCTTTCCCAAGTCTACACAGAAAGAGCACTCTGAGGGAGAGGATCTGCTAGTGTTTGGTAGCACAATCTCCTATTCTGAAGAGAAACATTTCATTGAGAGCGGGTTGCATCAGCCTTGTCACATTTTCTCAACTGGCTTTAAAGAAGGGCAGTCAGTTGGCAGACTTCCTTGAGGCCCTGCTTCCCAGGCTGGAAACTTTGCTTTCATTCCTTAGTTAGCACATTGGCTCAAGACGGTCTTACCCCAAGGATTCAGTTATGTGCAGCCCGATTACTTGAGATCAGCCCTTCTGGCTATTTCATGGATGAAACCAACTGAGAAAAGAGGCGTTCTAAGCAGGGGAGCATGGTGTCTTTCCGTAGTCTACACAGAAACAGCACTCTCAGTGAAACGAGCTGCTGGCGTTTGGGAGCAAAATCTCCTAACCTAAAGAGAAACATTTAGTTTTAAGCAGGTTGCAGCAGCCTTGCCTCATTTTCACAAGTGGCTATAAAGGAGGGCAGTCAGTAGGCCTCACACTTCAAGCCCACTCCAATTTCCTAGAGGAAACACAAGACCTCGGTGTGCTTTCCTGTGGCAAGTAAACTTTGCTTTCATTCCTTAAGGGGCACATTGGCTCAGAACTGCCCTACCCCAAGGATTCAGGAATGTTCAGCCCGATTGTTTGAGAACAGCTTTTCTGGCTCTTTCATGGATGAAACCACCTGGGAAAGGAGCCGTTCTAAGCTGGGGACCAGGGTGTCTTTCCCTAGTCTACACAGAAACAGCACTCTGAGTGAAACGAGCTGCTGGCATTTGGTAGCAAAATCTGCTATTTGAAGAGAAACATTTCGCTGTAAGTGGGTTGCATCAGCCTTGCTACATTTTCTCACCTGGCTTTAAAGTAGGGTAGTCATTTGGCAGACTTCCTTGAGGCCCTGCTTCCCAGGCTGGAAAATTTCCTTTCATTCCGTAGATGGCACATTGGCTCAGGACGGCCTTACCCCAAGGATTCAGGGATGTGCATCCCGATTAGTTGAGATCAGCCCTTCTGGCTCTTTCATGGCTGAAACGAACTGGGAAAAGAGCAGTTCTAAGCTGGGGACCATGGTGTCTTACCCTAGTCTACACAGAAACAGCACTCTGAGTAAAACGAGCTGCTGGCGTTTGGTAGCAAAATCTCCTATTCTGAAGAGAAACATTTCGTTGTAAGCGGGTGGCGTGAGCCTTGCCTCATTTTCTCAAGTGGCTATAAAGGAGGGCAGTGAGTATGCCTGACCCTTCATTCCCACTCCAATTTCCTAGAGAAAACACCAGGCCTCGGTGTGCTTTCCTGTGGCAAGTAAACTTTGCTTTCATTCCTTAGGGGGCACTTTGGCTCAGAACTACCCTACCCCAAGGATTCAGGAATGTTCAGCCCGATTGTTTCAGAAAAGCTTTTCTGGCTCTTTCATGGATGAAACCAACTGGGAAAAGAGCCGTTCTAAGCTGGGGACCATGGTGTCTTTCCCAAGTCTACACAGAAAGAGCACTCTGAGGGAGAGGATCTGCTAGTGTTTGGTAGCACAATCTCCTATTCTGAAGAGAAACATTTCATTGAGAGCGGGTTGCATCAGCCTTGTCACATTTTCTCAACTGGCTTTAAAGAAGGGCAGTCAGTTGGCAGACTTCCTTGAGGCCCTGCTTCCCAGGCTGGAAACTTTGCTTTCATTCCTTAGTTAGCACATTGGCTCAGGACGGTCTTACCCCAAGGATTCAGTTATGTGCAGCCCGATTACTTGAGATCAGCCCTTCTGGCTATTTCATGGATGAAACCAACTGAGAAAAGAGGCGTTCTAAGCAGGGGAGCATGGTGTCTTTCCGTAGTCTACACAGAAACAGCACTCTCAGTGAAACGAGCTGCTGGCGTTTGGGAGCAAAATCTCCTAACCTAAAGAGAAACATTTAGTTTTAAGCAGGTTGCAGCAGCCTTGCCTCATTTTCACAAGTGGCTATAAAGGAGGGCAGTCACTAGGCCTCACACTTCAAGCCCACTCCAATTTCCTAGAGGAAACACAAGACCTCGGTGTGCTTTCCTGTGGCAAGTAAACTTTGCTTTCATTCCTTAAGGGGCACATTGGCTCAGAACTGCCCTACCCCAAGGATTCAGGAATGTTCAGCCCGATTGTTTGAGAACAGCTTTTCTGGCTCTTTCATGGATGAAACCACCTGGGAAAGGAGCCGTTCTAAGCTGGGGACCAGGGTGTCTTTCCCTAGTCTACACAGAAACAGCACTCTGAGTGAAACGAGCTGCTGGCATTTGGTAGCAAAATCTGCTATTTGAAGAGAAACATTTCGCTGTAAGTGGGTTGCATCAGCCTTGCTACATTTTCTCACCTGGCTTTAAAGTAGGGTAGTCATTTGGCAGACTTCCTTGAGGCCCTGCTTCCCAGGCTGGAAAATTTCCTTTCATTCCGTAGATGGCACATTGGCTCAGGACGGCCTTACCCCAAGGATTCAGGGATGTGCATCCCGATTAGTTGAGATCAGCCCTTCTGGCTCTTTCATGGCTGAAACGAACTGGGAAAAGAGCAGTTCTAAGCTGGGGACCATGGTGTCTTACCCTAGTCTACACAGAAACAGCACTCTGAGTGAAACGAGCTGCTGGCGTTTGGTAGCAAAATCTCCTATTCTGAAGAGAAACATTTCGTTGTAAGCGGGTGGCGTCAGCCTTGCCTCATTTTCTCAAGTGGCTATAAAGGAGGGCAGTGAGTAGGCCTGACCCTTCATTCCCACTCCAATTTCCTAGAGAAAACACCAGGCCTCGGTGTGCTTTCCTATGGCAAATAAAATTTGCTTTCATTCCTTAGGGGGCACTTTGGCTCAGAACTGCCCTACCCCAAGGATTCAGGAATGTTCAGCCCGATTGTTTCAGAAAAGCTTTTCTCGCTCTTTCATGGATGAAACCAACTGGGAAAAGAGCCGTTCTAAGCTGGGGACCATGGTGTCTTTCCCAAGTCTACACAGAAACAGCACTCTGAGGGAGAGGATCTGCTAGTGTTTGGTAGCACAATCTCCTATTCTGAAGAGAAACATTTCATTGAGAGCGGGTTGCATCAGCCTTGTCACATTTTCTCAACTGGCTTTAAAGAGGGGCAGTCAGTTGGCAGACTTCCTTGAGGCCCTGCTTCCCAGGCTGGAAACTTTGCTTTCATTCCTTTGTTAACACATTGGCTCAAGACGGTCTTACCCCAAGGATTCAGTTATGTGCAGCCCGATTACTTGAGATCAGCCCTTCTGGCACTTTCATGGATGAAAACAACTGAGAAAAGAGGCGTTCTAAGCAGGGGAGCATGGTGTCTTTCCCTAGTCTACACAGAACCAGCACTCTCAGTGAAACGAGCTGCTGGCGTTTGGGAGCAAAATCTCCTATCCTAAAGAGAAACATTTCGTTGTAAGCAGGTTGCAGCAGCCTTGCCTCATTTTCACAAGTGGCTATAAAGCAGGGCAGTCAGTAGGCCTCACCCTTCAAGCCCACTCCAATTTCCTACAGGAAACACAAGACCTCGGTGTGCTTTCCTGTGGCAAGTAAACTTTGCTTTCGTTCCTTAAGGGGCACATTGGCTCAGAACTGCCCTACCCCAAGGATTCAGGAATATTCAGCCCGATTGTTTGAGAACAGCTTTTCTGGCTCTTTCATGGATGAAACCACCTGGGAAAGGAGCCGTTCTAAGCTGGGGACCATGGTGTCTTTCCCTAGTCTACACAGAAACAGCACTCTGAGGGAGCCGTGCTGTTGGCGTTTGGTAGCAAAATCTCCTATTCTGAAGAGAAACATTTCGTTGTAAGCGGGTTGCATCAGCCTTGCCACATTTTCTAAACTGGCTTTAAAGGAGGGCAGTCAATGGGTAGACTTCCTTGAGGCCCTGCTTCCCAGGCTGGAAACTTTGCTATCATTCCTTAGGTGGCACATTGGCTCAGAACTGCCCTACCCCAAGGATTCAGGGGTGTGCAGCCCTATTAGTTGAGATCAGCCCTTCTGGCTCTTTCATGGATGAAACCAACTGGGAAAAGAGCCGTTCTAAGCTGGGGACCATGGTGTCTTACCGTAGTCTACACAGAAACAACACTCTGAGGGAGAGGAGCTGCTGGTGTTTGGTAGCACAATCTCCTATTCTGAAGAGAAACATTTCGTTGTAAGCGGGTTGCATCAGCCTTGTCACATTTTCTCAACTGGCTTTAAAGAAGGGCAGTCAGTTGGCAGACTTCCTTGAGGCCCTGCTTCCCAGGCTGGAAACTTTGCTTTCATTCCTTAGGTGGCACATTTGCTCAGGACTGCCTTACCCCAAGGATTCAGGGGTGTGCAGCCCTATTAGTTGAGATCAGCCCTTCTGGCTCTTTCATGGATGAAACCAACTGGGAAAAGAGCCGTTCTAAGCTGGGGACCAGGGTGTCTTTCCCTAGTCTACACAGAAACAGCACTCTGAGTGAAACGAGCTGCTGGCATTTGGTAGCAAAATCTGCTATTTGAAGAGAAACATTTCGCTGTAAGTGGGTTGCATCAGCCTTGCTACATTTTCTCACCTGGCTTTAAAGTAGGGTAGTCATTTGGCAGACTTACTTGAGGCCCTGCTTCCCAGGCTGGAAAATTTGCTTTCATTCCGTAGATGGCACATTGGCTCAGGACGGCCTTACCCCAAGGATTCAGGGATGTGCAGCCCGATTACTTGAGTTCAGCCCTTCTGGCTCTTTCTTGGATGAAACCAACTGGGAAAAGAGCCGTTCTAAGCTGGGGACCATGGTGTCTTTCCCTAGTCTACACAGAAACAGCAATCTGAGGGAGACGAGCTGCTGGCGTTTGGTAGCACAATCTCCTATTCTGAAGAGAAACATTTCGTTGTAAGCGGGTTGCATCAGCCTTGCCTCATTTTCACAAGTGGCTATAAAGGAGGGCAGTCAGTCGGCCTCACCCTTCAATCCCACTCCAATTTCCTAGAGAAAACACTAGGTCACGGTGTGCTTTCCTGTGGCAAGTAAACTTTGCTTTCATTCCTTAGGTGGCACATTGGCTCAGGACGGCCTTACCCCAAGGATTCAGGGATGTGCAGCCCGATTACTTGTGACCAGCCCTTCTGGCTCTTTCATGGATGAAACCAACTGGAAAAAGAGCCGCTCTAAGCTGGGGACCATGGTGTCTTTCCCTAGTCTACACAGAAACAGCAGTCTGAGTGAAACGAGCTGTGGCATTTGGTAGCAAATCTCCTATTCTGAAGAGAAACATTTCGCTGTAAGCGGGTTTTATCAGCCTTGCCATATTTTCTCAACTGGCTATAAAGGAGGGCAGTCAGTAGACCTCCACCTTCAAGCCCACTCCAATTTCATAGAGGAAACACCAAGCCTCGGTATCGTCTCCTGTGGCAAGGAAACTTTGCTATCATTCCTTAGGTGGCACATTGGCTCAGAACTGCCCTACCCCAAGGATTCAGGGATGTGCAACCCCATTAGTTGAGATCAGCCCTTCTGGCTCTTTCATGGATGAAACCAACTGGGAAAAGAGCCGTTCTAAGCAGGGGACCATGGTGTCTTTCCCTAGTCTACACAGAAACAGCACTCTGAGTGAGAGGAGCTGCTGGTGTTTCGTAGCACAATCTCCTATTCTGAAGAGAAACATTTCATTGTAAGCGGGTTGCATCAGCCTTGCCTCATTTTCACAAGTGGCTATAAAGGAGGGCAGTCAGTAGGCCTCACCCTTCAATCCCACTCCAATTTCCTAGAGAAAACACTAGGTCACGGTGTGCTTTACTGTAGCAAGTAAACTTTGCTTTCATTCCTTAGGTGGCACATTGGCTCAGGACTGCCTTACCCCAACGATTCAGTTATGTGCAGTCCGATTACTTGAGATCAGCCCTTCTGGCTCTTTCATGGATGAAACCAACTGGGAAAAGTGCCATTCTAAGCAGGGGACCATGGTGTCTTTCCCTAGTCTACACAGAAACAGCGCTCTGAGCGAAACGAGCTGCTGTCGTTTGGTAGCAAAATCTGCTATGTGAAGAGAAACATTTCGTTGTAAGCGGGTTGCATCAGCCTTGCTACTTTTTCTCAACTGCCTTTAAAGTAGGGTAGTCATTTGGCAGACTTACTTGAGGCCCTGCTTCCCAGGCTGGAAATTTTGCTTTCATTCCTTAGGTAGCACATTGGATCAGGACGGCCTTACCCCAAGGATTCCGGGATGTGCAGCCCGATTATTTGAGATCAGCCCTTCTGGCTCTTTCATGAATGAAACCAACTGGGAAAAGAGCAGTTCTAAGCTGGGGACCATGGTGTCTTTCCCTAGTCTACATAGAAACAGCACTCTGAGTGAGACGAGCTGCTGGCGTTTGGTAGCAAAATCTCCTATTCTGAAGAGAAACATTTCATTGTAAGCGGGTTGCATCAGCCTTGCCTCATTTTCTCAAGTGGCTATAAAGGAGGGCAGTCAGTAGGCCTCACCCTTCAGGACCACTCCAATTTCCTAGAAAAAACACTAGGTCACGGTGGGCTTTCCTGTGGCAAGTAAACTTTGCTTTCATTCCTTAGGGGGCACTTTGGCTCAGAACTGCCCTACCCCAAGGATTCAGGAATGTTCAGCCCGATTGTTTCAGAACAGCTTTTCTGGCTCTTTCATGGATGAAACCAACTGGGAAAAGAGCCGTTCTAAGCTGGGGACCATGGTTTCTTTCCCTAGTCTACACAGAAACAGCACTCTGAATGAAACGAGCTGCTGGCATTTGGTAGCAAAATCGCCTATTCTGAAGAGAAACATTTCGTTGTAAGCGGGTTGCATCAGCCTTGCCACATTTTCTCAACTGGCTTTAAAGAAGGGCAGTCAGTTGGCAGACTTACTTGAGGCGCTGCTTCCCAGGCTGGAAACTTTGCTTTCATTCCTTAGTTAACACAATGGCTCAGGACGGCCTTACCCCAAGGATTCAGGGATGTGCAGCCCGATTACTTGAGATCAGCCCTTCTGGCTCTTTCATGGATGAAACCAACTGGGAAAAGAACCGTTCTAAGCAGGGGACCATGGTGTCTTTCCCTAGTCTACACAGAAACAGCACTCTGAATGAAACGAGCTGCTGGCATTTGGTAGCAAAATCTGCTATTTGAAGAGATACATTTCGCTGTAAGTGGGTTGCATCAGCCTTGCTACATTTTCTCACCTGGCTTTAAAGTAGGGTAGTCATTTGGCAGACTTACTTGAGGCCCTGCTTCCCAGGCTGGAAAATTTGCTTTCATTCCGTAGATGGCACATTGTCTCAGGACGGCCTTACCCCAAGGATTCAGGGATGTGCATCCCGATTAGTTGAGATCAGCCCTTCTGGCTCTTTCATGGCTGAAACGAACTGGGAAAAGAGCAGTTCTAAACTGGGTACCATGGTGTCTTACCCTAGTCTACACAGAAACAGCACTCTGAGTGAAACGAGCTGCTGGCGTTTGGTAGCAAAATCTCCTATTCTGAAGAGAAACATTTCGTTCTAAGCGGGTGGCGTCAGCCTTGCCTCATTTTCTCAAGTGGCTATAAAGGAGGGCAGTCAGTAGGCCTCACCCTTCAATCCCACTACAATTTCTTAGAGAAAACACCAGGCCTCGGTGTGCTTTCCTGTGGCAAGTAAACTTTGCTTTCATTCCTTAGGCGGCACTTTGGCTCAGAACTGCCCTACCCCAAGGATTCAGGAATGTTCAGCCCGATTGTTTCAGAAAAGCTTTTCTGGCTCTTTCATGGTGAAACCAACTGGGAAAAGAGCCGTTCTAAGCTGGGGACCATGGTGTCTTTCCCTAGTCTACACAGAAACAGCACTCTGAGTGAAAGGAGCTGCTGGCGTTTGGTAGCAAAATCTCCTATTCTGAAGAGTAACATTTCATTGTAAGCGGGTTGCATCAGCCTTGCCTCATTTTCACAAGTGGCTATAAAGGAGGGCAGTCAGTAGGCCTCACCCTTCAAGCCCACTCCAATTTCCTAGAGAAAACACTAGGTCACGGTGTGCTTTCCTGTGGCAAGTAAACTTTGCTTTCATTCCTTAGGTGGCACATTGGCTCAGGACGGCCTTACCCCAAGGATTCAGGGATGTGCAGCCCGATTACCTGAGATCAGCCCTTCTGGCTCTTTCATGGATGAAACCAACTGGGAAAAGAGCCGTTCTAAGCTGAGGACCATGGTGTCTTTCCCTAGTCTACACAGAAACAGCACTCTGAGGGAGAGGATCTGCTAGTGTTTGGTAGCACAATCTCCTATTCTGAAGAGAAACATTTCATTGTAAGCGGGTTGCATCAGCCTTGTCACATTTTCTCAACTGGCTTTAAAGAAGGGCAGTCAGTTGGCAGACTTCCTTGAGGCCCTGCTTCCCAGGCTGGAAACTTTGCTTTCATTCCTTAGTTAGCACATTGGCTCAGGACGGTCTTACCCCAAGGATTCAGTTATGTGCAGCCCGATTACTTGAGATCAGCCCTTCTGGCACTTTCATGGATGAAACCAACTGAGAAAAGAGGCGTTCTAAGCAGGGGAGCATGGTGTCTTTCCCTAGTCTACACAGAAACAGCACTCTGAGTGAGAGGAGCTGCTGGTGTTTCGTAGCACAATCTCCTATTCTGAAGAGAAACATTTCATTGTAAGCGGGTTGCATCAGCCTTGCCTCATTTTCACAAGTGGCTATAAAGGAGGGCAGTCAGTAGGCCTCACCCTTCAATCCCACTCCAATTTCCTAGAGAAAACACTAGGTCACGGTGTGCTTTACTGTGGCAAGTAAACTTTGCTTTCATTCCTTAGGTGGCACATTGGCTCAGGACTGCCTTACCCCAACGATTCAGTTATGTGCAGTCCGATTACTTGAGATCAGCCCTTCTGGCTCTTTCATGGATGAAACCAACTGGGAAAAGTGCCGTTCTAAGCAGGGGACCATGGTGTCTTTCCCTAGTCTACACAGAAACAGCGCTCTGAGCGAAACGAGCTGCTGTCGTTTGGTAGCAAAATCTGCTATGTGAAGAGAAACATTTCGTTGTAAGCGGGTTGCATCAGCCTTGCTACTTTTTCTCAACTGCCTTTAAAGTAGGGTAGTCATTTGGCAGACTTACTTGAGGCCCTGCTTCCCAGGCTGGAAATTTTGCTTTCATTCCTTAGGTAGCACATTGGATCAGGACGGCCTTACCCCAAGGATTCCGGGATGTGCAGCCCGATTATTTGAGATCAGCCCTTCTGGCTCTTTCATGAATGAAACCAACTGGGAAAAGAGCAGTTCTAAGCTGGGGACCATGGTGTCTTTCCCTAGTCTACATAGAAACAGCACTCTGAGTGAGACGAGCTGCTGGCGTTTGGTAGCAAAATCTCCTATTCTGAAGAGAAACATTTCATTGTAAGCGGGTTGCATCAGCCTTGCCTCATTTTCTCAAGTGGCTATAAAGGAGGGCAGTCAGTAGGCCTCACCCTTCAGGACCACTCCAATTTCCTAGAAAAAACACTAGGTCACGGTGGGCTTTCCTGTGGCAAGTAAACTTTGCTTTCATTCCTTAGGGGGCACTTTGGCTCAGAACTGCCCTACCCCAAGGATTCAGGAATGTTCAGCCCGATTGTTTCAGAACAGCTTTTCTGGCTCTTTCATGGATGAAACCAACTGGGAAAAGAGCCGTTCTAAGCTGGGGACCATGGTTTCTTTCCCTAGTCTACACAGAAACAGCACTCTGAATGAAACGAGCTGCTGGCATTTGGTAGCAAAATCGCCTATTCTGAAGAGAAACATTTCGTTGTAAGCGGGTTGCATCAGCCTTGCCACATTTTCTCAACTGGCTTTAAAGAAGGGCAGTCAGCTGGCAGACTTACTTGAGGCGCTGCTTCCCAGGCTGGAAACTTTGCTTTCATTCCTTAGTTAACACAATGGCTCAGGACGGCCTTACCCTAAGGATTCAGGGATGTGCAGCCCGATTACTTGAGATCAGCCCTTCTGGCTCTTTCATGGATGAAACCAACTGGGAAAAGAACCGTTCTAAGCAGGGGACCATGGTGTCTTTCCCTAGTCTACACAGAAACAGCACTCTGAATGAAACGAGCTGCTGGCATTTGGTAGCAAAATCTGCTATTTGAAGAGATACATTTCGCTGTAAGTGGGTTGCATCAGCCTTGCTACATTTTCTCACCTGGCTTTAAAGTAGGGTAGTCATTTGGCAGACTTACTTGAGGCCCTGCTTCCCAGGCTGGAAAATTTGCTTTCATTCCGTAGATGGCACATTGTCTCAGGACGGCCTTACCCCAAGGATTCAGGGATGTGCATCCCGATTAGTTGAGATCAGCCCTTCTGGCTCTTTCATGGCTGAAACGAACTGGGAAAAGAGCAGTTCTAAACTGGGTACCATGGTGTCTTACCCTAGTCTACACAGAAACAGCACTCTGAGTGAAACGAGCTGCTGGCGTTTGGTAGCAAAATCTCCTATTCTGAAGAGAAACATTTCGTTCTAAGCGGGTGGCGTCAGCCTTGCCTCATTTTCTCAAGTGGCTATAAAGGAGGGCAGTCAGTAGGCCTCACCCTTCAATCCCACTACAATTTCTTAGAGAAAACACCAGGCCTCGGTGTGCTTTCCTGTGGCAAGTAAACTTTGCTTTCATTCCTTAGGCGGCACTTTGGCTCAGAACTGCCCTACCCCAAGGATTCAGGAATGTTCAGCCCGATTGTTTCAGAAAAGCTTTTCTGGCTCTTTCATGGTGAAACCAACTGGGAAAAGAGCCGTTCTAAGCTGGGGACCATGGTGTCTTTCCCTAGTCTACACAGAAACAGCACTCTGAGTGAAACGAGCTGCTGGCGTTTGGTAGCAAAATCTCCTATTCTGAAGAGTAACATTTCATTGTAAGCGGGTTGCATCAGCCTTGCCTCATTTTCACAAGTGGCTATAAAGGAGGGCAGTCAGTAGGCCTCACCCTTCAAGCCCACTCCAATTTCCTAGAGAAAACACTAGGTCACGGTGTGCTTTCCTGTGGCAAGTAAACTTTGCTTTCATTCCTTAGGTGGCACATTGGCTCAGGACGGCCTTACCCCAAGGATTCAGGGATGTGCAGCCCGATTACCTGAGATCAGCCCTTCTGGCTCTTTCATGGATGAAACCAACTGGGAAAAGAGCCGTTCTAAGCTGAGGACCATGGTGTCTTTCCCTAGTCTACACAGAAACAGCACTCTGAGGGAGAGGATCTGCTAGTGTTTGGTAGCACAATCTCCTATTCTGAAGAGAAACATTTCATTGTAAGCGGGTTGCATCAGCCTTGTCACATTTTCTCAACTGGCTTTAAAGAAGGGCAGTCAGTTGGCAGACTTCCTTGAGGCCCTGCTTCCCAGGCTGGAAACTTTGCTTTCATTCCTTAGTTAGCACATTGGCTCAGGACGGTCTTACCCCAAGGATTCAGTTATGTGCAGCCCGATTACTTGAGATCAGCCCTTCTGGCACTTTCATGGATGAAACCAACTGAGAAAAGAGGCGTTCTAAGCAGGGGAGCATGGTGTCTTTCCCTAGTCTACACAGAAACAGCACTCTGAGTGAGAGGAGCTGCTGGTGTTTCGTAGCACAATCTCCTATTCTGAAGAGAAACATTTCATTGTAAGCGGGTTGCATCAGCCTTGCCTCATTTTCACAAGTGGCTATAAAGGAGGGCAGTCAGTAGGCCTCACCCTTCAATCCCACTCCAATTTCCTAGAGAAAACACTAGGTCACAGTGTGCTTTACTGTGGCAAGTAAACTTTGCTTTCATTCCTTAGGTGGCACATTGGCTCAGGACTGCCTTACCCCAACGATTCAGTTATGTGCAGTCCGATTACTTGAGATCAGCCCTTCTGGCTCTTTCATGGATGAAACCAACTGGGAAAAGTGCCGTTCTAAGCAGGGGACCATGGTGTCTTTCCCTAGTCTACACAGAAACAGCGCTCTGAGCGAAACGAGCTGCTGTCGTTTGGTAGCAAAATCTGCTATGTGAAGAGAAACATTTCGTTGTAAGCGGGTTGCATCAGCCTTGCTACTTTTTCTCAACTGCCTTTAAAGTAGGGTAGTCATTTGGCAGACTTACTTGAGGCCCTGCTTCCCAGGCTGGAAATTTTGCTTTCATTCCTTAGGTAGCACATTGGATCAGGACGGCCTTACCCCAAGGATTCCGGGATGTGCAGCCCGATTATTTGAGATCAGCCCTTCTGGCTCTTTCATGAATGAAACCAACTGGGAAAAGAGCAGTTCTAAGCTGGGGACCATGGTGTCTTTCCCTAGTCTACATAGAAACAGCACTCTGAGTGAGACGAGCTGCTGGCGTTTGGTAGCAAAATCTCCTATTCTGAAGAGAAACATTTCATTGTAAGCGGGTTGCATCAGCCTTGCCTCATTTTCTCAAGTGGCTATAAAGGAGGGCAGTCAGTAGGCCTCACCCTTCAGGACCACTCCAATTTCCTAGAAAAAACACTAGGTCACGGTGGGCTTTCCTGTGGCAAGTAAACTTTGCTTTCATTCCTTAGGGGGCACTTTGGCTCAGAACTGCCCTACCCCAAGGATTCAGGAATGTTCAGCCCGATTGTTTCAGAACAGCTTTTCTGGCTCTTTCATGGATGAAACCAACTGGGAAAAGAGCCGTTCTAAGCTGGGGACCATGGTTTCTTTCCCTAGTCTACACAGAAACAGCACTCTGAATGAAACGAGCTGCTGGCATTTGGTAGCAAAATCGCCTATTCTGAAGAGAAACATTTCGTTGTAAGCGGGTTGCATCAGCCTTGCCACATTTTCTCAACTGGCTTTAAAGAAGGGCAGTCAGCTGGCAGACTTACTTGAGGCGCTGCTTCCCAGGCTGGAAACTTTGCTTTCATTCCTTAGTTAACACAATGGCTCAGGACGGCCTTACCCCAAGGATTCAGGGATGTGCAGCCCGATTACTTGAGATCAGCCCTTCTGGCTCTTTCATGGATGAAACCAACTGGGAAAAGAACCGTTCTAAGCAGGGGACCATGGTGTCTTTCCCTAGTCTACACAGAAACAGCACTCTGAATGAAACGAGCTGCTGGCATTTGGTAGCAAAATCTGCTATTTGAAGAGATACATTTCGCTGTAAGTGGGTTGCATCAGCCTTGCTACATTTTCTCACCTGGCTTTAAAGTAGGGTAGTCATTTGGCAGACTTACTTGAGGCCCTGCTTCCCAGGCTGGAAAATTTGCTTTCATTCCGTAGATGGCACATTGGCTCAGGACGGCCTTACCCCAAGGATTCAGGGATGTGCATCCCGATTAGTTGAGATCAGCCCTTCTGGCTCTTTCATGGCTGAAACGAACTGGGAAAAGAGCAGTTCTAAGCTGGGGACCATGGTGTCTTACCCTAGTCTACACAGAAACAGCACTCTGAGTGAAACGAGCTGCTGGCGTTTGGTAGCAAAATCTCCTATTCTGAAGAGAAACATTTCGTTGTAAGCGGGTGGCGTGAGCCTTGCCTCATTTTCTCAAGTGGCTATAAAGGAGGGCAGTGAGTATGCCTGACCCTTCATTCCCACTCCAATTTCCTAGAGAAAACACCAGGCCTCGGTGTGCTTTCCTGTGGCAAGTAAACTTTGCTTTCATTCCTTAGGGGGCACTTTGGCTCAGAACTACCCTACCCCAAGGATTCAGGAATGTTCAGCCCGATTGTTTCAGAAAAGCTTTTCTGGCTCTTTCATGGATGAAACCAACTGGGAAAAGAGCCGTTCTAAGCTGGGGACCATGGTGTCTTTCCCAAGTCTACACAGAAAGAGCACTCTGAGGGAGAGGATCTGCTAGTGTTTGGTAGCACAATCTCCTATTCTGAAGAGAAACATTTCATTGAGAGCGGGTTGCATCAGCCTTGTCACATTTTCTCAACTGGCTTTAAAGAAGGGCAGTCAGTTGGCAGACTTCCTTGAGGCCCTGCTTCCCAGGCTGGAAACTTTGCTTTCATTCCTTAGTTAGCACATTGGCTCAGGACGGTCTTACCCCAAGGATTCAGTTATGTGCAGCCCGATTACTTGAGATCAGCCCTTCTGGCTATTTCATGGATGAAACCAACTGAGAAAAGAGGCGTTCTAAGCAGGGGAGCATGGTGTCTTTCCGTAGTCTACACAGAAACAGCACTCTCAGTGAAACGAGCTGCTGGCGTTTGGGAGCAAAATCTCCTAACCTAAAGAGAAACATTTAGTTTTAAGCAGGTTGCAGCAGCCTTGCCTCATTTTCACAAGTGGCTATAAAGGAGGGCAGTCAGTAGGCCTCACACTTCAAGCCCACTCCAATTTCCTAGAGGAAACACAAGACCTCGGTGTGCTTTCCTGTGGCAAGTAAACTTTGCTTTCATTCCTTAAGGGGCACATTGGCTCAGAACTGCCCTACCCCAAGGATTCAGGAATGTTCAGCCCGATTGTTTGAGAACAGCTTTTCTGGCTCTTTCATGGATGAAACCACCTGGGAAAGGAGCCGTTCTAAGCTGGGGACCAGGGTGTCTTTCCCTAGTCTACACAGAAACAGCACTCTGAGTGAAACGAGCTGCTGGCATTTGGTAGCAAAATCTGCTATTTGAAGAGAAACATTTCGCTGTAAGTGGGTTGCATCAGCCTTGCTACATTTTCTCACCTGGCTTTAAAGTAGGGTAGTCATTTGGCAGACTTCCTTGAGGCCCTGCTTCCCAGGCTGGAAAATTTCCTTTCATTCCGTAGATGGCACATTGGCTCAGGACGGCCTTACCCCAAGGATTCAGGGATGTGCATCCCGATTAGTTGAGATCAGCCCTTCTGGCTCTTTCATGGCTGAAACGAACTGGGAAAAGAGCAGTTCTAAGCTGGGGACCATGGTGTCTTACCCTAGTCTACACAGAAACAGCACTCTGAGTGAAACGAGCTGCTGGCGTTTGGTAGCAAAATCTCCTATTCTGAAGAGAAACATTTCGTTGTAAGCGGGTGGCGTCAGCCTTGCCTCATTTTCTCAAGTGGCTATAAAGGAGGGCAGTGAGTAGGCCTGACCCTTCATTCCCACTCCAATTTCCTAGAGAAAACACCAGGCCTCGTTGTGCTTTCCTATGGCAAATAAACTTTGCTTTCATTCCTTAGGGGGCACTTTGGCTCAGAACTGCCCTACCCCAAGGATTCAGGAATGTTCAGCCCGATTGTTTCAGAAAAGCTTTTCTCGCTCTTTCATGGATGAAACCAACTGGGAAAAGAGCCGTTCTAAGCTGGGGACCATGGTGTCTTTCCCAAGTCTACACAGAAACAGCACTCTGAGGGAGAGGATCTGCTAGTGTTTGGTAGCACAATCTCCTATTCTGAAGAGAAACATTTCATTGAGAGCGGGTTGCATCAGCCTTGTCACATTTTCTCAACTGGCTTTAAAGAGGGGCAGTCAGTTGGCAGACTTCCTTGAGGCCCTGCTTCCCAGGCTGGAAACTTTGCTTTCATTCCTTTGTTAACACATTGGCTCAAGACGGTCTTACCCCAAGGATTCAGTTATGTGCAGCCCGATTACTTGAGATCAGCCCTTCTGGCTCTTTCATGGATGAAACCAACTGAGAAAAGAGGCGTTCTAAGCAGGGGAGCATGGTGTCTTTCCCTAGTCTACACAGAAACAGCACTCTCAGTGAAACGAGCTGCTGGCGTTTGGGAGCAAAATCTCCTATCCTAAAGAGAAACATTTCGTTGTAAGCAGGTTGCAGCAGCCTTGCCTCATTTTCACAAGTGGCTATAAAGCAGGGCAGTCAGTAGGCCTCACCCTTCAAGCCCACTCCAATTTCCTACAGGAAACACAAGACCTCGGTGTGCTTTCCTGTGGCAAGTAAACTTTGCTTTCGTTCCTTAAGGGGCACATTGGCTCAGAACTGCCCTACCCCAAGGATTCAGGAATATTCAGCCCGATTGTTTGAGAACAGCTTTTCTGGCTCTTTCATGGATGAAACCACCTGGGAAAGGAGCCGTTCTAAGCTGGGGACCATGGTGTCTTTCCCTAGTCTACACAGAAACAGCACTCTGAGGGAGCCGTGCTGTTGGCGTTTGGTAGCAAAATCTCCTATTCTGAAGAGAAACATTTCGTTGTAAGCGGGTTGCATCAGCCTTGCCACATTTTCTAAACTGGCTTTAAAGGAGGGCAGTCAATGGGTAGACTTCCTTGAGGCCCTGCTTCCCAGGCTGGAAACTTTGCTATCATTCCTTAGGTGGCACATTGGCTCAGAACTGCCCTACCCCAAGGATTCAGGGGTGTGCAGCCCTATTAGTTGAGATCAGCCCTTCTGGCTCTTTCATGGATGAAACCAACTGGGAAAAGAGCCGTTCTAAGCTGGGGACCATGGTGTCTTTCCCTAGTCTACACAGAAACAGCACTCTGAGGGAGACGTGCTGTTGGCGTTTGGTAGCAAAATCTCCTATTCTGAAGAGAAACATTTCGTTGTAAGCGGGTTGCATCAGCCTTGCCTCATTTTCACAAGTGGCTATAAAGGAGGGCAGTCAGTAGGCCTCACCCTTCAATCCCACTCCAATTTCCTAGAGAAAACACTAGGTCACGGTGTGCTTTACTGTGGCAAGTAAACTTTGCTTTCATTCCTTAGGTGGCACATTGGCTCAGGACTGCCTTACCCCAACGATTCAGTTATGTGCAGTCCGATTACTTGAGATCAGCCCTTCTGGCTCTTTCATGGATGAAACCAACTGGGAAAAGTGCCATTCTAAGCAGGGGACCATGGTGTCTTTCCCTAGTCTACACAGAAACAGCGCTCTGAGCGAAACGAGCTGCTGTCGTTTGGTAGCAAAATCTGCTATGTGAAGAGAAACATTTCGTTGTAAGCGGGTTGCATCAGCCTTGCTACTTTTTCTCAACTGCCTTTAAAGTAGGGTAGTCATTTGGCAGACTTACTTGAGGCCCTGCTTCCCAGGCTGGAAATTTTGCTTTCATTCCTTAGGTAGCACATTGGATCAGGACGGCCTTACCCCAAGGATTCCGGGATGTGCAGCCCGATTATTTGAGATCAGCCCTTCTGGCTCTTTCATGAATGAAACCAACTGGGAAAAGAGCAGTTCTAAGCTGGGGACCATGGTGTCTTTCCCTAGTCTACATAGAAACAGCACTCTGAGTGAGACGAGCTGCTGGCGTTTGGTAGCAAAATCTCCTATTCTGAAGAGAAACATTTCATTGTAAGCGGGTTGCATCAGCCTTGCCTCATTTTCTCAAGTGGCTATAAAGGAGGGCAGTCAGTAGGCCTCACCCTTCAGGACCACTCCAATTTCCTAGAAAAAACACTAGGTCACGGTGGGCTTTCCTGTGGCAAGTAAACTTTGCTTTCATTCCTTAGGGGGCACTTTGGCTCAGAACTGCCCTACCCCAAGGATTCAGGAATGTTCAGCCCGATTGTTTCAGAACAGCTTTTCTGGCTCTTTCATGGATGAAACCAACTGGGAAAAGAGCCGTTCTAAGCTGGGGACCATGGTTTCTTTCCCTAGTCTACACAGAAACAGCACTCTGAATGAAACGAGCTGCTGGCATTTGGTAGCAAAATCGCCTATTCTGAAGAGAAACATTTCGTTGTAAGCGGGTTGCATCAGCCTTGCCACATTTTCTCAACTGGCTTTAAAGAAGGGCAGTCAGTTGGCAGACTTACTTGAGGCGCTGCTTCCCAGGCTGGAAACTTTGCTTTCATTCCTTAGTTAACACAATGGCTCAGGACGGCCTTACCCCAAGGATTCAGGGATGTGCAGCCCGATTACTTGAGATCAGCCCTTCTGGCTCTTTCATGGATGAAACCAACTGGGAAAAGAACCGTTCTAAGCAGGGGACCATGGTGTCTTTCCCTAGTCTACACAGAAACAGCACTCTGAATGAAACGAGCTGCTGGCATTTGGTAGCAAAATCTGCTATTTGAAGAGATACATTTCGCTGTAAGTGGGTTGCATCAGCCTTGCTACATTTTCTCACCTGGCTTTAAAGTAGGGTAGTCATTTGGCAGACTTACTTGAGGCCCTGCTTCCCAGGCTGGAAAATTTGCTTTCATTCCGTAGATGGCACATTGTCTCAGGACGGCCTTACCCCAAGGATTCAGGGATGTGCATCCCGATTAGTTGAGATCAGCCCTTCTGGCTCTTTCATGGCTGAAACGAACTGGGAAAAGAGCAGTTCTAAACTGGATACCATGGTGTCTTACCCTAGTCTACACAGAAACAGCACTCTGAGTGAAACGAGCTGCTGGCGTTTGGTAGCAAAATCTCCTATTCTGAAGAGAAACATTTCGTTCTAAGCGGGTGGCGTCAGCCTTGCCTCATTTTCTCAAGTGGCTATAAAGGAGGGCAGTCAGTAGGCCTCACCCTTCAATCCCACTACAATTTCTTAGAGAAAACACCAGGCCTCGGTGTGCTTTCCTGTGGCAAGTAAACTTTGCTTTCATTCCTTAGGCGGCACTTTGGCTCAGAACTGCCCTACCCCAAGGATTCAGGAATGTTCAGCCCGATTGTTTCAGAAAAGCTTTTCTGGCTCTTTCATGGTGAAACCAACTGGGAAAAGAGCCGTTCTAAGCTGGGGACCATGGTGTCTTTCCCTAGTCTACACAGAAACAGCACTCTGAGTGAAACGAGCTGCTGGCGTTTGGTAGCAAAATCTCCTATTCTGAAGAGTAACATTTCATTGTAAGCGGGTTGCATCAGCCTTGCCTCATTTTCACAAGTGGCTATAAAGGAGGGCAGTCAGTAGGCCTCACCCTTCAAGCCCACTCCAATTTCCTAGAGAAAACACTAGGTCACGGTGTGCTTTCCTGTGGCAAGTAAACTTTGCTTTCATTCCTTAGGTGGCACATTGGCTCAGGACGGCCTTACCCCAAGGATTCAGGGATGTGCAGCCCGATTACCTGAGATCAGCCCTTCTGGCTCTTTCATGGATGAAACCAACTGGGAAAAGAGCCGTTCTAAGCTGAGGACCATGGTGTCTTTCCCTAGTCTACACAGAAACAGCACTCTGAGGGAGAGGATCTGCTAGTGTTTGGTAGCACAATCTCCTATTCTGAAGAGAAACATTTCATTGTAAGCGGGTTGCATCAGCCTTGTCACATTTTCTCAACTGGCTTTAAAGAAGGGCAGTCAGTTGGCAGACTTCCTTGAGGCCCTGCTTCCCAGGCTGGAAACTTTGCTTTCATTCCTTAGTTAGCACATTGGCTCAGGACGGTCTTACCCCAAGGATTCAGTTATGTGCAGCCCGATTACTTGAGATCAGCCCTTCTGGCACTTTCATGGATGAAACCAACTGAGAAAAGAGGCGTTCTAAGCAGGGGAGCATGGTGTCTTTCCCTAGTCTACACAGAAACAGCACTCTGAGTGAGAGGAGCTGCTGGTGTTTCGTAGCACAATCTCCTATTCTGAAGAGAAACATTTCATTGTAAGCGGGTTGCATCAGCCTTGCCTCATTTTCACAAGTGGCTATAAAGGAGGGCAGTCAGTAGGCCTCACCCTTCAATCCCACTCCAATTTCCTAGAGAAAACACTAGGTCACGGTGTGCTTTACTGTGGCAAGTAAACTTTGCTTTCATTCCTTAGGTGGCACATTGGCTCAGGACTGCCTTACCCCAACGATTCAGTTATGTGCAGTCCGATTACTTGAGATCAGCCCTTCTGGCTCTTTCATGGATGAAACCAACTGGGAAAAGTGCCGTTCTAAGCAGGGGACCATGGTGTCTTTCCCTAGTCTACACAGAAACAGCGCTCTGAGCGAAACGAGCTGCTGTCGTTTGGTAGCAAAATCTGCTATGTGAAGAGAAACATTTCGTTGTAAGCGGGTTGCATCAGCCTTGCTACTTTTTCTCAACTGCCTTTAAAGTAGGGTATTCATTTGGCAGACTTACTTGAGGCCCTGCTTCCCAGGCTGGAAATTTTGCTTTCATTCCTTAGGTAGCACATTGGATCAGGACGGCCTTACCCCAAGGATTCCGGGATGTGCAGCCCGATTATTTGAGATCAGCCCTTCTGGCTCTTTCATGAATGAAACCAACTGGGAAAAGAGCAGTTCTAAGCTGGGGACCATGGTGTCTTTCCCTAGTCTACATAGAAACAGCACTCTGAGTGAGACGAGCTGCTGGCGTTTGGTAGCAAAATCTCCTATTCTGAAGAGAAACATTTCATTGTAAGCGGGTTGCATCAGCCTTGCCTCATTTTCTCAAGTGGCTATAAAGGAGGGCAGTCAGTAGGCCTCACCCTTCAGGACCACTCCAATTTCCTAGAAAAAACACTAGGTCACGGTGGGCTTTCCTGTGGCAAGTAAACTTTGCTTTCATTCCTTAGGGGGCACTTTGGCTCAGAACTGCCCTACCCCAAGGATTCAGGAATGTTCAGCCCGATTGTTTCAGAACAGCTTTTCTGGCTCTTTCATGGATGAAACCAACTGGGAAAAGAGCCGTTCTAAGCTGGGGACCATGGTTTCTTTCCCTAGTCTACACAGAAACAGCACTCTGAATGAAACGAGCTGCTGGCATTTGGTAGCAAAATCGCCTATTCTGAAGAGAAACATTTCGTTGTAAGCGGGTTGCATCAGCCTTGCCACATTTTCTCAACTGGCTTTAAAGAAGGGCAGTCAGTTGGCAGACTTACTTGAGGCGCTGCTTCCCAGGCTGGAAACTTTGCTTTCATTCCTTAGTTAACACAATGGCTCAGGACGGCCTTACCCCAAGGATTCAGGGATGTGCAGCCCGATTACTTGAGATCAGCCCTTCTGGCTCTTTCATGGATGAAACCAACTGGGAAAAGAACCGTTCTAAGCAGGGGACCATGGTGTCTTTCCCTAGTCTACACAGAAACAGCACTCTGAATGAAACGAGCTGCTGGCATTTGGTAGCAAAATCTGCTATTTGAAGAGATACATTTCGCTGTAAGTGGGTTGCATCAGCCTTGCTACATTTTCTCACCTGGCTTTAAAGTAGGGTAGTCATTTGGCAGACTTACTTGAGGCCCTGCTTCCCAGGCTGGAAAATTTGCTTTCATTCCGTAGATGGCACATTGTCTCAGGACGGCCTTACCCCAAGGATTCAGGGATGTGCATCCCGATTAGTTGAGATCAGCCCTTCTGGCTCTTTCATGGCTGAAACGAACTGGGAAAAGAGCAGTTCTAAACTGGATACCATGGTGTCTTACCCTAGTCTACACAGAAACAGCACTCTGAGTGAAACGAGCTGCTGGCGTTTGGTAGCAAAATCTCCTATTCTGAAGAGAAACATTTCGTTCTAAGCGGGTGGCGTCAGCCTTGCCTCATTTTCTCAAGTGGCTATAAAGGAGGGCAGTCAGTAGGCCTCACCCTTCAATCCCACTACAATTTCTTAGAGAAAACACCAGGCCTCGGTGTGCTTTCCTGTGGCAAGTAAACTTTGCTTTCATTCCTTAGGCGGCACTTTGGCTCAGAACTGCCCTACCCCAAGGATTCAGGAATGTTCAGCCCGATTGTTTCAGAAAAGCTTTTCTGGCTCTTTCATGGTGAAACCAACTGGGAAAAGAGCCGTTCTAAGCTGGGGACCATGGTGTCTTTCCCTAGTCTACACAGAAACAGCACTCTGAGTGAAACGAGCTGCTGGCGTTTGGTAGCAAAATCTCCTATTCTGAAGAGTAACATTTCATTGTAAGCGGGTTGCATCAGCCTTGCCTCATTTTCACAAGTGGCTATAAAGGAGGGCAGTCAGTAGGCCTCACCCTTCAAGCCCACTCCAATTTCCTAGAGAAAACACTAGGTCACGGTGTGCTTTCCTGTGGCAAGTAAACTTTGCTTTCATTCCTTAGGTGGCACATTGGCTCAGGACGGCCTTACCCCAAGGATTCAGGGATGTGCAGCCCGATTACCTGAGATCAGCCCTTCTGGCTCTTTCATGGATGAAACCAACTGGGAAAAGAGCCGTTCTAAGCTGAGGACCATGGTGTCTTTCCCTAGTCTACACAGAAACAGCACTCTGAGGGAGAGGATCTGCTAGTGTTTGGTAGCACAATCTCCTATTCTGAAGAGAAACATTTCATTGTAAGCGGGTTGCATCAGCCTTGTCACATTTTCTCAACTGGCTTTAAAGAAGGGCAGTCAGTTGGCAGACTTCCTTGAGGCCCTGCTTCCCAGGCTGGAAACTTTGCTTTCATTCCTTAGTTAGCACATTGGCTCAGGACGGTCTTACCCCAAGGATTCAGTTATGTGCAGCCCGATTACTTGAGATCAGCCCTTCTGGCACTTTCATGGATGAAACCAACTGAGAAAAGAGGCGTTCTAAGCAGGGGAGCATGGTGTCTTTCCCTAGTCTACACAGAAACAGCACTCTGAGTGAGAGGAGCTGCTGGTGTTTCGTAGCACAATCTCCTATTCTGAAGAGAAACATTTCATTGTAAGCGGGTTGCATCAGCCTTGCCTCATTTTCACAAGTGGCTATAAAGGAGGGCAGTCAGTAGGCCTCACCCTTCAATCCCACTCCAATTTCCTAGAGAAAACACTAGGTCACGGTGTGCTTTACTGTGGCAAGTAAACTTTGCTTTCATTCCTTAGGTGGCACATTGGCTCAGGACTGCCTTACCCCAACGATTCAGTTATGTGCAGTCCGATTACTTGAGATCAGCCCTTCTGGCTCTTTCATGGATGAAACCAACTGGGAAAAGTGCCGTTCTAAGCAGGGGACCATGGTGTCTTTCCCTAGTCTACACAGAAACAGCGCTCTGAGCGAAACGAGCTGCTGTCGTTTGGTAGCAAAATCTGCTATGTGAAGAGAAACATTTCGTTGTAAGCGGGTTGCATCAGCCTTGCTACTTTTTCTCAACTGCCTTTAAAGTAGGGTATTCATTTGGCAGACTTACTTGAGGCCCTGCTTCCCAGGCTGGAAATTTTGCTTTCATTCCTTAGGTAGCACATTGGATCAGGACGGCCTTACCCCAAGGATTCCGGGATGTGCAGCCCGATTATTTGAGATCAGCCCTTCTGGCTCTTTCATGAATGAAACCAACTGGGAAAAGAGCAGTTCTAAGCTGGGGACCATGGTGTCTTTCCCTAGTCTACATAGAAACAGCACTCTGAGTGAGACGAGCTGCTGGCGTTTGGTAGCAAAATCTCCTATTCTGAAGAGAAACATTTCATTGTAAGCGGGTTGCATCAGCCTTGCCTCATTTTCTCAAGTGGCTATAAAGGAGGGCAGTCAGTAGGCCTCACCCTTCAGGACCACTCCAATTTCCTAGAAAAAACACTAGGTCACGGTGGGCTTTCCTGTGGCAAGTAAACTTTGCTTTCATTCCTTAGGGGGCACTTTGGCTCAGAACTGCCCTACCCCAAGGATTCAGGAATGTTCAGCCCGATTGTTTCAGAACAGCTTTTCTGGCTCTTTCATGGATGAAACCAACTGGGAAAAGAGCCGTTCTAAGCTGGGGACCATGGTTTCTTTCCCTAGTCTACACAGAAACAGCACTCTGAATGAAACGAGCTGCTGGCATTTGGTAGCAAAATCGCCTATTCTGAAGAGAAACATTTCGTTGTAAGCGGGTTGCATCAGCCTTGCCACATTTTCTCAACTGGCTTTAAAGAAGGGCAGTCAGCTGGCAGACTTACTTGAGGCGCTGCTTCCCAGGCTGGAAACTTTGCTTTCATTCCTTAGTTAACACAATGGCTCAGGACGGCCTTACCCCAAGGATTCAGGGATGTGCAGCCCGATTACTTGAGATCAGCCCTTCTGGCTCTTTCATGGATGAAACCAACTGGGAAAAGAACCGTTCTAAGCAGGGGACCATGGTGTCTTTCCCTAGTCTACACAGAAACAGCACTCTGAATGAAACGAGCTGCTGGCATTTGGTAGCAAAATCTGCTATTTGAAGAGATACATTTCGCTGTAAGTGGGTTGCATCAGCCTTGCTACATTTTCTCACCTGGCTTTAAAGTAGGGTAGTCATTTGGCAGACTTACTTGAGGCCCTGCTTCCCAGGCTGGAAAATTTGCTTTCATTCCGTAGATGGCACATTGTCTCAGGACGGCCTTACCCCAAGGATTCAGGGATGTGCATCCCGATTAGTTGAGATCAGCCCTTCTGGCTCTTTCATGGCTGAAACGAACTGGGAAAAGAGCAGTTCTAAACTGGGTACCATGGTGTCTTACCCTAGTCTACACAGAAACAGCACTCTGAGTGAAACGAGCTGCTGGCGTTTGGTAGCAAAATCTCCTATTCTGAAGAGAAACATTTCGTTCTAAGCGGGTGGCGTCAGCCTTGCCTCATTTTCTCAAGTGGCTATAAAGGAGGGCAGTCAGTAGGCCTCACCCTTCAATCCCACTACAATTTCTTAGAGAAAACACCAGGCCTCGGTGTGCTTTCCTGTGGCAAGTAAACTTTGCTTTCATTCCTTAGGCGGCACTTTGGCTCAGAACTGCCCTACCCCAAGGATTCAGGAATGTTCAGCCCGATTGTTTCAGAAAAGCTTTTCTGGCTCTTTCATGGTGAAACCAACTGGGAAAAGAGCCGTTCTAAGCTGGGGACCATGGTGTCTTTCCCTAGTCTACACAGAAACAGCACTCTGAGTGAAACGAGCTGCTGGCGTTTGGTAGCAAAATCTCCTATTCTGAAGAGTAACATTTCATTGTAAGCGGGTTGCATCAGCCTTGCCTCATTTTCACAAGTGGCTATAAAGGAGGGCAGTCAGTAGGCCTCACCCTTCAAGCCCACTCCAATTTCCTAGAGAAAACACTAGGTCACGGTGTGCTTTCCTGTGGCAAGTAAACTTTGCTTTCATTCCTTAGGTGGCACATTGGCTCAGGACGGCCTTACCCCAAGGATTCAGGGATGTGCAGCCCGATTACCTGAGATCAGCCCTTCTGGCTCTTTCATGGATGAAACCAACTGGGAAAAGAGCCGTTCTAAGCTGAGGACCATGGTGTCTTTCCCTAGTCTACACAGAAACAGCACTCTGAGGGAGAGGATCTGCTAGTGTTTGGTAGCACAATCTCCTATTCTGAAGAGAAACATTTCATTGTAAGCGGGTTGCATCAGCCTTGTCACATTTCCTCAACTGGCTTTAAAGAAGGGCAGTCAGTTGGCAGACTTCCTTGAGGCCCTGCTTCCCAGGCTGGAAACTTTGCTTTCATTCCTTAGTTAGCACATTGGCTCAGGACGGTCTTACCCCAAGGATTCAGTTATGTGCAGCCCGATTACTTGAGATCAGCCCTTCTGGCACTTTCATGGATGAAACCAACTGAGAAAAGAGGCGTTCTAAGCAGGGGAGCATGGTGTCTTTCCCTAGTCTACACAGAAACAGCACTCTCAGTGAAACGAGCTGCTGGCGTTTGGGAGCAAAATCTCCTATCCTAAAGAGAAACATTTCGTTGTAAGCAGGTTGCAGCAGCCTTGCCTCATTTTCACAAGTGGCTATAAAGGAGGGCAGTCAGTAGGCCTCACCCTTCAAGCCCACTCCAATTTCCTAGAGGAAACACAAGACCTCGGTGTGCTTTCCTGTGGCAAGTAAACTTTGCTTTCATTCCTTAAGGGGCACATTGGCTCAGAACTGCCCTACCCCAAGGATTCAGGAATGTTCAGCCCGATTGTTTGAGAACAGCTTTTCTGGCTCTTTCATGGATGAAACCACCTGGAAAAGGAGCCGTTCTAAGCTGGGGACCATGGTGTCTTTCCCTAGTCTACACAGAAACAGCACTCTGAGGGAGACGTGCTGTTGGCGTTTGGTAGCAAAATCTCCTATTCTGAAGAGAAACATTTCGTTGTAAGCGGGTTGCATCAGCCTTGCCACATTTTCTAAACTGGCTTTAAAGGAGGGCAGTCAATGGGTAGACTTCCTTGAGGCCCTGCTTCCCAGGCTGGAAACTTTGCTATCATTCCTTAGGTGGCACATTGGCTCAGAACTGCCCTACCCCAAGGATTCAGGGGTGTGCAGCCCTATTAGTTGAGATCAGACCTTCTGGCTCTTTCATGGATAAAACCAACTGGGAAAAGAGCCGTTCTAAGCTTGGGACCATGGTGTCTTACCCTAGTCTACACAGAAACAACACTCTGAGGGAGAGGAGCTGCTGGTGTTTGGTAGCACAATCTCCTATTCTGAAGAGAAACATTTCGTTGTAAGCGGGTTGCATCAGCCTTGTCACATTTTCTCAACTGGCTTTAAAGAAGGGCAGTCAGTTGGCAGACTTCCTTGAGGCCCTGCTTCCCAGGCTGGAAACTTTGCTTTCATTCCTTAGGTGCCACATTGGCTCAGGACGGCCTTACCCCAAGGATTCAGGGATGTGCAGCCCAATTACTTGAGATCAGCCTTTCCGGCTCTTTAATGGATGAAACCAACTGGGAAAAGAGCCGTTCTAAGCTGGGGACCATGGTGTCTTTCCCTAGTCTACACAGAAACAGCACTCTGAGGGAGAGGAGCTGCTGGCGTTTGGTAGCAAAATCTGCTATTCTGAAGAGAAACATTTCGTTGTAACTGGGGTGCATCAGTCTTGCCACATTTTCTCAACTGGCTTTAAAGAAGGGCAGTCAGTTGACAGACTTACTTGAGGCGCTGCTTCCCAGGCTGGAAACTTTGCTTTCATTCCTTTGTTAACACATTGGCTCAGGACGGCCTTACCCCAAGGATTCAGGGATGTGCAACCCGATTACTTGAGATCAGCCCTTCTGGCTCTTTCATGGCTGAAACGAACTGGGAAAAGAGCAGTTCTAAGCTGGGGACCATGGTGTCTTACCCTAGTCTACACAGAACCAGCACTCTCAGTGAAACGAGCTTCTGGCGTTTGGGAGCAAAATCTCCTATCCTAAAGAGAAACATTTCTTTGTAAGCAGGTTGCAGCAGCCTTGCCTCTTTTTCACAAGTGGCTATAAATGAGGGCAGTCAGTAGGCCTCACCCTTCAAGCCCACTCCAATTTCCTAGAGAAAACAGAAGACCCCGGTGTGCTTTCCTGTGGCAAGTAAACTTTGCTTTCATTCCTTAAGGGGCACATTGCCTCAGAACTGCCCTACCCCAAGGATTCAGGAATGTTCAGCCCGATTGTTTGAGAACAGCTTTTCTGGCTCTTTCATGGATGAAACCACCTGGGAAAGGAGCCGTTCTAAGCTGGGGACCAGGGTGTCTTTCCCTAGTCTACACAGAAACAGCACTCTGAGTGAAACGAGCTGCTGGCATTTGGTAGCAAAATCTGCTATTTGAAGAGAAACATTTCGCTGTAAGTGTGTTGCATCAGCCTTGCTACATTTTCTCACCTGGCTTTAAAGTAGGGTAGTCATTTGGCAGACTTACTTGAGGCCCTGCTTCCCAGGCTGGAAAATTTGCTTTCATTCCGTAGATGGCACATTGGCTCAGGACGGCCTTACCCCAAGGATTCAGGGATGTGCATCCCGATTAGTTGAGATCAGCCCTTCTGGCTCTTTCATGGCTGAAACGAACTGGGAAAAGAGCAGTTCTAAGGTGGGGACCATGGTGTCTTACCCTAGTCTACACAGAAACAGCACTCTGAGTGAAACGAGCTGCTGGCGTTTGGTAGCAAAATCTCCTATTCTGAAGAGAAACATTTCGTTGTAAGCGGGTGGCGTGAGCCTTGCCTCATTTTCCCAAGTGGCTATAAAGGAGGGCAGTGAGTATGCCTGACCCTTCATTCCCACTCCAATTTCCTAGAGAAAACACCAAGCCTCGGTGTGCTTTCCTGTGGCAAGTAAACTTTGCTTTCATTCCTTAGGGGGCACTTTGGCTCAGAACTGCCCTACCCCAAGGATTCAGGAATGTTCAGCCCGATTGTTTCAGAAAAGCTTTTCTGGCTCTTTCATGGATGAAACCAACTGGGAAAAGAGCCGTTCTAAGCTGGGGACCATGGTGTCTTTCCCAAGTCTACACAGAAAGAGCACTCTGAGGGAGAGGATCTGCTAGTGTTTGGTAGCACAATCTCCTATTCTGAAGAGAAACATTTCATTGAGAGCGGGTTGCATCAGCCTTGTCACATTTTCTCAACTGGCTTTAAAGAAGGGCAGTCAGTTGGCAGACTTCCTTGAGGCCCTGCTTCCCAGGATGGAAACTTTGCTTTCATTCCTTAGTTAGCACATTGGCTCAAGACGGTCTTACCCCAAGGATTCAGTTATGTGCAGCCCGATTACTTGAGATCAGCCCTTCTGGCTATTTCATGGATGAAACCAACTGAGAAAAGAGGCGTTCTAAGCAGGGGAGCATGGTGTCTTTCCGTAGTCTACACAGAAACAGCACTCTCAGTGAAACGAGCTGCTGGCGTTTGGGAGCAAAATCTCCTAACCTAAAGAGAAACATTTAGTTTTAAGCAGGTTGCAGCAGCCTTGCCTCATTTTCACAAGTGGCTATAAAGGAGGGCAGTCAGTAGGCCTCACCCTTCAAGCCCACTCCAATTTCCTAGAGGAAACACAAGACCTCGGTGTGCTTACCTGTGGCAAGTAAACTTTGCTTTCATTCCTTAAGGGGCACATTGGCTCAGAACTGCCCTTCCCCAAGGATTCAGGAATGTTCAGCCCGATTGTTTGAGAACAGCTTTTCTGGCTCTTTCATGGATGAAACCACCTGGGAAACGAGCCGTTCTAAGCTGGGGACCAGGGTGTCTTTCCCTAGTCTACACAGAAACAGCACTCTGAGGGAGAGGAGCTGCTGGCGTTTGGTAGCAAAATCTCCTATTCTGAAGAGAAACATTTCGTTGTAACTGGGGTGCATCAGTCTTGCCACATTTTCTCAACTGGCTTTAAAGAAGGGCAGTCAGTTGACAGACTACCTTGAGGCCCTGCTTCTCAGGCTGGAAACTTTGCTTTCATTCCTTAGGTGGCACATTGGCTCAGGACTGCCTTACCCCAAGGATTCAGGGATGTGCAGCCCGATTACTTGAGATCAGCCCTTCTGGCTCTTTCATGGATGAAACCAACTGGGAAAAGAGCCGTTCTAAGTTGGGCACCATGGTGTGTTAACCTAGTCTACACAGAAACAGCACTCTGAGGGAGAGGAGCTGCTGGTGTTTGGTAGCACAATCTCCTATTCAGAAGAGAAACATTTCGTTATAAGCGGGTTGCATCACCCTTGCCACATTTCCACAACTGGCTTTAAAGAAGGCCAGTCAGTTGGGAGACTTACTTGAGGCCCTGCTTCCCAGGCTGGAAATTTTGCTTTCATTCCTTAGGTGGCACCTTGGCTCAGGCCGGCCTTACCCCAAGGATTCAGGGATGTGCAGCCCGATTACTTGAGATCAACCCTTCTGGCTCTTTCATGGATGAAACCAACTGGGAAAAGAACCGTCTAAGCAGGGGACCATGGTGTCTTTCCCTAGTCTACACAGAAACAGCACTCTGAGTGAAACGACCTGCTGGCATTTGGTAGCAAAATCTGCTATTTGAAGAGAAACATTTCGCTGTAAGTGGGTTGCATCAGCCTTGCTACATTTTCTCACCTGGATTTAAAGTAGGGTAGTCATTTGGCAGACTTACTTGAGGCCCTGCTTCCCAGGCTGGAAAATTTGCTTTCATTCCGTAGATGGCACATTGGCTCAGGACGGCCTTACCCCAAGGATTCAGGGATGTGCAACCCGATTACTTGAGATCAGCCCTTCTGGCTCTTTCATGTCTGAAACGAACTGGGAAAAGAGCAGTTCTAAGCTGGGGACCATGGTGTCTTACCCTAGTCTGCACAGAACCAGCACTCTCAGTGAAACGAGCTTCTGGCGTTCGGGAGCTAAATCTCCTATCCTAAAGAGAAACATTTCGTTGTAAGCAGGTTGCAGCAGCCTTGCCTCTTTTTCACAAGTGGCTATAAAGGAGGGCAGTCAGTAGGCCTCACCCTTCAAGCCCACTCCAATTTCCTAGAGAAAACAGAAGACCTCGGTGTGCTTTCCTGTGGCAAGTAAACTTTGCTTTCATTCCTTAAGGGGCACATTGGCTCAGAACTGCCCTACCCCAAGGATTCAGGAATGTTCAGCCCGATTGTTTGAGAACAGCTTTTCTGGCTCTTTCATGGATGAAACCACCTGGGAAAGGAGCCGTTCTTAGCTGGGGACCATGGTGTCTTTCCCTAGTCTACACAGAAACAGCACTCTGAGGGAGAGGAGCTGCTGGCGTTTGGTAGCAAAATCTCCTATTCTGAAGAGAAACATTTCGTTGTAACTGGGGTGCATCAGCCTTGCCACATTTTCTCAACTGGCTTTAAAGAAGGGCAGTCAGTTGACAGACTTACTTGAGGCGCTGCTTCCCAGGCTGGAAACTTTGCTTTCATTCCTTTGTTAACACATTGGCTCAGGACGGCCTTACCCCAAGGATTCAGGGATGTGCAACCCGATTACTTGAGATCAGCCCTTCTGGCTCTTTCATGGCTGAAACGAACTGGGAAAAGAGCAGTTCTAAGCTGGGGACCATGGTGTCTTACAGTAGTCTACACAGAACCAGCACTCTCAGTGAAACGAGCTTCTGGCGTTTGGGAGCAAAATCTCCTATCCTAAAGAGAAACATTTCGTTGTAATCGGGTTGCATCAGCCTTGCCACATTTTCTAAACTGGCTTTAAAGGAGGGCAGTCAATTGGTAGACTTCCTTGAGGCTCTGCTTCCCAAGCTGGAAACTTTGCTTTCATTCCTTAGGTGGCACATTGGCTCAGGACTGCCTTACCCCAAGGATTCAGGGATGTGCAGCCCGATTACTTGAGATCAGCCCTTCTGGCTCTTTCATGGATGAAACCAACTGGGAAAAGAGCCGCTCTAAGCTGGGGACCATGGTGTCTTACCCTAGTCTACACAGAAAAAGCACTCTGAGGGAGAGGAGCTGCTGGTGTTTGGTAGCACAATCTCCTATTCAGAAGAGAAACATTTCGTTATAAGCAGGTTGCATCACCCTTGCCACATTTCCACAACTGGCTTTAAAGAAGGCCAGTCAGTTGGCAGACTTACTTGAGGCGCTGCTTCCCAGGCTGGAAACTTTGCTTTCATTCCTTAGTTAACACAATTGCTCAGGACGGCCTTACCCCAAGGATTCAGGGATGTGCAGCCCGATTACTTGAGATCAGCCCTTCTGGCTCTTTCATGGATGAAACCAACTGGGAAAAGAACCGTTCTAAGCAGGGGACCATGGTGTCTTTCCCTAGTCTACACAGAAACAGCACTCTGAGTGAAACGAGCTGCTGGCGTTTGGTAGCAAAATCTCCTATTCTGAAGAGAAACATTTCGTTGTAAGCGGGTGGCGTCAGCCTTGCCTCATTTTCTCAAGTGGCTATAAAGGAGGGCAGTGAGTAGGCCTGACCCTTCATTCCCACTCCAATTTCCTAGAGAAAACACCAGGCCTCGGTGTGCTTTCCTGTGGCAAGTAAACTTTGCTTTCATTCCTTAGGGGGCACTTTGGCTCAGAACTGCCCTACCCCAAGGATTCAGGGGTGTGCAGCCCTATTAGTTGAGATCAGCCCTTCTGGCTCTTTCATGGATAAAACCAACTGGGAAAAGAGCCGTTCTAAGCTTGGGACCATGGTGTCTTACCCTAGTCTACACAGAAACAGCACTCTGAGGGAGAGGAGCTGCTGGTGTTTGGTAGCACAATCTCCTATTCTGAAGAGAAACATTTCGTTGTAAGCGGGTTGCATCAGCCTTGTCACATTTTCTCAACTGGCTTTAAAGAAGGGCAGTCAGTTGGCAGACTTCCTTGAGGCCCTGCTTCCCAGGCTGGAAACTTTGCTTTCATTCCTTAGGTGGCACATTGGCTCAGGACTGCCTTACCCCAAGGATTCAGGGGTGTGCAGCCCTATTAGTTGAGATCAGCCCTTCTGGCTCTTTCATGGATGAAACCAACTGGGAAAAGAGCCGTTCTATGCTGGGGACCATGGTGTCTTTCCCTAGTCTACACAGAAACAGCACTCTGAGGGAGAGGAGCTGCTGGCGTTTGGTAGCAAAATCTCCTATTCTGAAGAGAAACATTTCGTTGTAACTGGGGTGCATCAGCCTTGCCACATTTTCTCAACTGGCTTTAAAGAAGGGCAGTCAGTTGACAGACTTACTTGAGGCGCTGCTTCCCAGGCTGGAAACTTTGCTTTCATTCCTTTGTTAACACATTGGCTCAGGACGGCCTTACCCCAAGGATTCAGGGATGTGCAACCCGATTACTTGAGATCAGCCCTTCTGGCTCTTTCATGGCTGAAACGAACTGGGAAAAGAGCAGTTCTAAGCTGGGGACCATGGTGTCTTACCCTAGTCTACACAGAACCAGCACTCTCAGTGAAACGAGCTTCTGGCGTTCGGGAGCTAAATCTCCTATCCTAAAGAGAAACATTTCGTTGTAAGCAGGTTGCAGCAGCCTTGCCTCTTTTTCACAAGTGGCTATAAAGGAGGGCAGTCAGTAGGCCTCACCCTTCAAGCCCACTCCAATTTCCTAGAGAAAACAGAAGACCTCGGTGTGCTTTCCTGTGGCAAGTAAACTTTGCTTTCATTCCTTAAGGGGCACATTGGCTCAGAACTGCCCTACCCCAAGGATTCAGGAATGTTCAGCCCGATTGTTTGAGAACAGCTTTTCTGGCTCTTTCATGGATGAAACCACCTGGGAAAGGAGCCGTTCTTAGCTGGGGACCATGGTGTCTTTCCCTAGTCTACACAGAAACAGCACTCTGAGGGAGAGGAGCTGCTGGCGTTTGGTAGCAAAATCTCCTATTCTGAAGAGAAACATTTCGTTGTAACTGGGGTGCATCAGCCTTGCCACATTTTCTCAACTGGCTTTAAAGAAGGGCAGTCAGTTGACAGACTTACTTGAGGCGCTGCTTCCCAGGCTGGAAACTTTGCTTTCATTCCTTTGTTAACACATTGGCTCAGGACGGCCTTACCCCAAGGATTCAGGGATGTGCAACCCGATTACTTGAGATCAGCCCTTCTGGCTCTTTCATGGCTGAAACGAACTGGGAAAAGAGCAGTTCTAAGCTGGGGACCATGGTGTCTTACAGTAGTCTACACAGAACCAGCACTCTCAGTGAAACGAGCTTCTGGCGTTTGGGAGCAAAATCTCCTATCCTAAAGAGAAACATTTCGTTGTAATCGGGTTGCATCAGCCTTGCCACATTTTCTAAACTGGCTTTAAAGGAGGGCAGTCAATTGGTAGACTTCCTTGAGGCTCTGCTTCCCAAGCTGGAAACTTTGCTTTCATTCCTTAGGTGGCACATTGGCTCAGGACTGCCTTACCCCAAGGATTCAGGGATGTGCAGCCCGATTACTTGAGATCAGCCCTTCTGGCTCTTTCATGGATGAAACCAACTGGGAAAAGAGCCGCTCTAAGCTGGGGACCATGGTGTCTTACCCTAGTCTACACAGAAAAAGCACTCTGAGGGAGAGGAGCTGCTGGTGTTTGGTAGCACAATCTCCTATTCAGAAGAGAAACATTTCGTTATAAGCAGGTTGCATCACCCTTGCCACATTTCCACAACTGGCTTTAAAGAAGGCCAGTCAGTTGGGAGACTTACTTGAGGCGCTGCTTCCCAGGCTGGAAACTTTGCTTTCATTCCTTAGTTAACACAATTGCTCAGGACGGCCTTACCCCAAGGATTCAGGGATGTGCAGCCCGATTACTTCAGATCAGCCCTTCTGGCTCTTTCATGGATGAAACCAACTGGGAAAAGAACCGTTCTAAGCAGGGGACCATGGTGTCTTTCCCTAGTCTACACAGAAACAGCACTCTGAGTGAAACGAGCTGCTGGCGTTTGGTAGCAAAATCTCCTATTCTGAAGAGAAACATTTCGTTGTAAGCGGGTGGCGTCAGCCTTGCCTCATTTTCTCAAGTGGCTATAAAGGAGGGCAGTGAGTAGGCCTGACCCTTCATTCCCACTCCAATTTCCTAGAGAAAACACCAGGCCTCGGTGTGCTTTCCTGTGGCAAGTAAACTTTGCTTTCATTCCTTAGGGGGCACTTTGGCTCAGAACTGCCCTACCCCAAGGATTCAGGAATGTTCAGCCCGATTGTTTCAGAAAAGCTTTTCTGGCTCTTTCATGGATGAAACCAACTGGGAAAAGAGCCGTTCTAAGCTGGGGACCATGGTGTCTTTCCCTAGTCTACACGGAAACAGCACTCTGAGTGAAACGAGCTGCTGGCGTTTGGTAGCAAAATCTCCTATTCTGAAGAGAAACATTTCATTGTAAGCGGGTTGCATCAGCCTTGCCTCATTTTCACAAGTGGCTATAAAGGAGGGCAGTCAGTAGGCCTCACCCTTCAATCCCACTCCAATTTCCTAGAGAAAACACTAGGTCACGGTGTGCTTTCCTGTGGCAAGTAAACTTTGCTTTCATTCCTTAGGTGGCACATTGGCTGAGGACGGCCTTACCCCAAGGATTCAGGGATGTGCAGCCCGATTACTTGAGATCAGCCCTTCTGGCTCTTTCATGGATGAAACCAACTGGGAAAAGAGCAGTTCTAATCTGGGGACCATGGTGTCTTACCCTAGTCTACACAGAAACAGCACTCTGAGTGAAACGAGCTGCTGGCGTTTGGTAGCAAAATCTCCTATTCTGAAGAGAAACATTTCGTTGTAAGCGGGTGGTGTCAGCCTTGCCTCATTTTCTCAAGTGGCTATAAAGGAGGGCAGTGAGTAGGCCTGACCCTTCATTCCCACTCCAATTTCATAGAGAAAACACCAGGCCTCGGTGTGCTTTCCTGTGGCAAGTAAACTTTGCTTTCATTCCTTAGGGGGCACTTTGGCTCAGAACTGCCCTACCCCAAGGATTCAGGAATGTTCAGCCCGATTGTTTCAGAAAAGCTTTTCTGGCTCTTTCATGGATGAAACCAACTGGGAAAAGAGCTGTTCTAAGCTGGGGACCATGGTGTCTTTCCCTAGTCTACACGGAAACAGCACTCTGAGTGAAACGAGCTGCTGGCGTTTGGTAGCAAAATCTCCTATTCTGAAGAGAAATATTTCATTGTAAGCTTGTTGCATCAGCCTTGCCTCATTTTCACAAGGGGCTATAAAGGAGGGCAGTCAGTAGGTCTCACCCTTCAAGCCCACTCCAATTTCCTAGAGAAAACACTAGGTCACGGTGTGCTTTCCTGTGGCAAGTAAACTTTGCTTTCATTCCTTAGGTGGCACATTGGCTCAGGACGGCCTTACCCCAAGGATTCAGGGATGTGCAGCCCGATTACTTGAGATCACCCCTTCTGGCTCTTTCATGGATGAAACCAACTGGGAAAAGAGCCGCTCTAAGCTGGGGACCATGGTGTCTTTCCCTACTCTACACAGAAACAGCACTCTGAGTGAAACGAGCTGTGGCATTTGGTAGCAAATCTCCTATTCTGAAGAGAAACATTTCGCTGTAAGCGGGTTTTATCAGCCTTCCCACATTTTCTCAACTGGCTATAAAGGTGGGCAGTCAGTAGGCCTCCCCCTTCAAGCCCACTCCAATTTCATAGAGGAAACACCAAGCCTCGGTATGGTCTCCTGTAACAAGGAAACTTTGCTATCATTCCTTAGGTGGCACATTGGCTCAGAACTGCCCTACCCCAAGGATTCAGGGATGTGCAGCCCGATTAGTTGAGATCACGCTTCTGGCTCTTTCATGGATGAAACCAACTGGGAAAAGAGCCGTTCTAAGCAGGGGACCATGGTGTCTTTCCCTAGTCTAGACAGAAACAGCACTCTGAGAGAGAGGAGCTGCTGGTGTTTGGTAGCACAATCTCCTATTCTGAAGAGAAACATTTCGTTGTAAGCGGGTTGCATCAGCCTTGCCACATTTTCTCAACTGGCTTTAAAGAAGGGCAGTCATTTGGCAGACTTACTTGAGCCGCTGCTTCCCAGGCTGGAAACTTTGCTTTCATTCCTTAGTTAACACAATGGTTCAGGACGGCCTTACCCCAAGGATTCAGGGATGTGCAGCCCGATTACTTGAGATCAGCCCTTCTGGCTCTTTCATGGATGAAACCAACTGGGAAAAGAACCGTTCTAAGCAGGGGACCATGGTGTCTTTCCCTAGTCTACACAGAAACAGCACTCTGAGTGAAACGAGCTGCTGGCATTTGGTAGCAAAATCTGCTATTTGAAGAGAAACATTTCGCTGTAAGTGGGTTGCATCAGCCTTGCTACATTTTCTCACCTGGCTTTAAAGTAGGGTAGTCATTTGGCAGACTTACTTGAGGCCCTGCTTCCCAGGCTGGAAAATTTGCTTTCATTCCGTAGATGGCACATTGGCTCAGGACGGCCTTACCCCAAGGATTCAGGGATGTGCAACCCGATTACTTGAGATCAGCCCTTCTGGCTCTTTCATGGCTGAAACGAACTGGGAAAAGAGCAGTTCTAAGCTGGGGACCATGGTGTCTTACCCTAGTCTACACAGAACCAGCACTCTCAGTGAAACGAGCTTCTGGCGTTCGGGAGCAAAATCTCCTATCCTAAAGAGAAACATTTCGTTGTAAGCAGGTTGCAGCAGCCTTGCCTCTTTTTCACAAGTGGCTATAAAGGAGGGCAGTCAGTAGGCCTCACCCTTCAAGCCCACTCCAATTTCCTAGAGAAAACAGAAGACCTCGGTGTGCTTTCCTGTGGCAAGTAAACTTTGCTTTCATTCCTTAAGGGGCACATTGGCTCAGAACTGCCCTCCCCCAAGGATTCAGGAATGTTCAGCCCGATTTTTGAGAACAGCTTTTCTGGCTCTTTCATGGATGAAACCACCTGGGAAAGGAGCCGTTCTAAGCTGGGGACCATGGTGTCTTTCCCTAGTCTACACAGAAACAGCACTCTGAGGGAGACGTGCTGTCGGCGTTTGGTAGCAAAATCTCCTATTCTGAAGAGAAACATTTCGTTGTAAGCGGGTTGCTTCAGCCTTGCCACCTTTTCTAAACTGGCTTTAAAGGAGGGCAGTCAATGGGTAGACTTCCTTGAGGCCCTGCTTCCCAGGCTGGAAACTTTGCTATCATTCCTTAGGTGGCACATTGGCTCAGAACTGCCCTACCCAAAGGATTCAGGGGTGTGCAGCCCTATTAGTTGAGATCAGCCCTTCTGGCTCTTTCATGGATAAAACCAACTGGGAAAAGAGCCGTTCTAAGCTTGGGACCATGGTGTCTTACCCTAGTCTACACAGAAACAGCACTCTGAGGGAGAGGAGCTGCTGGTGTTTGGTATCACAATCTCCTATTCTGAAGAGAAACATTTCATTGTAAGCGGGTTGCATCAGCCTTGTCACATTATCTCAACTGGCTTTAAAGAAGGGCAGTCAGTTGGGAGACTTCCTTGAGGCCCTGCTTCCCAGGCTGGAAACTTTGCTTTCATTCCTTAGGTGGCACATTGGCTCAGGACTGCCTTACCCCAAGGATTCAGGGGTGTGCAGCCCTATTAGTTGAGATCAGCCATTCTGGCTCTTTCATGGATGAAACCAACTGGGAAAAGAGCCGTTCTACGCTGGGGACCATGGTGTCTTTCCCTAGTCTACACAGAAACAGCACTCTGAGGGAGAGGAGCTGCTGGCGTTTGGTAGCAAAATCTCCTATTCTGAAGAGAAACATTTCGTTGTAACTGGGGTGCATCAGCCTTGCCACATTTTCTCAACTGGCTTTAAAGAAGGGCAGTCAGTTGACAGACTTACTTGAGGCGCTGCTTCCCAGGCTGGAAACTTTGCTTTCATTCCTTTGTTAACACATTGGCTCAGGACGGCCTTACCCCAAGGATTCAGGGATGTGCAACCCGATTACTTGAGATCAGCCCTTCTGGCTCTTTCATGGCTGAAACGAACTGGGAAAAGAGCAGTTCTAAGCTGGGGACCATGGTGTCTTACCGTAGTCTACACAGAACCAGCACTCTCAGTGAAACGAGCTTCTGGCGTTTGGGAGCAAAATCTCCTATCCTAAAGAGAAACATTTCGTTGTAAGCGGGTTGCATCAGCCTTGCCACATTTTCTAAACTGGCTTTAAAGGAGGGCAGTCAATTGGTAGACTTCCTTGAGGCTCTGCTTCCCAGGCTGGAAACTTTGCTTTCATTCCTTAGGTGGCACATTGGCTCAGGACTGCCTTACCCCAAGGATTCAGGGATGTGCAGCCCGATTACTTGAGATCAGCCTTTCTGGCTCTTTCATGGATGAAACCAACTGGGAAAAGAGCCGCTCTAAGCTGGGGACCATGGTGTCTTACCCTAGTCTACACAGAAAAAGCACTCTGAGGGAGAGGAGCTGCTGGTGTTTGGTAGCACAATCTCCTATTCAGAAGAGAAACATTTCGTTGTAAGCGGGTTGCATCAGCCTTGCCACATTTTCTCAACTGGCTTTAAAGAAGGGCAGTCAGTTGGCAGACTTACTTGAGGCGCTGCTTCCCAGGCTGGAAACTTTGCTTTCATTCCTTAGTTAACACAATGGCTCAGGACGGCCTTACCCCAAGGATTCAGGGATGTGCAGCCCGATTACTTGAGATCAGCCCTTCTGGCTCTTTCATGGATGAAACCAACTGGGAAAAGAACCGTTCTAAGCAGGGGACCATGGTGTCTTTCCCTAGTCTACACAGAAACAGCACTCTGAGTGAAACGAGCTGCTGGCATTTGGTAGCAAAATCTGCTATTTGAAGAGAAACATTTCGCTGTAAGTGGGTTGCATCAGCCTTGCTACATTTTCTCACCTGGCTTTAAAGTACGGTAGTCATTTGGCAGACTTACTTGAGGCCCTGCTTCTCAGGCTGGAAAATTTGCTTTCATTCCGTAGATGGCACATTGGCTCAGGACGGCCTTACCCAAAGGATTCAGGGATGTGCATCCCGATTAGTTTAGATCAGCCCTTCTGGCTCTTTCATGGCTGAAACGAACTGATAAAAGAGCAGTTCTAAGCTGGGGACCATGGTGTCTTACCCTATTCTACACAGAAACAGCACTCTGAGTGAAACGAGCTGCTGGCGTTTGGTAGCAAAATCTCCTATTCTGAAGAGAAACATTTCGTTGTAAGCGGGTTGCATCAGCCTTGCCTCATTTTCACAAGTGGCTATAAAGGAGGGCAGTCAGTAGGCCTCACCCTTCAATCCCACTCCAATTTCCTAGAGAAAACACTAGGTCACGGTGTGCTTTCCTGTGGCAAGTAAACTTTGCTTTCATTCCTTAGGTGGCACATTGGCTGAGGACGGCCTTACCCCAAGGATTCAGGGATGTGCAGCCCGATTACTTGAGATCAGCCCTTGTGGCTCTTTCATGGATGAAACCAACTGGGAAAAGAGCAGTTCTAAGCTGGGGACCATGGTGTCTTACCCTAGTCTACACAGAAACAGCACTCTGAGTGAAACGAGCTGCTGGCGTTTGGTAGCAAAATCTCCTATTCTGAAGAGAAACATTTCGTTATAAGCGGGTGGTGTCAGCCTTGCCTCATTTTCTGAAGTGGCTATAAAGGAGGGCAGTGAGTAGGCCTGACCCTTCATTCCCACTCCAATTTCATAGAGAAAACACCAGGCCTCGGTGTGCTTTCCTGTGGCAAGTAAACTTTGCTTTCATTCCTTAGGGGGCACTTTGGCTCAGAACTGCCCTACCCCAAGGATTCAGGAATGTTCAGCCCGATTGTTTCAGAAAAGCTTTTCTGGCTCTTTCATGGGTGAAACCAACTGGGAAAAGAGCCGTTCTAAGCTGGGGACCATACTGTCTTTCCCTAGTCTACACGGAATCAGCACTCTGAGTGAAAGGAGCTGCTGGCGTTTGGTAGCAAAATCTCCTATTCTGAAGAGAAACATTTCATTGTAAGCTTGTTGCATCAGCCTTGCCTCATTTTCACAAGTGGCTATAAAGGAGGGCAGTCAGTAGGCCTCACCCTTCAAGCCCACTCCAATTTCTTAGAGAAAACACTAGGTCACGGTGTGCTTTCCTGTGGCAAGTAAACTTTGCTTTCATTCCTTAGGTGGCACATTGGCTCAGGACGTCCTTACCCCAAGGATTCAGGGATGTGCAGCCCGATTACTTGAGATCACCCCTTCTGGCTCTTTCATGGATGAAACCAACTGGGAAAAGAGCCGTTCTAAGCTGGGGACCATGGTGTCTTTCCCTAGTCTACACAGAAACAGCACTCTGAGGGAGAGGATCTGCTAGTGTTTGGTAGCACAATCTCCTATTCTGAAGAGAAACATTTCATTGTGAGCGGGTTGCATCAGCCTTGTCACATTTTCTCAACTGCCTTTAAAGAAGGGCAGTCAGTTGGCAGACTTCCTTGAGGCCCTGCTTCCCAGGCTGGAAACTTTGCTTTCATTCCTTAGTTAGCACATTGGCTCAGGACGGTCTTACCCCAAGGATTCAGTTATGTGCAGCCCGATTACTTGAGATCAGCCCTTCTGGATCTTTCATGGATGAAACCAACTGAGAAAAGAGGCGTTGTAAGCAGGGGAGCATGGTGTCTTTCCCTAGTCTACACAGAAACAGCACTCTCAGTGAAACGAACTGCTGGCGTTTGGGAGCAAAATCTCCTATCCTAAAGAGAAACATTTCGTTGTAAGCAGGTTGCAGCAGCCTTGCCTCATTTTCACAAGTGGCTATAAAGGAGGGCAGTCAGTAGGCCTCACCCTTCAAACCCACTCCAATTTCCTAGAGAAAACACAAGACCTCGGTGTGCTTTCCTGTGGCAAGTAAACTTTGCTTTCATTCCTTAAGGGGCACATTGGCTCAGAACTGCCCTACCCCAAGGATTCAGGAATGTTCAGCCCGATTGTTTGAGAACAGCTTTTCTGGCTCTTTCATGGATGAAACCACCTGGGAAAGGAGCCGTTCTAAGCTGGGGACCATGGTGTCTTTCCCTAGTCTACACAGAAACAGCACTCTGAGGGAGACGTGCTGTTGGCGTTTGGTAGCAAAATCACCTATTCTGAAGAGAAACATTTCGTTGTAACTGGGGTGCATCAGCCTTGCCACATTTTCTCAACTGGCTTTAAAGAAGGGCAGTCAGTTGACAGACTTACTTGAGGCGCTGCTTCCCAGGCTGGAAACTTTGCTTTCATTCCTTTGTTAACACATTGGCTCAGGACGGCCTTACCCCAAGGATTCAGGGATGTGCAACCCGATTACTTGAGATCAGCCCTTCTGGCTCTTTCATGGCTGAAACGAACTGGGAAAAGAGCAGTTCTAAGCTGGGGACCATGGTGTCTTACCCTAGTCTACACAGAACCAGCACTCTCAGTGAAACGAGCTTCTGGCGTTCGGGAGCAAAATCTCCTATCCTAAAGAGAAACATTTCGTTGTAAGCAGGTTGCAGCAGCCTTGCCTCTTTTTCACAAGTGGCTATAAAGGAGGGCAGTCAGTAGGCCTCACCCTTCAAGCCCACTCCAATTTCCTAGAGAAAACAGAAGACCTCGGTGTGCTTTCCTGTGGCAAGTAAACTTTGCTTTCATTCCTTAGGGGGCACTTTGGCTCAGAACTGCCCTACCCCAAGGATTCAGGAATGTTCAGCCCGATTGTTTGAGAACAGCTTTTCTGGCTCTTTCATGGATGAAACCACCTGGGAAAGGAGCCGTTCTAAGCTGGGGACCATGGTGTCTTTCCCTAGTCTACACAGAAACAGCACTCTGAGTGAAACCAGCTCCTCCCGCTTGGTAGCAAAATCTCCTATTGTGAAGAGAAACATTTCGTTGTAAGCGGGTTGCATCACCCTTGCCACATTTTCTAAACTGGCTTTAAAGGAGGGCAGTCAATGGGTAGACTTCCTTGAGGCCCTGTTTCCCAGGCTGGAAACTTTGCTATCATTCCTTAGGTGGCACATTGGCTCAGAACTGCCCTACCCCAAGGATTCAGGGGTGTGCAGCCCTATTAGTTGAGATCAGCCCTTCTGGCTCTTTCATGGATAAAACCAACTGGGAAAAGAGCCGTTCTAAGCTTGGGACCATCGTGTCTTACCCTAGTCTACACAGAAACAGCACTCTGAGGGAGAGGAGCTGCTGGTGTTTGGTAGCACAATCTCCTATTCTGAAGAGAAACATTTCGTTGTAAGCGGGTTGCATCAGCCTTGTCACATTTTCTCAACTGGCTTTAAAGAAGGGCAGTCAGTTGCCAGACTTCCTTGAGGCCCTGCTTCCCAGGCTGGAAACTTTGCTTTCATTCCTTAGTTGGCACATTGTCTCAGGACTGCCTTACCCCAAGGATTCAGGGGTGTGCAGCCCTATTAGTTGAGATCAGCCATTCTGGCTCTTTCATGGATGAAACCAACTGGGAAAAGAGCCGTTCTACGCTGGGGACCATGGTGTCTTTCCCTAGTCTACACAGAAACAGCACTCTGAGGGAGAGGAGCTGCTGGCGTTTGGGAGCAAAATCTCCTATTTTGAAGAGAAACATTTCGTTGTAACTGGGGTGCATCAGCCTTGCCACATTTTCTCAACTGGCTTTAAAGAAGGGCAGTCAGTTGACAGACTTACTTGAGGCGGTGCTTCCCAGGCTGGAAACTTTGCTTTCATTCCTTTGTTAACACATTGGCTCAGGACGGCCTTACCCCAAGGATTCAGGGATGTGCAACCCGATTACTTGAGATCAGCCCTTCTGGCTCTTTCATGGCTGAAACGAACTGGGAAAAGAGCAGTTCTAAGCTGGGGACCATGGTGTCTTACCGTAGTCTACACAGAACCAGCACTCTCAGTGAAACGAGCTTCTGGCGTTTGGGAGCAAAATCTCCTATCCTAAAGAGAAACATTTCGTTGTAAGCGGGTTGCATCAGCCTTGCCACATTTTCTAAACTGGCTTTAAAGGAGGGCAGTCAATTGGTAGACTTCCTTGAGGCTCTGCTTCCCAGGCTGGAAACTTTGCTTTCATTCCTTAGGTGGCACATTGGCTCAGGACTGCCTTACCCCAAGGATTCAGGGATGTGCAGCCCGATTACTTGAGATCAGCCCTTCTGGCTCTTTCATGGATGAAACCAACTGGGAAAAGAGCCGCTCTAAGCTGGGGACCATGGTGTCTTACCCTAGTCTACACAGAAACAGCACTCTGAGGGAGAGGAGCTGCTGGTGCTTGGTAGCACAATCTCCTATTCAGAAGAGAAACATTTCGTTATAAGCGGGTTGCATCACCCTTGCCACATTTCCACAACTGGCTTTAAAGAAGGCCAGTCAGTTGGGAGACTTACTTGAGGCGCTGCTTCCCAGGCTGGAAACTTTGCTTTCATTCCTTAGTTAACACAATTGCTCAGGACGGCCTTACCCCAAGGATTCAGGGATGTGCAGCCCGATTACTTGAGATCAGCCCTTCTGGCTCTTTCATGGATGAAACCAACTGGGAAAAGAACCGTTCTAAGCAGGGGACCATGGTGTCTTTCCCTAGTCTACACAGAAACAGCACTCTGAGTGAAACGAGCTGCTGGCATTTGGTAGCAAAATCTGCTATTTGAAGAGAAACATTTCGCTGTAAGTGGGTTGCATCAGCCTTGCTACATTTTCTCACCTGGCTTTAAAGTACGGTATTCATTTGGCAGACTTACTTGAGGCCCTGCTTCTCAGGCTGGAAAATTTGCTTTCATTCCGTAGATGGCACATTGGCTCAGGACGGCCTTACCCCAAGGATTCAGGGATGTGCATCCCGATTAGTTTAGATCAGCCCTTCTGGCTCTTTCATGGCTGAAACGAACTGATAAAAGAGCAGTTCTAAGCTGGGGACCATGGTGTCTTACCCTAGTCTACACAGAAACAGCACTCTGAGTGAAACGAGCTGCTGGCGTTTGGTAGCAAAATCTCCTATTCTGAAGAGAAACATTTCGTTGTAAGCGGGTTGCATCAGCCTTGCCTCTTTTTCTCAAGTGGCTATAAAGGAGGGCAGTGAGTAGGCCTGACCCTTCATTCCCACTCCAATTTCATAGAGAAAACACCAGGCCTCGGTGTGCTTTCCTGTGGCAAGTAAACTTTGCTTTCATTCCTTAGGGGGCACTTGGGCTCAGAACTGCCCTACCCCAAGGATTCAGGAATGTTCAGCCCGATTGTTTCAGAAAAGCTTTTCTGGCTCTTTCATGGATGAAAACAACTGGGAAAAGAGCCGTTCTAAGCTGGGGACCATGGTGTCTTTCCCTAGTCTACACGGAAACAGCACTCTGAGTGAAACGAGCTGCTGGCGTTTGGTAGCAAAATCTCCTATTCTGAAGAGAAACATTTCATTGTAAGCGGGTTGCATCAGCCTTGCCTCATTTTCACAAGTGGCTATAAAGGAGGGCAGTCAGTAGGCCTCACCCTTCAATCCCACTCCAATTTCCTAGAGAAAACACTAGGTCACGGTGTGCTTTCCTGTGGCAAGTAAACTTTGCTTTCATTCCTTAGGTGGCACATTGGCTGAGGACGGCCTTACCCCAAGGATTCAGGGATGTGCAGCCCGATTACTTGAGATCAGCCCTTCTGGCTCTTTCATGGATGAAACCAACTGGGAAAAGAGCAGTTCTAAGCTGGGGACCATGGTGTCTTACCCTAGTCTACACAGAAACAGCACTCTGAGTGAAACGAGCTGCTGGCGTTTGGTAGCAAAATCTCCTATTCTGAAGAGAAACATTTCGTTGTAAGCGGGTGGTGTCAGCCTTGCCTCATTTTCTCAAGTGGCTATAAAGGAGGGCAGTGAGTAGGCCTGACCCTTCATTCCCACTCCAATTTCGTAGAGAAAACACCAGGCCTCGGTGTGCTTTCCTGTGGCAAGTAAACTTTGCTTTCATTCCTTAGGGGGCACTTTGGCTCAGAACTGCCCTACCTCAAGGATTCAGGAATGTTCAGCCCGATTGTTTCAGAAAAGCTTTTCTGGCTCTTTCATGGATGAAACCAACTGGGAAAAGAGCTGTTCTAAGCTGGGGACCATGGTGTCTTTCCCTAGTCTACACGGAAACAGCACTCTGAGTGAAACGAGCTGCTGGCGTTTGGTAGCAAAATCTCCTATTCTGAAGAGAAATATTTCATTGTAAGCTTGTTGCATCAGCCTTGCCTCATTTTCACAAGGGGCTATAAAGGAGGGCAGTCAGTAGGCCTCACCCTTCAAGCCCACTCCAATTTCCTAGAGAAAACACTAGGTCACGGTGTGCTTTCCTGTGGCAAGTAAACTTTGCTTTCATTCCTTAGGTGGCACATTGGCTCAGGACGGCCTTACCCCAAGGATTCAGGGATGTGCAGCCCGATTACTTGAGATCACCCCTTCTGGCTCTTTCATGGATGAAACCAACTGAGAAAAGAGGCGTTGTAAGCAGGGGAGCATGGTGTCTTTCCCTAGTCTACACAGAAACAGCACTCTCAGTGAAACGAGCTGCTGGCGTTTGGGAGCAAAATCTCCTATCCTAAAGAGAAACATTTCGTTGTAAGCAGGTTGCAGCAGCCTTGCCTCTTTTTCACAAGTGGCTATAAAGGAGGGCAGTCAGTAGACCTCACCCTTCAAGCCCACTCCAATTTCCTAGAGAAAACACAAGACCTCGGTGTGCTTTCCTGTGGCAAGTAAACTTTACTTTCATTCCTTAAGGGGCACATTGGCTCAGAACTGCCCTACCCCAAGGATTCAGGAATGTTCAGCCCGATTGTTTGAGAACAGCTTTTCTGGCTCTTTCATGGATGAAACCACCTGGGAAAGGAGCCGTTCTAAGCTGGGGACCATGGTGTCTTTCCCTAGTCTACAGAGAAACAGCACTCTGAGGGAGACGTTCTGTTGGCCTTTGGTAGCAAAATCTCCTATTCTGAAGAGAAACATTTCGTTGTAAGCGGGTTGCATCAGCCTTGCCACATTTTCGAAACTGGCTTTAAAGGAGGGCAGTCAATGGGTAGACTTCCTTGAGGCCCTGCTTCCCAGGCTGGAAACTTTGCTATCATTCCTTAGGTGGCACATTGGCTCAGAACTGCCCTACCCCAAGGATTCAGGGGTGTGCAGCCCTATTAGTTGAGATCAGCCCTTCTGGCTCTTTCATGGATGAAACCAACTGGGAAAAGAGCCGTTCTAAGCTGGGGACCATGGTGTCTTTCCCTAGTCTACACAGAAACAGCACTCTGAGGGAGAGGAGCTGCTGGCGTTTGGTAGCAAAATCTCCTATTCTGAAGAGAAACATTTCGTTGTAACTGGGGTGCATCAGCCTTGCCACATTTTCTCAACTGGCTTTAAAGAAGGGCAGTCAGTTGACAGACTTACTTGAGGCGCTGCTTCCCAGGCTGGAAACTTTGCTTTCATTCCTTTGTTAACACATTGGCTCAGGACGGCCTTACCCCAAGGATTCAGGGATGTGCAACCCGATTACTTGAGATCAGCCCTTCTGGCTCTTTCATGGCTGAAACGAACTGGGAAAAGAGCAGTTCTAAGCTGGGGACCATGGTGTCTTACCCTAGTCTACACAGAACCAGCACTCTCAGTGTAACGAGCTTCTGGCGTTCGGGAGCAAAATCTCCTATCCTAAAGAGAAACATTTCGTTGTAAGCAGGTTGCAGCAGCCTTGCCTCTTTTTCACAAGTGGCTATAAAGGAGGGCAGTCAGTAGGCCTCACCCTTCAAGCCCACTCCAATTTCCTAGAGAAAACAGAAGACCTCGGTGTGCTTTCCTGTGGCAAGTAAACTTTGCTTTCATTCCTTAGGGGGCACTTTGGCTCAGAACTGCCCTACCCCAAGGATTCAGGAATGTTCAGCCCGATTGTTTGAGAACAGCTTTTCTGGCTCTTTCATTGATGAAACCACCTGGGAAAGGAGCCGTTCTAAGCTGGGGACCATGGTGTCTTTCCCTAGTCTACACAGAAACAGCACTCTGAGTGAAACCAGCTCCTCCCGCTTGGTAGCAAAATCTCCTATTGTGAAGAGAAACATTTCGTTGTAAGCGGGTTGCATCACCCTTGCCACATTTTCTAAACTGGCTTTAAAGGAGGGCAGTCAATTGGTAGACTTCCTTGAGGCCCTGTTTCCCAGGCTGGAAACTTTGCTATCATTCCTTAGGTGGCACATTGGCTCAGAACTGCCCTACCCCAAGGATTCAGGGGTGTGCAAGCCTATTAGTTGAGATCAGCCCTTCTGACTCTTTCATGGATAAAACCAACTGGGAAAAGAGCCGTTCTAAGCTTGGGACCATGGTGTCTTACCCTAGTCTACACAGAAACAGCACTCTGAGGGAGAGGAGCTGCTGGTGTTTGGTAGCACAATCTCCTATTCTGAAGAGAAACATTTCGTTGTAAGCGGGTTGCATCAGCCTTGTCACATTTTCTCAACTGGCTTTAAAGAAGGGCAGTCAGTTGCCAGACTTCCTTGAGGCCCTGCTTCCCAGGCTGGAAACTTTGCTTTCATTCCTTAGTTGGCACATTGTCTCAGGACTGCCTTACCCCAAGGATTCAGGGGTGTGCAGCCCTATTAGTTGAGATCAGCCATTCTGGCTCTTTCATGGATGAAACCAACTGGGAAAAGAGCCGTTCTACGCTGGGGACCATGGTGTCTTTCCCTAGTCTACACAGAAACAGCACTCTGAGGGAGAGGAGCTGCTGGCGTTTGGGAGCAAAATCTCCTATTTTGAAGAGAAACATTTCGTTGTAACTGGGGTGCATCAGCCTTGCCACATTTTCTCAACTGGCTTTAAAGAAGGGCAGTCAGTTGACAGACTTACTTGAGGCGGTGCTTCCCAGGCTGGAAACTTTGCTTTCATTCCTTTGTTAACACATTGGCTCAGGACGGCCTTACCCCAAGGATTCAGGGATGTGCAACCCGATTACTTGAGATCAGCCCTTCTGGCTCTTTCATGGCTGAAACGAACTGGGAAAAGAGCAGTTCTAAGCTGGGGACCATGGTGTCTTACCGTAGTCTACACAGAACCAGCACTCTCAATGAAACGAGCTTCTGGCGTTTGGGAGCAAAATCTCCTATCCTAAAGAGAAACATTTCGTTGTAAGCGGGTTGCATCAGCCTTGCCACATTTTCTAAACTGGCTTTAAAGGAGGGCAGTCAATTGGTAGACTTCCTTGAGGCTCTGCTTCCCAGGCTGGAAACTTTGCTTTCATTCCTTAGGTGGCACATTGGCTCAGGACTGCCTTACCCCAAGGATTCAGGGATGTGCAGCCCGATTACTTGAGATCAGCCCTTCTGGCTCTTTCATGGATGAAACCAACTGGGAAAAGAGCCGCTCTAAGCTGGGGACCATGGTGTCTTACCCTAGTCTACACAGAAACAGCACTCTGAGGGAGAGGAGCTGCTGGTGTTTGGTAGCACAATCTCCTATTCAGAAGAGAAACATTTCGTTATAAGCGGGTTGCATCACCCTTGCCACATTTCCACAACTGGCTTTAAAGAAGGCCAGTCAGTTGGGAGACTTACTTGAGGCGCTGCTTCCCAGGCTGGAAACTTTGCTTTCATTCCTTAGTTAACACAATTGCTCAGGACGGCCTTACCCCAAGGATTCAGGGATGTGCAGCCCGATTACTTGAGATCAGCCCTTCTGGCTCTTTCATGGATGAAACCAACTGGGAAAAGAACCGTTCTAAGCAGGGGACCATGGTGTCTTTCCCTAGTCTACACAGAAACAGCACTCTGAGTGAAACGAGCTGCTGGCATTTGGTAGCAAAATCTGCTATTTGAAGAGAAACATTTCGCTGTAAGTGGGTTGCATCAGCCTTGCTACATTTTCTCACCTGGCTTTAAAGTACGGTATTCATTTGGCAGACTTACTTGAGGCCCTGCTTCTCAGGCTGGAAAATTTGCTTTCATTCCGTAGATGGCACATTGGCTCAGGACGGCCTTACCCCAAGGATTCAGGGATGTGCATCCCGATTAGTTTAGATCAGCCCTTCTGGCTCTTTCATGGCTGAAACGAACTGATAAAAGAGCAGTTCTAAGCTGGGGACCATGGTGTCTTACCCTATTCTACACAGAAACAGCACTCTGAGTGAAACGAGCTGCTGGCGTTTGGTAGCAAAATCTCCTATTCTGAAGAGAAACATTTCGTTGTAAGCGGGTTGCATCAGCCTTGCCTCATTTTCACAAGTGGCTATAAAGGAGGGCAGTCAGTAGGCCTCACCCTTCAATCCCACTCCAATTTCCTAGAGAAAACACTAGGTCACGGTGTGCTTTCCTGTGGCAAGTAAACTTTGCTTTCATTCCTTAGGTGGCACATTGGCTGAGGACGGCCTTACCCCAAGGATTCAGGGATGTGCAGCCCGATTACTTGAGATCAGCCCTTGTGGCTCTTTCATGGATGAAACCAACTGGGAAAAGAGCAGTTCTAAGCTGGGGACCATGGTGTCTTACCCTAGTCTACACAGAAACAGCACTCTGAGTGAAACGAGCTGCTGGCGTTTGGTAGCAAAATCTCCTATTCTGAAGAGAAACATTTCGTTATAAGCGGGTGGTGTCAGCCTTGCCTCATTTTCTGAAGTGGCTATAAAGGAGGGCAGTGAGTAGGCCTGACCCTTCATTCCCACTCCAATTTCATAGAGAAAACACCAGGCCTCGGTGTGCTTTCCTGTGGCAAGTAAACTTTGCTTTCATTCCTTAGGGGGCACTTTGGCTCAGAACTGCCCTACCCCAAGGATTCAGGAATGTTCAGCCCGATTGTTTCAGAAAAGCTTTTCTGGCTCTTTCATGGGTGAAACCAACTGGGAAAAGAGCCGTTCTAAGCTGGGGACCATAGTGTCTTTCCCTAGTCTACACGGAATCAGCACTCTGAGTGAAAGGAGCTGCTGGCGTTTGGTAGCAAAATCTCCTATTCTGAAGAGAAACATTTCATTGTAAGCTTGTTGCATCAGCCTTGCCTCATTTTCACAAGTGGCTATAAAGGAGGGCAGTCAGTAGGCCTCACCCTTCAAGCCCACTCCAATTTCTTAGAGAAAACACTAGGTCACGGTGTGCTTTCCTGTGGCAAGTAAACTTTGCTTTCATTCCTTAGGTGGCACATTGGCTCAGGACGTCCTTACCCCAAGGATTCAGGGATGTGCAGCCCGATTACTTGAGATCACCCCTTCTGGCTCTTTCATGGATGAAACCAACTGGGAAAAGAGCCGTTCTAAGCTGGGGACCATGGTGTCTTTCCCTAGTCTACACAGAAACAGCACTCTGAGGGAGAGGATCTGCTAGTGTTTGGTAGCACAATCTCCTATTCTGAAGAGAAACATTTCATTGTGAGCGGGTTGCATCAGCCTTGTCACATTTTCTCAACTGCCTTTAAAGAAGGGCAGTCAGTTGGCAGACTTCCTTGAGGCCCTGCTTCCCAGGCTGGAAACTTTGCTTTCATTCCTTAGTTAGCACATTGGCTCAGGACGGTCTTACCCCAAGGATTCAGTTATGTGCAGCCCGATTACTTGAGATCAGCCCTTCTGGATCTTTCATGGATGAAACCAACTGAGAAAAGAGGCGTTGTAAGCAGGGGAGCATGGTGTCTTTCCCTAGTCTACACAGAAACAGCACTCTCAGTGAAACGAACTGCTGGCGTTTGGGAGCAAAATCTCCTATCCTAAAGAGAAACATTTCGTTGTAAGCAGGTTGCAGCAGCCTTGCCTCATTTTCACAAGTGGCTATAAAGGAGGGCAGTCAGTAGGCCTCACCCTTCAAACCCACTCCAATTTCCTAGAGAAAACACAAGACCTCGGTGTGCTTTCCTGTGGCAAGTAAACTTTGCTTTCATTCCTTAAGGGGCACATTGGCTCAGAACTGCCCTACCCCAAGGATTCAGGAATGTTCAGCCCGATTGTTTGAGAACAGCTTTTCTGGCTCTTTCATGGATGAAACCACCTGGGAAAGGAGCCGTTCTAAGCTGGGGACCATGGTGTCTTTCCCTAGTCTACACAGAAACAGCACTCTGAGGGAGACGTGCTGTTGGCGTTTGGTAGCAAAATCACCTATTCTGAAGAGAAACATTTCGTTGTAACTGGGGTGCATCAGCCTTGCCACATTTTCTCAACTGGCTTTAAAGAAGGGCAGTCAGTTGACAGACTTACTTGAGGCGCTGCTTCCCAGGCTGGAAACTTTGCTTTCATTCCTTTGTTAACACATTGGCTCAGGACGGCCTTACCCCAAGGATTCAGGGATGTGCAACCCGATTACTTGAGATCAGCCCTTCTGGCTCTTTCATGGCTGAAACGAACTGGGAAAAGAGCAGTTCTAAGCTGGGGACCATGGTGTCTTACCCTAGTCTACACAGAACCAGCACTCTCAGTGAAACGAGCTTCTGGCGTTCGGGAGCAAAATCTCCTATCCTAAAGAGAAACATTTCGTTGTAAGCAGGTTGCAGCAGCCTTGCCTCTTTTTCACAAGTGGCTATAAAGGAGGGCAGTCAGTAGGCCTCACCCTTCAAGCCCACTCCAATTTCCTAGAGAAAACAGAAGACCTCGGTGTGCTTTCCTGTGGCAAGTAAACTTTGCTTTCATTCCTTAGGGGGCACTTTGGCTCAGAACTGCCCTACCCCAAGGATTCAGGAATGTTCAGCCCGATTGTTTGAGAACAGCTTTTCTGGCTCTTTCATGGATGAAACCACCTGGGAAAGGAGCCGTTCTAAGCTGGGGACCATGGTGTCTTTCCCTAGTCTACACAGAAACAGCACTCTGAGTGAAACCAGCTCCTCCCGCTTGGTAGCAAAATCTCCTATTGTGAAGAGAAACATTTCGTTGTAAGCGGGTTGCATCACCCTTGCCACATTTTCTAAACTGGCTTTAAAGGAGGGCAGTCAATGGGTAGACTTCCTTGAGGCCCTGTTTCCCAGGCTGGAAACTTTGCTATCATTCCTTAGGTGGCACATTGGCTCAGAACTGCCCTACCCCAAGGATTCAGGGGTGTGCAGCCCTATTAGTTGAGATCAGCCCTTCTGGCTCTTTCATGGATAAAACCAACTGGGAAAAGAGCCGTTCTAAGCTTGGGACCATCGTGTCTTACCCTAGTCTACACAGAAACAGCACTCTGAGGGAGAGGAGCTGCTGGTGTTTGGTAGCACAATCTCCTATTCTGAAGAGAAACATTTCGTTGTAAGCGGGTTGCATCAGCCTTGTCACATTTTCTCAACTGGCTTTAAAGAAGGGCAGTCAGTTGCCAGACTTCCTTGAGGCCCTGCTTCCCAGGCTGGAAACTTTGCTTTCATTCCTTAGTTGGCACATTGTCTCAGGACTGCCTTACCCCAAGGATTCAGGGGTGTGCAGCCCTATTAGTTGAGATCAGCCATTCTGGCTCTTTCATGGATGAAACCAACTGGGAAAAGAGCCGTTCTACGCTGGGGACCATGGTGTCTTTCCCTAGTCTACACAGAAACAGCACTCTGAGGGAGAGGAGCTGCTGGCGTTTGGGAGCAAAATCTCCTATTTTGAAGAGAAACATTTCGTTGTAACTGGGGTGCATCAGCCTTGCCACATTTTCTCAACTGGCTTTAAAGAAGGGCAGTCAGTTGACAGACTTACTTGAGGCGGTGCTTCCCAGGCTGGAAACTTTGCTTTCATTCCTTTGTTAACACATTGGCTCAGGACGGCCTTACCCCAAGGATTCAGGGATGTGCAACCCGATTACTTGAGATCAGCCCTTCTGGCTCTTTCATGGCTGAAACGAACTGGGAAAAGAGCAGTTCTAAGCTGGGGACCATGGTGTCTTACCGTAGTCTACACAGAACCAGCACTCTCAGTGAAACGAGCTTCTGGCGTTTGGGAGCAAAATCTCCTATCCTAAAGAGAAACATTTCGTTGTAAGCGGGTTGCATCAGCCTTGCCACATTTTCTAAACTGGCTTTAAAGGAGGGCAGTCAATTGGTAGACTTCCTTGAGGCTCTGCTTCCCAGGCTGGAAACTTTGCTTTCATTCCTTAGGTGGCACATTGGCTCAGGACTGCCTTACCCCAAGGATTCAGGGATGTGCAGCCCGATTACTTGAGATCAGCCCTTCTGGCTCTTTCATGGATGAAACCAACTGGGAAAAGAGCCGCTCTAAGCTGGGGACCATGGTGTCTTACCCTAGTCTACACAGAAACAGCACTCTGAGGGAGAGGAGCTGCTGGTGCTTGGTAGCACAATCTCCTATTCAGAAGAGAAACATTTCGTTATAAGCGGGTTGCATCACCCTTGCCACATTTCCACAACTGGCTTTAAAGAAGGCCAGTCAGTTGGGAGACTTACTTGAGGCGCTGCTTCCCAGGCTGGAAACTTTGCTTTCATTCCTTAGTTAACACAATTGCTCAGGACGGCCTTACCCCAAGGATTCAGGGATGTGCAGCCCGATTACTTGAGATCAGCCCTTCTGGCTCTTTCATGGATGAAACCAACTGGGAAAAGAACCGTTCTAAGCAGGGGACCATGGTGTCTTTCCCTAGTCTACACAGAAACAGCACTCTGAGTGAAACGAGCTGCTGGCATTTGGTAGCAAAATCTGCTATTTGAAGAGAAACATTTCGCTGTAAGTGGGTTGCATCAGCCTTGCTACATTTTCTCACCTGGCTTTAAAGTACGGTATTCATTTGGCAGACTTACTTGAGGCCCTGCTTCTCAGGCTGGAAAATTTGCTTTCATTCCGTAGATGGCACATTGGCTCAGGACGGCCTTACCCCAAGGATTCAGGGATGTGCATCCCGATTAGTTTAGATCAGCCCTTCTGGCTCTTTCATGGCTGAAACGAACTGATAAAAGAGCAGTTCTAAGCTGGGGACCATGGTGTCTTACCCTAGTCTACACAGAAACAGCACTCTGAGTGAAACGAGCTGCTGGCGTTTGGTAGCAAAATCTCCTATTCTGAAGAGAAACATTTCGTTGTAAGCGGGTTGCATCAGCCTTGCCTCTTTTTCTCAAGTGGCTATAAAGGAGGGCAGTGAGTAGGCCTGACCCTTCATTCCCACTCCAATTTCATAGAGAAAACACCAGGCCTCGGTGTGCTTTCCTGTGGCAAGTAAACTTTGCTTTCATTCCTTAGGGGGCACTTGGGCTCAGAACTGCCCTACCCCAAGGATTCAGGAATGTTCAGCCCGATTGTTTCAGAAAAGCTTTTCTGGCTCTTTCATGGATGAAAACAACTGGGAAAAGAGCCGTTCTAAGCTGGGGACCATGGTGTCTTTCCCTAGTCTACACGGAAACAGCACTCTGAGTGAAACGAGCTGCTGGCGTTTGGTAGCAAAATCTCCTATTCTGAAGAGAAACATTTCATTGTAAGCGGGTTGCATCAGCCTTGCCTCATTTTCACAAGTGGCTATAAAGGAGGGCAGTCAGTAGGCCTCACCCTTCAATCCCACTCCAATTTCCTAGAGAAAACACTAGGTCACGGTGTGCTTTCCTGTGGCAAGTAAACTTTGCTTTCATTCCTTAGGTGGCACATTGGCTGAGGACGGCCTTACCCCAAGGATTCAGGGATGTGCAGCCCGATTACTTGAGATCAGCCCTTCTGGCTCTTTCATGGATGAAACCAACTGGGAAAAGAGCAGTTCTAAGCTGGGGACCATGGTGTCTTACCCTAGTCTACACAGAAACAGCACTCTGAGTGAAACGAGCTGCTGGCGTTTGGTAGCAAAATCTCCTATTCTGAAGAGAAACATTTCGTTGTAAGCGGGTGGTGTCAGCCTTGCCTCATTTTCTCAAGTGGCTATAAAGGAGGGCAGTGAGTAGGCCTGACCCTTCATTCCCACTCCAATTTCGTAGAGAAAACACCAGGCCTCGGTGTGCTTTCCTGTGGCAAGTAAACTTTGCTTTCATTCCTTAGGGGGCACTTTGGCTCAGAACTGCCCTACCCCAAGGATTCAGGAATGTTCAGCCCGATTGTTTCAGAAAAGCTTTTCTGGCTCTTTCATGGATGAAACCAACTGGGAAAAGAGCTGTTCTAAGCTGGGGACCATGGTGTCTTTCCCTAGTCTACACGGAAACAGCACTCTGAGTGAAACGAGCTGCTGGCGTTTGGTAGCAAAATCTCCTATTCTGAAGAGAAATATTTCATTGTAAGCTTGTTGCATCAGCCTTGCCTCATTTTCACAAGGGGCTATAAAGGAGGGCAGTCAGTAGGCCTCACCATTCAAGCCCACTCCAATTTCCTAGAGAAAACACTAGGTCACGGTGTGCTTTCCTGTGGCAAGTAAACTTTGCTTTCATTCCTTAGGTGGCACATTGGCTCAGGACGGCCTTACCCCAAGGATTCAGGGATGTGCAGCCCGATTACTTGAGATCACCCCTTCTGGCTCTTTCATGGATGAAACCAACTGAGAAAAGAGGCGTTGTAAGCAGGGGAGCATGGTGTCTTTCCCTAGTCTACACAGAAACAGCACTCTCAGTGAAACGAGCTGCTGGCGTTTGGGAGCAAAATCTCCTATCCTAAAGAGAAACATTTCGTTGTAAGCAGGTTGCAGCAGCCTTGCCTCTTTTTCACAAGTGGCTATAAAGGAGGGCAGTCAGTAGACCTCACCCTTCAAGCCCACTCCAATTTCCTAGAGAAAACACAAGACCTCGGTGTGCTTTCCTGTGGCAAGTAAACTTTACTTTCATTCCTTAAGGGGCACATTGGCTCAGAACTGCCCTACCCCAAGGATTCAGGAATGTTCAGCCCGATTGTTTGAGAACAGCTTTTCTGGCTCTTTCATGGATGAAACCACCTGGGAAAGGAGCCGTTCTAAGCTGGGGACCATGGTGTCTTTCCCTAGTCTACAGAGAAACAGCACTCTGAGGGAGACGTTCTGTTGGCCTTTGGTAGCAAAATCTCCTATTCTGAAGAGAAACATTTCGTTGTAAGCGGGTTGCATCAGCCTTGCCACATTTTCGAAACTGGCTTTAAAGGAGGGCAGTCAATGGGTAGACTTCCTTGAGGCCCTGCTTCCCAGGCTGGAAACTTTGCTATCATTCCTTAGGTGGCACATTGGCTCAGAACTGCCCTACCCCAAGGATTCAGGGGTGTGCAGCCCTATTAGTTGAGATCAGCCCTTCTGGCTCTTTCATGGATGAAACCAACTGGGAAAAGAGCCGTTCTAAGCTGGGGACCATGGTGTCTTTCCCTAGTCTACACAGAAACAGCACTCTGAGGGAGAGGAGCTGCTGGCGTTTGGTAGCAAAATCTCCTATTCTGAAGAGAAACATTTCGTTGTAACTGGGGTGCATCAGCCTTGCCACATTTTCTCAACTGGCTTTAAAGAAGGGCAGTCAGTTGACAGACTTACTTGAGGCGCTGCTTCCCAGGCTGGAAACTTTGCTTTCATTCCTTTGTTAACACATTGGCTCAGGACGGCCTTACCCCAAGGATTCAGGGATGTGCAACCCGATTACTTGAGATCAGCCCTTCTGGCTCTTTCATGGCTGAAACGAACTGGGAAAAGAGCAGTTCTAAGCTGGGGACCATGGTGTCTTACCCTAGTCTACACAGAACCAGCACTCTCAGTGTAACGAGCTTCTGGCGTTCGGGAGCAAAATCTCCTATCCTAAAGAGAAACATTTCGTTGTAAGCAGGTTGCAGCAGCCTTGCCTCTTTTTCACAAGTGGCTATAAAGGAGGGCAGTCAGTAGGCCTCACCCTTCAAGCCCACTCCAATTTCCTAGAGAAAACAGAAGACCTCGGTGTGCTTTCCTGTGGCAAGTAAACTTTGCTTTCATTCCTTAGGGGGCACTTTGGCTCAGAACTGCCCTACCCCAAGGATTCAGGAATGTTCAGCCCGATTGTTTGAGAACAGCTTTTCTGGCTCTTTCATTGATGAAACCACCTGGGAAAGGAGCCGTTCTAAGCTGGGGACCATGGTGTCTTTCCCTAGTCTACACAGAAACAGCACTCTGAGTGAAACCAGCTCCTCCCGCTTGGTAGCAAAATCTCCTATTGTGAAGAGAAACATTTCGTTGTAAGCGGGTTGCATCACCCTTGCCACATTTTCTAAACTGGCTTTAAAGGAGGGCAGTCAATTGGTAGACTTCCTTGAGGCCCTGTTTCCCAGGCTGGAAACTTTGCTATCATTCCTTAGGTGGCACATTGGCTCAGAACTGCCCTACCCCAAGGATTCAGGGGTGTGCAAGCCTATTAGTTGAGATCAGCCCTTCTGACTCTTTCATGGATAAAACCAACTGGGAAAAGAGCCGTTCTAAGCTTGGGACCATGGTGTCTTACCCTAGTCTACACAGAAACAGCACTCTGAGGGAGAGGAGCTGCTGGTGTTTGGTAGCACAATCTCCTATTCTGAAGAGAAACATTTCGTTGTAAGCGGGTTGCATCAGCCTTGTCACATTTTCTCAACTGGCTTTAAAGAAGGGCAGTCAGTTGCCAGACTTCCTTGAGGCCCTGCTTCCCAGGCTGGAAACTTTGCTTTCATTCCTTAGTTGGCACATTGTCTCAGGACTGCCTTACCCCAAGGATTCAGGGGTGTGCAGCCCTATTAGTTGAGATCAGCCATTCTGGCTCTTTCATGGATGAAACCAACTGGGAAAAGAGCCGTTCTACGCTGGGGACCATGGTGTCTTTCCCTAGTCTACACAGAAACAGCACTCTGAGGGAGAGGAGCTGCTGGCGTTTGGGAGCAAAATCTCCTATTTTGAAGAGAAACATTTCGTTGTAACTGGGGTGCATCAGCCTTGCCACATTTTCTCAACTGGCTTTAAAGAAGGGCAGTCAGTTGACAGACTTACTTGAGGCGGTGCTTCCCAGGCTGGAAACTTTGCTTTCATTCCTTTGTTAACACATTGGCTCAGGACGGCCTTACCCCAAGGATTCAGGGATGTGCAACCCGATTACTTGAGATCAGCCCTTCTGGCTCTTTCATGGCTGAAACGAACTGGGAAAAGAGCAGTTCTAAGCTGGGGACCATGGTGTCTTACCGTAGTCTACACAGAACCAGCACTCTCAATGAAACGAGCTTCTGGCGTTTGGGAGCAAAATCTCCTATCCTAAAGAGAAACATTTCGTTGTAAGCGGGTTGCATCAGCCTTGCCACATTTTCTAAACTGGCTTTAAAGGAGGGCAGTCAATAGGTAGACTTCCTTGAGGCTCTGCTTCCCAGGCTGGAAACTTTGCTTTCATTCCTTAGGTGGCACATTGGCTCAGGACTGCCTTACCCCAAGGATTCAGGGATGTGCAGCCCGATTACTTGAGATCAGCCCTTCTGGCTCTTTCATGGATGAAACCAACTGGGAAAAGAGCCGCTCTAAGCTGGGGACCATGGTGTCTTACCCTAGTCTACACAGAAACAGCACTCTGAGGGAGAGGAGCTGCTGGTGTTTGGTAGCACAATCTCCTATTCAGAAGAGAAACATTTCGTTATAAGCGGGTTGCATCACCCTTGCCACATTTCCACAACTGGCTTTAAAGAAGGCCAGTCAGTTGGGAGACTTACTTGAGGCGCTGCTTCCCAGGCTGGAAACTTTGCTTTCATTCCTTAGTTAACACAATTGCTCAGGACGGCCTTACCCCAAGGATTCAGGGATGTGCAGCCCGATTACTTGAGATCAGCCCTTCTGGCTCTTTCATGGATGAAACCAACTGGGAAAAGAACCGTTCTAAGCAGGGGACCATGGTGTCTTTCCCTAGTCTACACAGAAACAGCACTCTGAGTGAAACGAGCTGCTGGCATTTGGTAGCAAAATCTGCTATTTGAAGAGAAACATTTCGCTGTAAGTGGGTTGCATCAGCCTTGCTACATTTTCTCACCTGGCTTTAAAGTACGGTATTCATTTGGCAGACTTACTTGAGGCCCTGCTTCTCAGGCTGGAAAATTTGCTTTCATTCCGTAGATGGCACATTGGCTCAGGACGGCCTTACCCCAAGGATTCAGGGATGTGCATCCCGATTAGTTTAGATCAGCCCTTCTGGCTCTTTCATGGCTGAAACGAACTGATAAAAGAGCAGTTCTAAGCTGGGGACCATGGTGTCTTACCCTAGTCTACACAGAAACAGCACTCTGAGTGAAACGAGCTGCTGGCGTTTGGTAGCAAAATCTCCTATTCTGAAGAGAAACATTTCGTTGTAAGCGGGTTGCATCAGCCTTGCCTCTTTTTCTCAAGTGGCTATAAAGGAGGGCAGTGAGTAGGCCTGACCCTTCATTCCCACTCCAATTTCATAGAGAAAACACCAGGCCTCGGTGTGCTTTCCTGTGGCAAGTAAACTTTGCTTTCATTCCTTAGGGGGCACTTTGGCTCAGAACTGCCCTACCCCAAGGATTCAGGAATGTTCAGCCCGATTGTTTGAGAACAGCTTTTCTGGCTCTTTCATGGATGAAACCACCTGGGAAAGGAGCCGTTCTAAGCTGGGGACCATGGTGTCTTTCCCTAGTCTACACAGAAACAGCACTCTGAGGGAGACGTGCTGTTGGCGTTTGGTAGCAAAATCTCCTATTCTGAAGAGAAACATTTCATTGTAAGCGGGTTGCATCAGCCTTGCCACATTTTCTAACCTGGCTTTAAAGGAGGGCAGTCAATGGGTAGACTTCCTTGAGGCCCTGCTTCCCAGGCTGGAAACTTTGCTATCATTCCTTAGGTGGCACATTGGCTCAGAACTGCCCTACCCCAAGGATTCAGGGGTGTGCAGCCCTATTAGTTGAGATCAGCCCTTCTGGCTCTTTCATGGATGAAACCAACTGGGAAAACAGCCGTTCTAAGTTGGGGACCATGGTGTCTTTCCCTAGTCTACACAGAAACAGCACTCTGAGGGAGAGGAGCTGCTGGCGTTTGGTTGCAAAATCTCCTATTCTGAAGAGAAACATTTCGTTGTAAATGGGGTGCATCAGCCTTGCCACATTTTCTCAACTGGCTTTAAAGAAGGGCAGTCAGTTGACAGACTTACTTGAGGCGCTGCTTCCCAGGCTGGAAACTTTGCTTTCATTCCTTTGTTAACACATTGGCTCAGGACGGCCTTACCCCAAGGATTCAGGGATGTGCAACCCGATTACTTGAGATCAGCCCTTCTGGCTCTTTCATGGCTGAAACGAACTGGGAAAAGAGCAGTACTAAGCTGGGGACCATGGTGTCTTACCCTAGTCTACACAGAACCAGCACTCTCAGTGAAACGAGCTTCTGGCGTTTGGGAGCAAAATCTCCTATCCTAAAGAGAAACATTTCTTGTAAGCAGGTTTCAGCAGCCTTGACTCTTTTTCACAAGTGGCTATAAAGGAGGGCAGTCAGTAGGCCTCACCCTTCAAGCCCACTCCAATTACCTAGAGAAAACAGAAGACCTCGGTGTGCTTTCCTGTGGCAAGTAAACTTTGCTTTCATTCCTTAAGGGGCACATTGGCTCAGAACTGCCCTACCCCAAGGATTCAGGAATGTTCAGCCCGATTGTTTGAGAACAGCTTTTCTGGCTCTTTCATTGATGAAACCACCTGGGAAAGGAGCCGTTCTAAGCTGGGGACCATGGTGTCTTTCCCTAGTCTACACAGAAACAGCACTCTGAGTGAAACCAGCTCCTCCCGCTTGATAGCAAAATCTCCTATTGTGAAGAGAAACATTTCGTTGTAAGCGGGTTGCCTCAGCCTTGCCACATTTTCGAAACTGGCTTTAAAGGAGGGCAGTCAATGGGTAGACTTCCTTGAGGCCCTGCTTCCCAGGCTGGAAACTTTGCTATCATTCCTTAGGTGGCACATTGGCTCAGAACTGCCCTACCCCAAGGATTCAGGGGTGTGCAGCCCTATTAGTTGAGATCAGCCCTTCTGGCTCTTTCATGGATAAAACCAACTGGGAAAAGAGCCGTTCTAAGCTTGGGACCATGGTGTCTTACCCTACTCTACACAGAAACAGCACTCTGAGGGAGAGGAGCTGCTGGTGTTTGGTAGCACAATCTCCTATTCTGAAGAGAAACATTTCGTTGTAAGCGGGTTGCATCAGCCTTGTCACATTTTCTCAACTGGCTTTAAAGAAGGGCAGTCAGTTGGCAGATTTACTAGAGGCCCTGCTTCCCAGGCTGTAAACTTTGCTTTCATTCCTTAGTTAGCACATTGTCTCAGGACGGCCTTAACCCAAGGATTCAGGGATGTGCAGCCCGATTACTTGAGATCAGCCTTTCTGGCTCTTTCATGGATGAAACCAACTGGGAAAAGAGCCGTTCTTAGCTGGGGACCATTGTGTCTTTCCCTAGTCTACACAGAAACAGCAGTCTGAGTGAAACCATCTCCTCCCTTTTGGTAGCAAAATCTCCTATTCTGAAGAGAAACATTTCGTTGTAACCGGGTAGCATCAGCCTTGCCTCATTTCCACAACTGGCTATAAAGGAGGGCAGTGAGTAGGCCTCACCCTTCAAGCCCACTCCAATTTTCTAGAGAAAACACTAGGTCACAGTGTGCTTTCCTGTGGCAAGTAAACTTTGCTTTCATTCCTTACGTCGCACATTGGCTCAGGACGGCCTTACCCCAAGGATTCAGGGATGTGCAGCCCGATTAGTTGAGATCAGCCCTTCTGGCTCTTTCATGGATGAAACCAACTGGGAAAAGAGCCGTTCTAAGCTGGGGACCATGGTGTCTTTCCCTAGTCTACACAGAAACAGCAGTCTGAGTGAAATCATCTCCTCCCTTTTGGTAGCAAAATCTCCTATTCTGAAGAGAAACATTTCGTTGTAAGCGGGTAGCATCAGCCTTGCCTCATTTTCACAAGTGGCTATAAAGGAGGGCAGTCAGTAGGCCTCACCCTTCAAGCCCACTCCAATTTCCTAGAGAAAACACCAGGCCTCGGTGTCCTTTCCTGTGGCAAGTAAACTTTGCTTTCATTCCTTAGGGGGCACTTTGGCTCAGAACTGCCATACTCCAAGGATTCAGGAATGTTCAGCCCGAATGTTTGAGAACAGCTTTTCTGGCTCTTTCATGGATGAAACCAACTGAGAAAAGAGGCGTTCTAAGCAGGGGAGCATGGTGTCTTTCCCTAGTCTACACAGAAACAGCACTCTCAGTGAAACGAGCTGCTGGCGTTTGGGAGCAAAATCTCCTATCCTAAAGAGAAACATTTCGTTGTAAGCAGGTCGCAGCAGCCTTGCCTCATTTTCACAAGTGGCTATAAAGCAAGGCAGTCAGTAGGCCTCACCCTTCAAGCCCACTCCAATTTCCTATAGGAAACACAAGACCTCGGTGTGCTTTCCTGTGGCAAGTAAACTTTGCTTTCATTCCTTAAGGGGCACATTGGCTCAGAACTGCCCTACCCCAAGGATTCAGGAATGTTCAGCCCGATTGTTTGAGAACAGCTTTTCTGGCTCTTTCATGGATGAAACCACCTGGGAAAGGAGCCGTTCTGAGCTGGGGACCATGGTGTCTTTCCCTAGTCTACACAGAAACAGCACTCTGAGGGAGACGTGCTGTTGGCGTTTGGTAGCAAAATCTCCTATTCTGAAGAGAAACATTTCGTTGTAAGCGGGTTGCATCAGCCTTGCCACATTTTCTAAACTGGCTTTAAAGGAGGGCAGTCAATGGGTAGACTTCCTTGAGGCCCTGCTTCCCAGGCTGGAAACTTTGCTATCATTCCTTAGGTGGCACATTGGCTCAGAACTGCCCTACCCCAAGGATTCAGGGGTGTGCAGCCCTATTAGTTGAGATCAGCCCTTCTGGCTCTTTCATGGATGAAACCAACTGGGAAAAGAGCCGTTCTAAGCTGGGGACCATGGTGTCTTTCCCTAGTCTACACAGAAACAGCACTCTGAGGGAGAGGAGCTGCTGGCGTTTGGTAGCAAAATCTCCTATTCTGAAGAGAAACATTTCGTTGTAACTGGGGTGCATCAGCCTTGCCACATTTTCTCAACTGGCTTTAAAGAAGGGCAGTCAGTTGACAGACTTACTTGAGGCGCTGCTTCCCAGGCTGGAAACTTTGCTTTCATTCCTTAGGTGGCACATTGGCTGAGGACGGCCTTACCCCAAGGATTCAGGGATGTGCAGCCCGATTACTTGAGATCAGCCCTTCTGGCTCTTTCATGGATGAAACCAACTGGGAAAAGAGCAGTTCTAAGCTGGGGACCATGGTGTCTTACCCTAGTCTACACAGAAAAAGCACTCTGAGTGAAACGAGCTGCTGGCGTTTGGTAGCAAAATCTCCTATTCTGAAGAGAAACATTTCGTTGTAAGTGGGTGGTGTCAGCCTTGCCTCATTTTCTGAAGTGGCTATAAAGGAGGGCAGTGATTAGGCCTGACCCTTCATTCCCACTCCAATTTCATAGAGAAAACACCAGGCCTCGGTGTGCTTTCCTGTGGCAAGTAAACTTTGCTTTCATTCCTTAGGGGGCACTTTGGCTCAGAACTGCCCTACCCCAAGGATTCAGGAATGTTCAGCCCGATTGTTTGAGAACAGCTTTTCTGGCTCTTTCATGGATGAAACCACCTGGGAAAGGAGCCGTTCTAAGCTGGGGACCATGGTGTCTTTCCCTAGTCTACACAGAAACAGCACTCTGAGGGAGACGTGCTGTTGGCGTTTGGTAGCAAAATCTCCTATTCTGAAGAGAAACATTTCGTTGTAAGCGGGTTGCATCAGCCTTGCCACATTTTCTAAACTGGCTTTAAAGGAGGGCAGTCAATGGGTAGACTTCCTTGAGGCCCTGCTTCCCAGGCTGGAAACTTTGCTATCATTCCTTAGGTGGCACATTGGCTCAGAACTGCCCTACCCCAAGGATTCAGGGGTGTGCAGCCCTATTAGTTGAGATCAGCCCTTCTGGCTCTTTCATGGATGAAACCAACTGGGAAAAGAGCCGTTCTAAGCTGGGGACCATGGTGTCTTTCCCTAGTCTACACAGAAACAGCACTCTGAGGGAGAGGAGCTGCTGGTGTTTGGTAGCACAATCTCCTATTCTGAAGAGAAACATTTCGTTGTAAGCGGGTTGCATCAGCCTTGCCTCTTTTTCTCAAGTGGCTATAAAGGAGGGCAGTGAGTAGGCCTGACCCTTCATTCCCACTCCAATTTCATAGAGAAAACACCAGGCCTCGGTGTGCTTTCCTGTGGCAAGTAAACTTTGCTTTCATTCCTTAGGGGGCACTTTGGCTCAGAACTGGCCTACCCCAAGTATTCAGGAATGTTCAGCCCGATTGTTTCAGAAAAGCTTTTCTGGCTCTTTCATGGATGAAAACAACTGGGAAAAGAGCCGTTCTAAGCTGGGGACCATGGTGTCTTTCCCTAGTCTACACGGAAACAGCACTCTGAGTGAAACGAGCTGCTGGCGTTTGGTAGCAAAATCTCCTATTCTGAAGAGAAACATTTCATTGTAAGCGGGTTGCATCAGCCTTGCCTCATTTTCACAAGTGGCTATAAAGGAGGGCAGTCAGTAGGCCTCACCCTTCAATCCCACTCCAATTTCCTAGAGAAAACACTAGGTCACGGTGTGCTTTCCTGTGGCAAGTAAACTTTGCTTTCATTCCTTAGGTGGCACATTGGCTGAGGACGGCCTTACCCCAAGGATTCAGGGATGTGCAGCCCGATTACTTGAGATCAGCCCTTCTGGCTCTTTCATGGATGAAACCAACTGGGAAAAGAGCAGTTCTAAGCTGGGGACCATGGTGTCTTACCCTAGTCTACACAGAAACAGCACTCTGAGTGAAACGAGCTGCTGGCGTTTGGTAGCAAAATCTCCTATTCTGAAGAGAAACATTTCGTTGTAAGCGGGTTGCATCAGCCTTGCCTCTTTTTCTCAAGTGGCTATAAAGGAGGGCAGTGAGTAGGCCTGACCCTTCATTCCCACTCCAATTTCATAGAGAAAACACCAGGCCTCGGTTTGCTTTCCTGTGGCAAGTAAACTTTGCTTTCATTCCTTAGGGGGCACTTTGGCTCAGAACTGCCCTACCCCAAGGATTCAGGAATGTTCAGCCCGATTGTTTCAGAAAAGCTTTTCTGGCTCTTTCATGGGTGAAACCAACTGGGAAAAGAGGCGTTGTAAGCAGGGGAGCATGGTGTCTTTCCCTAGTCTACACGGAAACAGCACTCTGAGTGAAAGGAGCTGCTGGCGTTTGGGAGCAAAATCTCCTACCCTAAAGAGAAACGTTTTGTTGTAAGCAGGTTGCAGCAGCCTTGCCTCATTTTCACAAGTGGCTATAAAGGAGGGCAGTCAGTAGGCCTCACCCTTCAAACCCACTCCAATTTCCTAGAGAAAACACAAGACCTCGGTGTGCTTTCCTGTGGCAAGTAAACTTTGCTTTCATTCCTTAAGGGGCACATTGGCTCAGAACTGCCCTACCCCAAGGATTCAGGGGTGTGCAGCCCTATTAGTTGAGATCAGCCCTTCTGGCTCTTTCATGGATGAAACCAACTGGGAAAACAGCCGTTCTAAGCTGGGGACCATGGTGTCTTTCCCTAGTCTACACAGAAACAGCACTCTGAGGGAGAGGAGCTGCTGGCGTTTGGTAGCAAAATCTCCTATTCTGAAGAGAAACATTTCGTTGTAAATGGGGTGCATCAGCCTTGCCACATTTTCTCAACTGGCTTTAAAGAAGGGCAGTCAGTTGACAGACTTACTTGAGGCGCTGCTTCCCAGGCTGGAAACTTTGCTTTCATTCCTTTGTTAACACATTGGCTCACGACGGCCTTACCCCAAGGATTCAGGGATGTGCAACCCGATTACTTGAGATCAGCCCTTCTGGCTCTTTCATGGCTGAAACGAACTGGGAAAAGAGCAGTTCTAAGCTGGGGACCATGGTGTCTTACCCTAGTCTACACAGAACCAGCACTCTCAGTGAAACGAGCTTCTGGCGTTTGGGAGCAAAATCTCCTATCCTAAAGAGAAACATTTCTTGTAAGCAGGTTTCAGCAGCCTTGACTCTTTTTCACAAGTGGCTATAAAGGAGGGCAGTCAGTAGGCCTCACCCTTCAAGCCCACTCCAATTACCTAGAGAAAACAGAAGACCTCGGTGTGCTTTCCTGTGGCAAGTAAACTTTGTTTTCATTCCTTAAGGGGCACATTGGCTCAGAACTGCCCTACCCCAAGGATTCAGGAATGTTCAGCCCGATTGTTTGAGAACAGCTTTTCTGGCTCTTTCATTGATGAAACCACCTGGGAAAGGAGCCGTTCTAAGCTGGGGACCATGGTGTCTTTCCCTAGTCTACACAGAAACAGCACTCTGAGGGAGAGGAGCTGCTGGTGTTTGGTAGCACAATCTCCTATTCTGAAGAGAAACATTTCGTTGTAAGCGGGTTGCATCAGCCTTGCCACATTTCCTCAACTGGCTTTAAAGAAGGCCAGTCAGTTGGCAGACTTACTTGAGGCCCTGCTTCCCAGGCTGGAAATTTTGCTTTCATTCCTTAAGTGGCACGTTGGCTTAGGACGGCCTTACCCCAAGGATTCAGGGATGTGCAGCCCGATTACCTGAGATCAGCCCTTCTGGCTCTTTCATGGCTGAAACCAACTGGGAAAAGAGACGTTCTAAGCTGGGGACAATGGTGCCTTTCCCTAGTCTACACGGAAACAGCACTCTGAGTGAAACGAGCTGCTGGCGTTTGGTAGCAAAATCTCCTATTCTGAAGAGAAACATTTCATTGTAAGCGGGTTGCATCAGCCTTGCCTCATTTTCACAAGTGGCTATAAAGGAGGGCAGTCAGTAGGCCTCACCCTTCAATCCCACTCCAATTTCCTAGAGAAAACACTAGGTCACGGTGTGCTTTCCTGTGGCAAGTAAACTTTGCTTTCATTCCTTAGGTGGCACATTGGCTGAGGACGGCCTTACCCCAAGGATTCAGGGATGTGCAGCCCGATTACTTGAGATCAGCCCTTCTGGCTCTTTCATGGATGAAACCAACTGGGAAAAGAGCAGTTCTAAGCTGGGGACCATGGTGTCTTACCCTAGTCTACACAGAAACAGCACTCTGAGTGAAACGAGCTGCTGGCGTTTGGTAGCAAAATCTCCTATTCTGAAGAGAAACATTTCGTTGTAAGCGGGTTGCATCAGCCTTGCCTCTTTTTCTCAAGTGGCTATAAAGGAGGGCAGTGAGTAGGCCTGACCCTTCATTCCCACTCCAATTTCATAGAGAAAACACCAGGCCTCGGTGTGCTTTCCTGTGGCAAGTAAACTTTGCTTTCATTCCTTAGGGGGCACTTTGGCTCAGAACTGCCCTACCCCAAGGATTCAGGAATGTTCAGCCCGATTGTTTCAGAAAAGCTTTTCTGGCTCTTTCATGGGTGAAACCAACTGGGAAAAGAGGCGTTGTAAGCAGGGGAGCATGGTGTCTTTCCCTAGTCTACACGGAAACAGCACTCTGAGTGAAAGGAGCTGCTGGCGTTTGGGAGCAAAATCTCCTATCCTAAAGAGAAACATTTAGTTTTAAGCAGGTTGCAGCAGCCTTGCCACATTTTCTAAACTGGCTTTAAAGGAGGGCAGTCAATTGGTAGACTTCCTTGAGGCTCTGCTTCCCAGGCTGGAAACTTTGCTTTCATTCCTTAGGTGGCACATTGGCTCAGGACTGCCTTACCCCAAGGATTCAGGGATGTGCAGCCCGATTACTTGAGATCAGCCCTTCTGGCTCTTTCATGGATGAAACCAACTGGGAAAAGAGCCGCTCTAAGCTGGGGACCATGGTGTCTTTCCCTAGTCTACACAGAAACAGCACTCTGAGGGAGAGGAGCTGCTGGTGTTTGGTAGCACAATCTCCTATTCTGAAGAGAAACATTTCGTTGTAAGCGAGTTGCCTCAGCCTTGCCTCATTTTCACAAGTGGCTATAAAGGAGGGCAGTCAGTAGGCCTCACGCTTCAAGCCCACTCCACTTTCCTAGAGAAAACACTAGGTCACGGTGTGCTTTCCTGTGGCAAATAAACTTTCCTTTCTTTCCTTAGGGGGCACTTTGGCTCAAAACTGCCCTACCCCAAGGTTTCAGGAATGTTCAGCCCGATTGTTTCAGAACAGCTTTTCTGGCTCTTTCATGGATGAAACCAACTGGGAAAAGAGCCGTTCTAAGCAGGGGACCATGGTGTCTTACCCTAGTCTACACAGAAACAGCACTCTGAGGGAGAGGAGCTGCTGGTGTTTGGTAGCAAAATCTCCTATTCGGAAGAGAAACATTTCGTTGTAAGCGGGTTGCATCAGCCTTGTCACATTTTCTCAACTGGCTTTAAAGAAGGGCAGTCAGTTGGCAGACTTCCTTGAGGCCCTGCTTCCCAGGCTGGAAACTTTGCTTTCATTCCTTAGGTGGCACATTGGCTCAGGACTGCCTTACCCCAAGGATTCAGGGGTGTGCAGCCCTATTAGTTGAGATCAGCCTTTCTGGCTCTTTCATGGATGAAACCAACTGGGAATGAGCCGTTCTAAGCTTGGGACCATGGTGTCTTTCCCTAGTCTACACAGAAAGAGCAGTCTGAGTGAAACCATCTCCTCCCTTTTGGTAGCAAAATCTCCTATTGTGAAGAGAAACATTTCGTTGTAAGCGGGTAGCATCAGCCTTGCCTCATTTTCACAAGTGGCTATAAAGGAGGGCAGTCAGTAGGCCTCACCCTTCAAGCCCACTCCAATTTCCTAGAGAAAACACCAGGCCTCGGTGTGCTTTCCTGTGGCAAGTAAACTTTGCTTTCATTCCTTAGGGGGCACTTTGGCTCAGAACTGCCCTACCCAAAGGATTCAGGAATGTTCAGCCCGAATGTTTGAGAACAGCTTTTCTGGCACTTTCATGGATTTAACTAACTGGGAAAAGAGCCGTTGTAAGCTGCGGACCATGGTGTCTTTCCCTAGTCTACACAGAAACAGCACTCTGAGGGAGAGGAGCTGCTGGTGTTTGGTAGCACAATCTCCTATTCTGAAGAGAAACATTTCGTTGTAAGCGGGTTGCATCAGCCTTGTCACATTTTCTCAACTGGCTTTAAAGAAGGGCAGTCAGTTGGCAGACTTCCTTGAGGCCCTGCTTCCCAGGCTGGAAACTTTGCTTTCATTCCTTAGTTAGCACATTTGCTCAGGACGGCCTTACCCCAAGGATTCAGTTATGTGCAGCCCGATTACTTGAGATCAGCCCTTCTGGTTCTTTCATGGATGAAACCAACTGGGAAAAGAGGCGTTCTAAGCAGGGGACCATGGTGTCTTTCCCTAGTCTACACAGAAACAGCACTCTCAGTGAAACGAGCTGCTGGCGTTTGGGAGCAAAATCTCCTATCCTAAAGAGAAACATTTCGTTGTAAGCAGGTTGCAGCAGCCTTGCCTCATTTTCACAGGTGGCTATAAAGGAGGGCAGTCAGTAGGCCTCACCCTTCAAGCCCACTCCAATTTCCTAGAGAAAACACCAGGCCTCGGTGTGCTTTCCTGTGGCAAGTAAACTTTGCTTTCAATCCTTAAGTGGCAAATTGGCTCAGATCTGCCCTACCCCAAGGAGTCAGGAATGTTCATCCCGATTGTTTGAGAACAGCTTTTCTGGCTCTTTCATGGATGAAACCACCTGGGAAAGGAGCTGTTCTAAGCTTGGGACCATGGTGTCTTACCCTAGTCTACACAGAAACAGCACTCTGAGGGAGAGGAGCTGCTGGTGTTTGGTAGCACAATCTCCTATTCTGAAAAGAAACATTTCGTTGTAAGCGAGTTGCCTCAGCCTTGCCTCATTTTCACAAGTGGCTATAAAGGAGGGCAGTCAGTAGGCCTCACGCTTCAAGCCCACTCCAATTTCCTAGAGAAAACACTAGGTCACGGTGTGCTTTCCTGTGGCAAATAAACTTTCCTTTCATTCCTTAGGGGGCACTTTGGCTCAGAACTGCCTTACCCCAAGGATTCAGGAATGTTCAGCCCGATTGTTTCAGAACAGCTTTTCTGGCTCTTTCATGGATGAAACCAACTGGGAAAAGAGCCGTTCTAAGCTGGGGACCATGGTGTCTTTCCCTAGTCTACACAGAAACAGCACTCTGAGGGAGAGGAGCTGCTGGCGTTTGGTAGCAAAATCTCCTATTCTGAAGAGAAACATTTCGTTGTAACTGGGGTGCATCAGCCTTGCCACATTTTCTCAACTGGCTTTAAAAAGGGCAGTCAGTTGGCAGACTTACTTGAGGCGCTGCTTCCCAGGCTGGAAACTTTGCTTTCATTCCTTAGTTAGCACATTGGCTCAGGACGGCCTTACCCCAAGGATTCAGGGATGTGCATCCCGATTACTTGAGATCAGCCCTTCTGGCTCTTTCATGACTGAAACCAACTGGGAAAAGAGCCATTCTAAGCAGGGGACCATGGTGTCTTTCCCTAGTCTACACAGAAACAGAACTCTGAGTGAAACGAGCTGCTGGCATTTGGTAGCAAAATCTGCTATTTGAAGAGAAACATTTCGCTGTAAGTGGGTTGCATCAGCCTTGCTACATTTTCTCACCTGGCTTTAAAGTAGAGTAGTCATTTGGCAGACTTCCTTGAGGCCCTGCTTCCCAGGCTGGAAAATTTGCTTTCATTCCGTAGATGGCACATTGGCTCAGGACGGCCTTACCCCAAGGATTCAGGGATGTGCATCCCGATTAGTTGAGATCAGCCCTTCTGGCTCTTTCATGGCTGACACGAACTGGGAAAAGAGCAGTTCTAAGCTGGGGACCATGGTGTCTTACCCTAGTCTACATAGAAACAGCACTCTGAGTGAAAAGAGCTGCTGGCGTTTGGTAGCAAAATCTCCTATTCTGAAGAGAAACATTTCGTTGTAAGCGGGTGGCGTCAGCCTTGCCTCATTTTCTCAAGTGGCTATAAAGGAGGGCAGTGAGTAGGCGGTACCCTTCATTCCCACTCCAATTTCATAGAGAAAACACTAGGCCTCGGTGTGCTTTCCTGTTGCAAGTAAACTTTGCTTTCATTCCTTAGCTGGCACATTGGCTCAGGACGGCCTTACCCCAAGGATTCAGGGATGTGCAGCACAATTACTTGAGATCACCCTTCTGGCTCTTTCATGGATGAAACCAACTGGGAAAAGAGCCGTTCTAAGCTGGGGACCATGGTGTCTTTCCCTAGTCTACACAGAAACAGCACTCTGAGTGAAACGAGCTGTGGCATTTGGTAGCAAATCTCCTATTCTGAAGAGAAACATTTCGCTGTCAGCGGGTTTTATCAGCCTTGCCACATTTTCTCAACTGGCTATAAAGGAGGGCAGTCAGTAGGCCTCCCCCTACAATCCCACTCCAATTTCATAGAGGAAACACAAAGCCTCGGTATGGTCTCCTGTGGCAAGGAAACTTTGCTTTCATTCCTTAGGTGGCGCATTGGCTCAGAACTGCCCTACCCCAAGGATTCAGGGATGTGCAGCCCGATTAGTTGAGATCAGCCCTTCTGGCTCTTTCATGGATGAAACCAACTGGGAAAAGAGCCATTCTAAGCAGGGGACCATGGTTTCTTTCCCTAGTCTACACAGAAACAGCACTCTGAGGGAGAGGAGCTGCTGGTGTTTGGTAGCACAATCTCTTATTCTGAAGAGAAACATTTCGTTGTAAGCGGGTTGCATCAGCCTTGTCCCATTTTCTCAACTGGCTTTAAAGAAGGGCAGTCAGTTGGCAGACTTCCTTGAGGCTCTGCTTCCCAGGCTGGAAATTTTGCTTTCATTCCTTAGTTAGCACATTGGCTCAGGACGCCCTTACCCCAAGGATTCAGTTATGTGCAGCCCGATTACTTGAGATCAGCTCTTCTGGCTCTTTCATGGATGAAACCAACTGGTAAAAGAGGCGTTCTAAGCAGGGGACCATGGTGTCTTTCCCTAGTCTACACAGAAACAGCACTCTCAGTTAAACGAGCTTCTGGAGTTTGGGAGCAAAATCTCCTATCCTAAAGAGAAACATTTCTTTGTAAGCAGGTTGCAGCAGCCTTGCCTCATTTTCACAAGTGGCTATAAAGGAGGGCAGTCAGTAGGCCTCACCCTTCAAGCCCACTCCAATTTCCTAGAGAAAACATTAGGTCACGGTGTGCTTTCCTGTGGCAAGTAAACTTTGCTTTCATTCCTTAGGGGGCACTTTGGCTCAGAACTGCCCTACCCCAAGGATTCAGGAATGTTCAGCCCGATTGTTTCAGAACAGCTTTTCTGGGTCTTTCATGGATGAAACCAACTGGGAAAAGAGCCGTTCTAAGCTGGGGACCATGGTGTCTTTCCCTAGTCTACACAGAAACAGCACTCTGAGGGAGAGGAGCTGCTGGCGTTTGGTAGCAAAATCTCCTATTCTGAAGAGAAACATTTCGTTGTAAGTGGGGTGCATCATCCTTGCCACATTTTCTCAACTGGCTTTAAAGAAGGGCAGTCAGTTGGCAGACTTACTTGAGGCGCTGCTTCCCAGGCTGGAAACTTTGCTTTCATTCCTTAGTTAACACATTGGCTCAGGACGGCCTTACCCCAAGGATTCAGGGATGTGCAGCCCGATTACTTGAGATCAGCCCTTCTGGCTCTTTCATGACTGAAACCAACTGGGAAAAGAGCCATTTTAAGCAGGGGACCATGGTATCTTTCCCTAGTCTACACAGAAACAGAACGCTGAGTGAAACGAGCTGCTGGCATTTGGTAGCAAAATCTGCTATTTGAAGAGAAACATTTCGCTGTAAGTGGGTTGCATCAGCCTTGCTACATTTTCTCACCTGGCTTTAAAGTAGGGTAGTCATTTGGCAGACTTCCTTGAGGCCCTGCTTCCCAGGCTGGAAACTTTGCTTTCATTCCTTAAGTGGCACATTGGCTCAGGACTGCCTTACCCCGAGGATTCAGGGGTGTGCAGCCCCATTAGTTGAGATCAGCCCTTCTGGCTCTTTCATGGCTGAAACCAACTGGGAAAAGACACGTTCCAAGCTGGGGACAATGGTGTCTTTCCCTAGTCTACACAGAAACAGCACTCTGTGTGAAACGAGATGCTGGCGTTTGGTAGCAAAATCTCCTATTCTGAAGAGAAACATTTCATTGTAAGCGGGTTGCGTCAGCCTTGCCTCATTTTCACAAGTGGCTATAAAGGAGGGCAGTCAGTAGGCCTCACCCTTAAATCCCACTCCAATTTCCTAGAGAAAACACTAGGTCACGGTGTGCTTTCCTGTGGCAAGTAAACTTTGCTTTCATTCCTTAGGTGGCACATTGGCTCAGGACTGCCTTACCCCAAGGATTCAGGGGTGTGCAGCCCTATTAGTTGAGATCAGCCTTTCTGGCTCTTTCATGGATGAAACCAACTGGGAATGAGCCGTTCTAAGCTTGGGACCATGGTGTCTTTCCCTAGTCTACACAGAAAGAGCAGTCTGAGTGAAACCATCTCCTCCCTTTTGGTAGCAAAATCTCCTATTGTGAAGAGAAACATTTCGTTGTAAGCGGGTAGCATCAGCCTTGCCTCATTTTCACAAGTGGCTATAAAGGAGGGCAGTCAGTAGGCCTCACCCTTCAAGCCCACTCCAATTTCCTAGAGAAAACACCAGGCCTCGGTGTGCTTTCCTGTGGCAAGTAAACTTTGCTTTCATTCCTTAGGGGGCACTTTGGCTCAGAACTGCCCTACCCCAAGGATTCAGGAATGTTCAGCCCGATTGTTTGAGTAGAGCTTTTCTGGCTCATGCATGGATGAAACCAACTGGGAAAAGAGCCGTTCTAAGCTGGGGAACATAGTGTCTTTCCCTAGTCTACACAGAAACAGCACTCTGAGGGCGAGGAGCTGCTGGTGTTTGGTAGCACAATCTCGTATTCTGAAGAGAAACATTTCGTTGTAAGCGGGTTGCATCAGCCTTGTCACATTTTCTCAACTGGCTTTAAAGAAGGGCAGGCAGTTGGCAGACTTCCTTAAGGCCCTGTGTCCCAGGCTGGAAACTTTGCTTTCATTCCTTAGTTAGCACATTGGCTCAGGACGGTCTTACCCCAAGGATTCAGGGATGTGCAGCCCGATTACTTGAGATCAGCCCTTCTGGCTCTTTCATGACTGAAACCAACTGGGAAAAGAGCCATTCTAAGCAGGGGACCATGGTGTCTTTCCCTAGTCTACACAGAAACAGAACTCTGAGTGAAAGGAGCTGCTGGCATTTGGTAGCAAAATCTGCTATTTGAAGCGAAACATTTCGCTGTAAGTGGGTTGCATCAGCCTTGCTACATTTTCTCACCTGGCTTTAAAGTAGGGTAGTCATTTGGCAGACTTCATTGAGGCCCTGCTTCCCAGGCTGGAAAATTTGCTTTCATTCCGTAGATGGCACATTGGCTCAGGACGGCCTTTCCCCAAGGATTCAGGGATGTGCATCCCGATTAGTTGAGATCAGCCATTCTGGCTCTTTCATGGCTGACACGAACTGGGAAAAGAGCAGTTCTAAGCTGGGAACCATGGTGTCTTACCCTAGTCTATACAGAAACAGCACTCTGAGTGAAACGAGCTGCTGGCGTTTAGTAGCAAAATCTCCTATTCTGAAGAGAAACATTTCGTTGTAAGCGGGTGGCGTCAGCCTTGCCTCATTTTCTCAAGTGGCTATAAAGGAGGGCAGTGAGTAGGTGGTACACTTCATTCCCACTCCAATTTCATAGAGAAAACACTAGGCCTCGGTGTGCTTTCCTGTTGCAAGTAAACTTTGCTTTCATTCCTTAGGGGGCACTTTGGCTCAGAACTGCCCTACCCCAAGGATTCAGGATTGTTCAGCCCGATTGTTTCAGAAAAGCTGTTCTGGCTCTTTCATGGATGAAACCAACTGGGAAAAGAGCCATTCTAAGCTGGGGACCATGGTGTCTTTCCCTAGTCTACACAGAAACAGCACTCTGAGTGAAACGAGCTGCTGGCGTTTGGTAGCACAATCTCCTATTCTGAAGAGAAACATTTCGTTGTAAGCGGGTTGCATCAGCCTTGCCTCATTTTCACAAGTGGCTATAAAGGAGGGCAGTCAGTAGGCCTCACCCTTCAATCCCACTCCAATTTCCTAGAGAAAACACTAGGTCACGGTGTGCTTTCCTGTGGCAAGTAAACTTTGCTTTCATTCCTTAGCTGGCACATTGGCTCAGGACGGCCTTACCCCAAGGATTCAGGGATGTGCAGCCCGATTACTTGAGATCACCCTTCTGGCTCTTTCATGGATGAAACCAACTGGGAAAAGAGCCATTCTAAACTGGGGACCATGGTGTCTTTCCCTAGTCTACAAAGAAACAGCACTCTGAGTGAAACCATCTCCTCCCTTTTGGTAGCACAATCTCCTATTCTGAAGAGAAACATTTCGTTGTAAGCGGGAGGCATCAGCCTTGCCTCATTTTCACAAGTGGCTATAAAGGAGGGCAGTCAGTAGGCCTCACGCTTCAAGCCCACTCCAATTTCCTAGAGAAAACACTAGGTCACGGTGTGCTTTCCTGTGGCAAATAAACTTTCCTTTCATTCCTTAGGGGGCACTTTGGCTCAGAACAGCCTTACCCCAAGGATTCAGGAATGTTCAGCCCGATTGTTTCAGAACAGCTTTTCTGGCTCTTTCATGGATGAAACCAACTGGGAAAAGAGCCGTTCTAAGCTGGGGACCATGGTGTCTTTCCCTAGTCTACACAGAAACAGCACTCTGAGGGAGAGGAGCTGCTGGCGTTTGGTACCAAAATCTCCTATTCTGAAGAGAAACATTTCGTTGTAACTGGGGTGCATCAGCCTTGCCACATTTTCTCAACTGGCTTTAAAGAAGGGCAGTCAGTTGGCAGACTTACTTGAGGCGCTGCTTCTCAGGCTGGAAACTTTGCTTTCATTCCTTAGTTAACACATTGGCTCAGGACGGTCTTACCCCAAGGATTCAGGGATGTGCAGCCCGATTACTTGAGATCAGCCCTTCTGGCTCTTTTATGACTGAAACCAACTGGGAAAAGAACTGTTCTAAGCAGGGGACCATGGTGTCTTTCCCTAGTCTACACAGAAACAGAACTCTGAGTGAAACGAGCTGCTGGCATTTGGTAGCAAAATCTGCTATTTGAAGAGAAACATTTCGCTGTAAGTGGGTTGCATCAGCCTTGCTACATTTTCTCACCTGGCTTTAAAGTAGGGTAGTCATTTGGCAGACTTCATTGAGGCCCTGATTCCCCGGCTGGAAAATTTGCTTTCATTCCGTAGATGGCACATTGGCTCAGGACGGCCTTACCCCAAGGATTCAGGGATGTGCATCCCGATTAGTTGAGATCAGCCCTTCTGGCTCTTTCATGGCTGACACGAACTGGGAAAAGAGCAGTTCTAAGCTGGGGACCATGGTGTCTTTCCCTAGTCTACACAGAAACAGCACTCTGAGGGAGAGGAGCTGCTGGTGTTTGGTAGCACAATCTCCTATTCAGAAGAGAAACATTTCGTTGTAAGCGGGTTGCATCAGCCTTGCCACATTTCCTCAACTGGCATTAAAGAAGGCCAGTCAGTTGGCAGACTTACTTGAGGCCCTGCTTCCCAGGCTGGAAATTTTGCTTTCATTCCTTAGGTGGCACATTGGCTCAGGCCGGCCTTACCCCAAGGATTCAGGGATGTGCAGCCCGATTACTTGTGATCAGCCCTTCTGGCTCTTTCATGGATGAAACCAACTGGGAAAAGAGCCGCTCGAAGCTGGGGACCATGGTGTCTTTCCCTAGTCTACACAGAAACAGCACTCTGAGTGAAACGAGCTGTGGCATTTGGTAGCAAATCTCCTATTCTGAAGAGAAACATTTCGCTGTAAGCGGGTTTTATCAGCATTGCCACATTTTCTCAACTGGCTATAAAGGAGGGCAGTAAGTAGGCCTCACCCTTCAAGCCCACTCCAATTTCCTAGAGAAAACACCAGGCCACGGTGTGCTTTCCTGTGGCTAGTAAACTTTACTTTCATTCCTTAGGGGGCACTTTGGTTCAGAACGGCCCTACCCCAAGGTTCAGGAATGTTCAGCCCGATTGTTTCAGAAAAGCTTTTCTGGCTCTTTCATGGATGAAACCAACTGGGAAAAGAGCCGTTCTAACCTGGGGACCATGGTGTCTTACCCTAGTCTACACAGAAAGAGCACTCTGAGGGAGACGAGCTGCACGCGTTTGGTAGCAAAATCTCTTTTCTGAAGAGAAACATTTCGTTGTAAGCGGGTTGCATCAGCCTTGTCACATTTTCTCAACTGGCTTTAAAGAAGGGCAGTCAGTTGGCAGACTTCCTTGAGGCTCTGCTTCCCAGGCTGGAAACTTTGCTTTCATTCCTTAGGTGGCACATTGGCTCAGGACTGCCTTACCCCAAGGATTCAGTTATGTGCAGGCCGATTACTTGAGATCAGCCCTTCCGGCTCTTTCATGGATGAAACCAACTGGGAAAAGATGCGTTCTAAGCAGGGGACTATGGTGTCTTTCCCAAGTGTACACAGAAACAGCGCTCTGAGCAAAACGAGCTGATGTCGTTTGGTAGCAAAATCTGCTATGTGAAGAGAAACATTTCGTTGTAAGCGGGTTGCATCAGCCTTGCTACATTTCCTCAACTGCCTTTAAAGTAGGGTAGTCATTTGGCAGACTTATTGAGGCCCTGCTTCCCAGGCTGGAAACTTTGCTTTCATTCCTTAGGTGGCACATTGGCTCAGGACTGCCTTACCCCAAGGATTCAGGGGTGTGCAGCCCTATTAGTTGAGATCAGCCCTTCTGGCTCTTTCATAGATGAAACCAACTGGGAAAAGAGCCGCTCTTAGCTGGGGTCCATGGTGTCTTTCCCTAGTCTACACAGAAACAGCACTCTGAGTGAAACGAGATGCTGGCGATTGGTAGCAAAATCTCCTATTCTGAAGAGAAACATTTCATTGTAAGCGGGTTGCATCAGCCTTGCCTCATTTTCACAAGGGGCTATAAAGGAGGGCAGTCAGTAGGCCTCACCCTTCAATCCCACTCCAATTTCCTAGAGAAAACACTAGGTCACGGTGTGCTTTCCTGTGGCAAGTAAACTTTGCTTTCATTCCTTAGTTAACACAATGGCTCAGGACGGCCTTACCCCAAGGATTCAGGGATGTGCAGCCCGATTACTTGAGATCAGCCCTTCTGGCTCTTTCATGGATGAAACCAACTGGGAAAAGAACCGTTCTAAGCAGGGGACCATGGTGTCTTTCCCTAGTCTACACAGAAACAGCACTCTGAGTGAAACGAGCTGCTGGCATTTGGTAGCAAAATCTGCTATTTGAAGAGAAACATTTCGCTGTAAGTGGGTTGCATCAGCCTTGCTACATTTTCTCACCTGGCTTTAAAGTAGGGTAGTCATTTGGCAGACTTACTTGAGGCCCTGCTTCCCAGGCTGGAAAATTTGCTTTCATTCCGTAGATGGCACATTGGCTCAGGACGGCCTTACCCCAAGGATTCAGGGATGTGCATCCCGATTAGTTGAGATCAGCCCTTCTGGCTCTTTCATGGCTGAAACGAACTGGGAAAAGAGCAGTTCTAAGCTGGGGACCATGGTGTCTTACCCTAGTCTACACAGAAACAGCACTCTGAGTGAAAAGAGCTGCTGGCGTTTGGTAGCAAAATCTCCTATTCTGAAGAGAAACATTTCGTTGTAAGCGGGTGGCGTCAGCCTTGCCTCATTTTCTCAAGTGGCTATAAAGGAGGGCAGTGAGTAGGCCTGACCCTTCATTCCCATTCCAATTTCATAGAGAAAACACCAGGCCTCGGTGTGCTTTCCTGTGGCAAGTAAACTTTGCTTTCATTCCTTATGGGGCACTTTGGCTCAGAACTGCCCTACCCCAAGGATTCAGGAATGGTCAGCCCGATTGTTTCAGAAAAGCTTTTCTGGCTCTTTCATGGATGAAACCAACTGGGAAAAGAGCCGTTCTAAGCTGGGGACCATGGTGTCTTTCTCTAGTCTACACAGAAACAGCACTCTGAGTGAAACGAGCTGCTGGCGTTTGGTAGCAAAATCTCCTATTCTGAAGAGAAACATTTCATTGTAAGCGGGTTGCATCAGCCTTGCCTCATTTTCACAAGTGGCTATAAAGGAGGGCAGTCAGTAGGCCTCACCCTTCAATCCCACTCCAATTTCCTAGAGAAAACACTAGGTCACGGTGTGCTTTCCTGTGGCAAGTAAACTTTGCTTTCATTCCTTAGGTGGCACATTGGCTCAGGACGGCCTTACCCCAAGGATTCAGGGATGTGCAGCCCGATTACTTGAGATCAGCCCTTCTGGCTCTTTTATGGATGAAACCAACTGGGAAAAGAGCCGTTCTAAGCTGGGGACCATGGTGTCTTTCCCTAGTCTACACAGAAAAAGCACTCTGAGGGAGACGAGCTGCTGGCGTTTGGTAGCAAAATCGCCTATTCTGAAGAGAAACATTTCGTTGTAAGCGGGTTGCATCAGCCTTGTCACATTTTCTCAACTGACTTTAAAGAAGGGCAGTCAGTTGGCAGACTTCCTTGAGGCCCTGCTTCCCTGGCTGTAAACTTTGCTTTCATTCCTTAGTTAGCACATTGGCTCAGGACGGCCTTACCCCAAGGATTCAGGGATGTGCAGCCCGATTACTTGAGATCAGCCCTTCTGGCTCTTTCATGGATGAAATCAACTGGGAAAAGAGCCGTTCTTAGCTGGGGACCATGGTGTCTTTCCCTAGTCTACACAGAAACAGCACTCTGAGTGAAACGAGATGCTGGCGTTTGGTAGCAAAATCTCCTATTATGAAGAAAAACATTTCGTTGTAAGCGGGTTCCCTCAGCCTTGCCTCATTTTCACAAGTGGCTATAAAGGAAGGCAGTCAGTAGGCCTCACCCTTCAAGCCCACTCCAATTTCCTAGAGAAAACACCAGACCACGGTGTGCTTTCCTGTGGCTAGTAAATTTTGCTTTCATTCCTTAGGGGGCACTTTGGTTCAGAACAGCCCTACCCCAAGGATTCAGGAATGTTCAGCCCGATTGTTTCAGAAAAGCTTTTCTGGCTCTTGCATGGATGAAACCAACTGGGAAAAGAGCCGTTCTAAGCTGGGGACCATGGTGTCTTACCCTGGTCTACACAGAAAGAGCACTCGGAGGGAGAGGAGCTGCACGCGTTTGGTAGCAAAATCTCCTATTCTGAAGAGAAACATTTCGTTGTAAGCGGGTTGCATCAGCCTTGCCACATTTTCTCAACTGGCTTTAAAGAAGGGCAGTCAGTTGGCAGACTTACTTGAGGCGCTGCTTCCCAGGCTGGAAACTTTGCTTTCATTCCTTAGTTAACACAATGGCTCAGGACGGCCTTACCCCAAGGATTCAGGGATGTGCAGCCCGATTACTTGAGATCAGCCCTTCTGGCTCTTTCATGGATGAAACCAACTGGGAAAAGAGCCGTTCTAAGCTGGGGACCATGGTGTCTTTCCCTAGTCTACACAGAAACAGCACTCTGAGTGAAACGAGATGCTGGCGTTTGGTAGCAAAATCTCCTATTCTGAAGAGAAACATTTCGTTGTAAGCGGGTTGCATCAGCCTTGCCACATTTTCTAAACTGGCTTTAAAGGAGGGCAGTCAATTGGTAGACTTCCTTGATTCGCTGCTTCCCAGGCTGGAAACTTTGCTTTCATTCCTTGGTGGCACATTGGCTCAGGACTGCCTTACCCCAAGGATTCAGGGGTGTGCAGCCCTATTAGTTGAGATCAGCCCTTCTGGCTCTTTCATGGATGAAACCAACTGGGAAAAGAGCCGGTCTTAGCTGGGGACCATGGTGTCTTACCCTAGTCTACACAGAAACAGCACTCTGAGGGAGAGGAGCTGCTGGTGTTTGGTAGCACAATCTCCTATTCAGAAGAGAAACATTTCGTTATAAGCGGGTTGCATCACCCTTGCCACATTTCCACTACTGTCTTTAAAGAAGGCCAGTCAGTTGGGAGACTTACTTGAGGCCCTGCTTCCCAGGCTGGAAATTTTGCTCTCATTCCTTAGGTGGCACATTGGCTCAGGACGGCCTTACCCCAAGGATTCAGGGATGTGCATCCCGATTAGTTGAGATCAGCCCTTCTGGCTCTTTCATGGCTGAAACGAACTGGGAAAAGAGCAGTTCTAAGCTGGGGACCATGGTGTCTTACCCTAGTCTACACAGAAACAGCACTCTGAGTGAAAAGAGCTGCTGGCGTTTGGTAGCAAAATCTCCTATTCTGAAGAGAAACATTTCATTGTAAGCGGGTGGCGTCAGCCTTGCCTCATTTTCTCAAGTGGCTATAAAGGAGGGCAGTGAGTAGGCGGTACCCTTCATTCCCACTCCAGTTCCATAGAGAAAACACCAGGCCTCGGTATGCTTTCCTGTGGCAAGTAAACTTTGCTTTCATTCCTTAGGGGGCACTTTGGCTCAGAACTGCCCTACCCCAAGGATTCAGGAATGGTCAGCCCGATTGTTTCAGAAAAGCTTTTCTGGCTCTTTCATGGATGAAACCAACTGGGAAAAGAGCCGTTCTAAGCTGGGGACCATGGTGTCTTTCTCTAGTCTACACAGAAACAGCACTCTGAGTGAAACGAGCTGCTGGCGTTTGGTAGCAAAATCTCCTATTCTGAAGAGAAACATTTCATTGTAAGCGGGTTGCATCAGCCTTGCCTCATTTTCACAAGTGGCTATAAAGGAGGGCAGTCAGTAGGCCTCACCCTTCAATCCCACTCCAATTTCCTAGAGAAAAGACTAGGTCACGGTGTGCTTTCCTGTGGCAAGTAAACTTTGCTTTCATTCCTTAGCTGGCACATTGGCTCAGGACGGCCTTACCCCAAGGATTCAGGGATGTGCAGCCCGATTACTTGAGATCACCCTTCTGGCTCTTTCATGGATGAAACCAACTGGGAAAAGAGCCGTTCTAAGCTGGGGACCATGGTGTCTTTCCCTAGTCTACACAGAAACAGCACTCTAAGTGAAACGAACTGTGGCATTTGGTAGCAAATCTCCTATTCTGAAGAGAAACATTTCGCTGTAAGCGGGTTTTATCAGCCTTGACACATTTTCTCAACTGGCTATAAAGGAGGGCAGTCAGTAGGCCTCCCCCTTCAAGCCCACTCCAATTTCATAGAGGAAACACAAAGCGTCGGTATGGTCTCCTGTGGCAAGGAAACTGTGCTTGCATTCCTTAGGTGGCGCATTGGCTCAGAACTGCCCTACCCCAAGGATTCAGGGATGTGCAGCCCGATTAGTTGAGATCAGCCCTTCTGGCTCTTTCATGGATGAAACCAACTGGGAAAATAGCCATTCTAAGCAGGGGACCATGGTGTCTTTCCCTAGTCTACACAGAAACAGCACTCTGAGGGAGAGGAGCTGCTGGTGTTTGGTAGCACAATCTCCTATTCTGAAGAGAAACATTTCGTTGTAAGCGGGTTGCATCAGCCTTGTCCCATTTTCTCAACTGGCTTTAAAGAAGGGCAGTCAGTTGGCAGACTTCCTTGAGGCCCTGCTTCCCAGGCTGGAAATTTTGCTTTCATTCCTTAGTTAGCACATTGGCTCAGGACGCCCTTACCCCAAGGATTCAGTTATGTGCAGCCCGAATACTTGAGATCAGCCCTTCTGGCTCTTTCATGGATGAAACCAACTGGTAAAAGAGGCGTTCTAAGCAGGGGACCATGGTGTCTTTCCCTAGTCTACACAGAAACAGCACTGTCAGTTAAACGAGCTTCTGGAGTTTGGGAGCAAAATCTCCTATCCTAAAGAGAAACATTTCGTTGTAAGCAGGTTGCAGCAGCCTTGCCTCATTTTCACAAGTGGCTATAAAGGAGGGCAGTCAGTAGGCCTCACCCTTCAAGCCCACTCCAATTTCCTAGAGAAAACACTAGGTCACGGTGTGCTTTCCTGTGGCAAGTAAACTTTGCTTTCATTCCTTAGGGGGCACTTTGGCTCAGAACTGCCCTACCCCAAGGATTCAGGAATGTTCAGCCCGATTGTTTCAGAACAGCTTTTCTGGCTCTTTCATGGATGAAACCAACTGGGAAAAGAGCCGTTCTAAGCTGGGGACCATGGTGTCTTTCCGTAGCCTATACAGAAACAGCACTCTGAGGGAGAGGAGCTGCTGGCGTTTGGTAGCAAAATCTCCTATTCTGAAGAGAAACATTTCGTTGTAACTGGGGTGCATCATCCTTGCCACATTTTCTCAACTGGCTTTAAAGAAGGGTAGTCAGTTGGCAGACTTACTTGAGGCGCTGCTTCCCAGGCTGGAAACTTTGCTTTCATTCCTTAGTTAACACATTGGCTCAGGACGGCCTTACCCCAAGGATTCAGGGATGTGCAGCCCGATTACTTGAGATCAGCCCTTCTGGCTCTTTCATGACTGAAACCATCTGGGAAAAGAGCCATTCTAAGCAGGGGACCATGGTGTCTTTCCCTAGTCTACACAGAAACAGAACGCGGAGTGAAACGAGCTGCTGGCATTTGGTAGCAAAATCTGCTATTTGAAGAGAAACATTTCGCTGTAAGTGGGTTGCATCAGCCTTGCTACATTTTCTCACCTGGCTTTAAAGTAGGGTAGTCATTTGGCAGACTTCCTTGAGGCCCTGCTTCCCAGGCTGGAAACTTTGCTTTCATTCCTTAGGTGGCACATTGGCTCAGGACTGCCTTACCCCGAGGATTCAGGGTTGTGCAGCCCCATTAGTTGAGATCAGCCCTTCTGGCTCTTTCATGGATGAAACCAACTGGGAGAAGAGCCGTTCTAAGCTGGGGACCATGGTGTCTTATCCTACTCTACACAGAAACAGCACTCTGAGGGAGAGGAGCTGCTGGTGTTTGGTAGCACAATCTCCTATTCAGAAGAGAAACATTTCGTTGTAAGCGGGTTGCATCAGCCTTGCCACATTTCCTCAACTGGCATTAAAGAAGGCCAGTCAGTTGGCAGACTTACTTGAGGCCCTGCTTCCGAGGCTGGAAATTTTGCTTTCATTCCTTAGGTGGCACATTGGCTCAGGCCGGCCTTACCCCAAGGATTCAGGGATGTGCAGCCCGATTACTTGTGATCAGCCCTTCTGGCTCTTTCATGGATGAAACCAACTGGGAAAAGAGCCGCTCGAAGCTGGGGACCATGGTGTCTTTCCCTAGTCTACACAGAAACAGCACTCTGAGTGAAACGAGCTGTGGCATTTGGTAGCAAATCTCCTATTCTGAAGAGAAACATTTCGCTGTAAGCGGGTTTTATCAGCATTGCCACATTTTCTCAACTGGCTATAAAGGAGGGCAGTAAGTAGGCCTCACCCTTCAAGCCCACTCCAATTTCCTAGAGAAAACACCAGGCCACGGTGTGCTTTCCTGTGGCTAGTAAACTTTACTTTCATTCCTTAGGGGGCACTTTGGTTCAGAACGGCCCTACCCCAAGGTTCAGGAATGTTCAGCCCGATTGTTTCAGAAAAGCTTTTCTGGCTCTTTCATGGATGAAACCAACTGGGAAAAGAGCCGTTCTAACCTGGGGACCATGGTGTCTTACCCTAGTCTACACAGAAAGAGCACTCTGAGGGAGACGAGCTGCACGCGTTTGGTAGCAAAATCTCTTTTCTGAAGAGAAACATTTCGTTGTAAGCGGGTTGCATCAGCCTTGTCACATTTTCTCAACTGGCTTTAAAGAAGGGCAGTCAGTTGGCAGACTTCCTTGAGGCTCTGCTTCCCAGGCTGGAAACTTTGCTTTCATTCCTTAGGTGGCACATTGGCTCAGGACTGCCTTACCCCAAGGATTCAGTTATGTGCAGGCCGATTACTTGAGATCAGCCCTTCCGGCTCTTTCATGGATGAAACCAACTGGGAAAAGATGCGTTCTAAGCAGGGGACTATGGTGTCTTTCCCAAGTGTACACAGAAACAGCGCTCTGAGCGAAACGAGCTGATGTCGTTTGGTAGCAAAATCTGCTATGTGAAGAGAAACATTTCGTTGTAAGCGGGTTGCATCAGCCTTGCTACATTTCCTCAACTGCCTTTAAAGTAGGGTAGTCATTTGGCAGACTTATTGAGGCCCTGCTTCCCAGGCTGGAAACTTTGCTTTCATTCCTTAGGTGGCACATTGGCTCAGGACTGCCTTACCCCAAGGATTCAGGGGTGTGCAGCCCTATTAGTTGAGATCAGCCCTTCTGGCTCTTTCATGGATGAAACCAACTGGGAAAAGAGCCTCTCTAATCTGGGGACCATGGTGTCTTACCCTAGTCTACACAGAAACAGCACTCTGAGTGAGAGGAGCTGCTGGTGTTTGGTAGCACAATCTCCTATTCAGAAGAGAAACATTTCGTTATAAGCGGGTTGCATCACCCTTGCCACATTTCCACAACTGGCTTTTAAGAAGGCCAGTCAGTTGGGAGACTTACTTGAGGCCCTGCTTCCCAGGCTGGAAATTTTGCTTTCATTCCTTAGGTGGCACATTGGCTCAGGACGGCCTTACCCCAAGGATTCAGGGATGTGCATCCCGATTACTTGAGATCAGCCCTTCTGGCTCTTTCATGGATGAAACAAACTGGGAAAAGAGCCGTTCTAAGCTGGGGACCATGGTGTCTTTCCCTAGTCTACACAGAAACAGCACTCTGAGTGAAACCAGCTCCTCCCGTTTGGTATCAAAATCTCCTATTCTGAAGAGCAACATTTCGTTGTAAGCGGGTTGCATCAGCCTTGCCACATTTTCTAAACTGGCTTTAAAGGAGGGCAGTCAATTGGTAGACTTCCTTGATTCCCTGCTTCCCAGGGTGGAAACTTTGCTTTCATTCCTTGGGTGGCACATTGGCTCAGGACTGCCTTACCCCAAGGATTCAGGGGTGTGCAGCCCTATTAGTTGAGATCAGCCCTTCTGGCTCTTTCATGGATGAAACCAACTGGGAAAAGAGCCGCTCTAAGCTCGGGACCATGGTGTCTTACCCTAGTCTACACAGAAACAGCACTCTGAGGGAGAGGAACTGCTGGTGTTTGGTAGCACAATCTCCTATTCAGAAGAGAAACATTTCGTTATAAGCGGGTTGCATCACCCTTGCCACATTTCCACAACTGTCTTTAAAGAAGGCCAGTCAGTTGGGAGACTTACTTGAGGCCCTGCTTCCCAGGCTGGAAATTTTGCTCTCATTCCTTAGGTGGCACATTGGCTCAGGACGGCCTTACCCCAAGGATTCAGGGATGTGCATCCCGATTAGTTGAGATCAGCCCTTCTGGCTCTTTCATGGCTGAAACGAACTGGGAAAAGAGCAGTTCTAAGCTGGGGACCATGGTGTCTTACCCTAGTCTACACAGAAACAGCACTCTGAGTGAAACGAGCTGCTGGCGTTTGGTAGCAAAATCTCCTATTCTGAAGAGAAACATTTCGTTGTAAGCGGGTGGCGTCAGCCTTGCCTCATTTTCGCAAGTGGCTATAAAGGAGGGCAGTCAGTAGGTCTCACCCTTCAATCCCACTCCAATTTCCTAGGGAAAAGACTAGGTCACGGTGTGCTTTCCTGTGGCAAGTAAACTTTGCTTTCATTCCGTAGGTGGCACATTGGCTCAGTACTGCCTTACCCCAAGGATTCAGTTATGTGCAGGCCGATTACTTGAGATCAGCCCTTCTGGCTCTTTCATGGATGAAACCAACTGGGAAAAGAGCCGTTCTAAGCTGGGGACCATGGTGTCTTTCCCTAGTCTACACAGAAACAGCACTCTGAGGGAAAGGATCTGCTAGTGTTTGGTAGCACAATCTCCTATTCTGAAGAGAAACATTTCGTTGTAATCGGGTTGCATCAGCCTTGTCACATTTTCTCAACTGGCTTTAAAGAAGGGCAGTCAGTTGGCAGACTTCCTTGAGGCCCTGCTTCCCAGGCTGGAAACTTTGCTTTCATTCCTTAGGTGGCACATTGGCTCAGGACTGCCTTACCCCAAGGATTCAGGGGTGTGCAGCCCTATTAGTTGAGATCAGCCCTTCTGGCTCTTTCATGGATGAAACCAACTGGGAAAAGAGCCGTTCTCAGCTGGGGACCATGATGTCTTTCCCTAGTCTACACAGAAACAGCACTCTGAGGGAGAGGAGCTCCTGGCGTTTGGTAGCAAAATCTCCTATTCTGAAGAGAAACATTTCGTTGTAACTGGGGTGTATCAGCCTTGCCACATTTTCTCAACTGGCTTTAAAGAAGGGCAGTCAGTTGACAGACTTACTTGACGTGCTGCTTCCCAGGCTGGAAACTTTGCTTTCATTCCTTTGTTAACACATTGGCTCAGGACGGCCTTACCCCAAGGAATCAGGGATGTGCAACCCGATTACTTGAGATCAGCCCTTCTGGCTCTTTCATGGCTGAAACGAACTGGGAAAAGAGCAGTTCTAAGCTGGGGACCATGGTGTCTTACCCTAGTCTACACAGAACCAGCACTCTCAGTGAAACGAGCTTCTGGCGTTCGGGAGCAAAATCTCCTATCCTAAAGAGAAACATTTCGTTGTAAGCAGGTTGCAGCAGCCTTGCCTCTTTTTCACAAGTGGCTATAAAGGAGGGCAGTCAGTAGGCCTCACCCTTCAAGCCCACTCCAATTTCCTAGAGAAAATAGAAGACCTCGGTGTGCTTTCCTGTGGCAAGTAAACTTTGCTTTCATTCCTTAAGGGGCACATTGGCTCAGAACTGCCCTACCCCAAGGATTCAGGAATGTTCAGCCCGATTGTTTGAGAACAGCTTTTCTGGCTCTTTCATGGATGAAACCACCGGGAAAGGAGCCGTTCTAACCTGGGGACCATGGTGTCTTTCCCTAGTCTACACAGAAACAGCACTCTGAGTGAAACCAGCTCCTCCCGTTTGGTAGCAAAATCTCCTATTCTGAAGAGAAACATTTCGTTGTAAGCGGGTTGCATCAGCCTTGCCACATTTTCTAAACTGGCTTTAAAGGAGGGCAGTCAATTGGTAGACTTCCTTGAGGCCCTGCTTCCCAGGCTGGAAACTTTGCTTTCATTCCTTAGGTGGCACATTGGCTCAGGACTGCTTACCCCAAGGATTCAGGGGTGTGCAGCCCTATTAGTTGAGATCAGCCCTTCTGGCTCTTTCATGGATGAAACCAACTGGGAAAAGAGCCGCTCTAAGCTTGGGACCATGGTGTCTTACCCTAGTCTACACAGAAACAGCACTCTGAGGGAGAGGAGCTGCTGGTGTTTGGTAGCACAATCTCCTATTCAGAAGAGAAACATTTCGTTATAAGCGGGTTGCATCACCCTTGCCACATTTCCACAACTGGCTTTAAAGAAGGCCAGTCAGTTGGGAGACTTACTTGAGGCCCTGCTTCCCAGGCTGGAAATTTTGCTTTCATTCCTTAGGTGGCACATTGGCTCAGGACGGCCTTACCCCAAGGATTCAGGGATGTGCAGCCCAATTACTTGAGATCAGCCCTTCTGGCTCTTTCATGGATGAAACCAACTGGGAAAAGTGCCGTTCTAAGCTGGGGTCCATGGTGTCTTTCCCTAGTCTACACAGAAACAGCACTCTGAGTGAAACGAGATGCTGGCGTTTGGTAGCAAAATCTCCTATTCTGAAGAGAAACATTTCATTGTAAGCGGGTTGCATCAGCCTTGCCTCATTTTCACAACGGGCTATAAAGGAGTGCAGTCAGTAGGCCTCACCCTTCAATCCCACTCCAATTTCCTAGAGAAAACACTAGGTCACGGTGTGCTTTCCTGTGGCAAGTAAACTTTGCTTTCATTCCTTAGGTGGCACATTGGCTCAGGACGGCCTTACCCCAAGGATTCAGGGATGTGCAGCCCGATTACTTGAGATCAGCCCTTCTGGCTCTTTCATGGATGAAACCAACTGGGAAAAGAGCCACTCTAAGCTGGGGACCATGGTGTCTTTCCCTAGTCTACACAGAAACAGCACTCTGAGTGAAACGAGCTGTGGCATTTGGTAGAACATCTCCTATTCTGAAGAGAAACATTTCTTAGTAAGCGGGTTTTATCACCCTTGCCACATTTTCTCAACTGGCTATAAAGGAGGGCAGTCAGGAGGCCTCCCCCTTAAAGCCCACTCCAATTTCATAGAGGAAACACCAAGCCTCGGTATGGTCTCCTGTGGCAAGGAAACTTTGCTATCATTCCTTAGGTGGCACATTGGCTCAGAACTGCCCTACCCCAAGGATTCAGGGATGTGCAGCCCGATTAGTTGAGATCAGCCCTTCTGGCTCTTTCATGGATGAAACCAACTGGGAAAAGAGCCGTTCTAAACAGGGGACCATGGTGTCTTTCCCTAGTCTACACAGAAACAGCACTCTGAGAGTGAGGAGCTGCTGGTGTTTGGTAGCACAATCTCCTATTCTGAAGAGAAACATTTCGTTGTAAGCGGGTTGCATCAGCCTTGTCACATTTTCTCAACTGGCTTTAAAGAAGGGCAGTCAGTTGGCAGACTTCCTTGAGGCCCTGCTTCCCAGGCTGTAAACTTTGCTTTCATTCCTTAGTTAGCACATTGGCTCAGGACGGCCTTACCCCAAGGATTCAGGGATGTGCAGCCCGATTACTTGAGATCAGCCCTTCTGGCTCTTTCATGGATGAAACCAACTGGGAAAAGAGCCGTTCTTAGCTGGGGACAATGGTGTCTTTCCCTAGTCTACACAGAAACAGCACTCTGAGTGAAACGAGATGCTGGCGTTTGGTAGCAAAATCTCCTATTCTGAAGAGAAACATTTCGTTGTAAGCGGGTTCCCTCAGCCTTGCCTCATTTTCACAAGTGGCTATAAAGGAAGGCAGTCAGTAGGCCTCACCCTTCAAGCCCACTCCAATTTCCTAGAGAAAACACCAGACCACGGTGTGCTTTCCTGTGGCTAGTAAATTTTGCTTTCATTCCTTAGGTGGCACATTGGCTCAGGACGGCCTTACCCCAAGGATTCAGGGATGTGCAGCCTGATTACTTGAGATCAGCCCTTCTGGCTCTTTCATGGATGAAACCAACTGGGAAAAGAGCCGTTCTAAGCTGGGGACCATGGTGTCTTTCCCTAGTCTACACAGAAACAGCACTCTGAGGGAAAGGATCTGCTAGTGTTTGGTAGCACAATCTCCTATTCTGAAGAGAAACATTTCGTTGTAATCGGGTTGCATCAGCCTTGTCACATTTTCTCAACTGGCTTTAAAGAAGGGCAGTCAGTTGGCAGACTTCCTTGAGGCCCTGCTTCCCAGGCTGGAAACTTTGCTTTCATTCCTTTGTTAACATATTGGCTCAGGACGGCCTTACCCCAAGGAATCAGGGATGTGCAACCCGATTACTTGAGATCAGCCCTTCTGGCTCTTTCATGGCTGAAACGAACTGGGAAAAGAGCAGTTCTAAGCTGGGGACCATGGTGTCTTACCCTAGTCTACACAGAACCAGCACTCTCAGTGAAACGAGCTTCTGGCGTTCGGGAGCAAAATCTCCTATCCTAAAGAGAAACATTTCGTTGTAAGCAGGTTGCAGCAGCCTTGCCTCTTTTTCACAAGTGGCTATAAAGGAGGGCAGTCAGTAGGCCTCACCCTTCAAGCCCACTCCAATTTCCTAGAGAAAATAGAAGACCTCGGTGTGCTTTCCTGTGGCAAGTAAACTTTGCTTTCATTCCTTAAGGGGCACATTGGCTCAGAACTGCCCTACCCCAAGGATTCAGGAATGTTCAGCCCGATTGTTTGAGAACAGCTTTTCTGGCTCTTTCATGGATGAAACCACCGGGAAAGGAGCCGTTCAAACCTGGGGACCATGGTGTCTTTCCCTAGTCTACACAGAAACAGCACTCTGAGTGAAACCAGCTCCTCCCGTTTGGTAGCAAAATCTCCTATTCTGAAGAGAAACATTTCGTTGTAAGCGGGTTGCATCAGCCTTGCCACATTTTCTAAACTGGCTTTAAAGGAGGGCAGTCAATTGGTAGACTTCCTTGAGGCCCTGCTTCCCAGGCTGGAAACTTTGCTTTCATTCCTTAGGTGGCACATTGGCTCAGGACTGCTTACCCCAAGGATTCAGGGGTGTGCAGCCCTATTAGTTGAGGTCAGCCCTTCTGGCTCTTTCATGGATGAAACCAACTGGGAAAAGAGCCGCTCTAAGCTTGGGACCATGGTGTCTTACCCTAGTCTACACAGAAACAGCACTCTGAGGGAGAGGAGCTGCTGGTGTTTGGTAGCACAATCTCCTATTCAGAAGAGAAACATTTCGTTATAAGCGGGTTGCATCACCCTTGCCACATTTCCACAACTGGCTTTAAAGAAGGCCAGTCAGTTGGGAGACTTACTTGAGGCCCTGCTTCCCAGGCTGGAAATTTTGCTTTCATTCCTTAGGTGGCACATTGGCTCAGGACGGCCTTACCCCTAGGATTCAGGGATGTGCAGCCCAATTACTTGAGATCAGCCCTTCTGGCTCTTTCATGGATGAAACCAACTGGGAAAAGTGCCGTTCTAAGCTGGGGTCCATGGTGTCTTTCCCTAGTCTACACAGAAACAGCACTCTGAGTGAAACGAGATGCTGGCGTTTGGTAGCAAAATCTCCTATTCTGAAGAGAAACATTTCATTGTAAGCGGGTTGCATCAGCCTTGCCTCATTTTCACAACGGGCTATAAAGGAGGGCAGTCAGTAGGCCTCACCCTTCAATCCCACTCCAATTTCCTAGAGAAAACACTAGGTCACGGTGTGCTTTCCTGTGGCAAGTAAACTTTGCTTTCATTCCTTAGGTGGCACATTGGCTCAGGACGGCCTTACCCCAAGGATTCAGGGATGTGCAGCCCGATTACTTGAGATCAGCCCTTCTGGCTCTTTCATGGATGAAACCAACTGGGAAAAGAGCCACTCTAAGCTGGGGACCATGGTGTCTTTCCCTAGTCTACACAGAAACAGCACTCTGAGTGAAACGAGCTGTGGCATTTGGTAGCACATCTCCTATTCTGAAGAGAAACATTTCTTAGTAAGCGGGTTTTATCACCCTTGCCACATTTTCTCAACTGGCTATAAAGGAGGGCAGTCAGGAGGCCTCCCCCTTAAAGCCCACTCCAATTTCATAGAGGAAACACCAAGCCTCGGTATGGTCTCCTGTGGCAAGGAAACTTTGCTATCATTCCTTAGGTGGCACATTGGCTCAGAACTGCCCTACCCCAAGGATTCAGGGATGTGCAGCCCGATTAGTTGAGATCAGCCCTTCTGGCTCTTTCATGGATGAAACCAACTGGGAAAAGAGCCGTTCTAAGCAGGGGACCATGGTGTCTTTCCCTAGTCTACACAGAAACAGCACTCTGAGAGTGAGGAGCTGCTGGTGTTTGGTAGCACAATCTCCTATTCTGAAGAGAAACATTTCGTTGTAAGCGGGTTGCATCAGCCTTGTCACATTTTCTCAACTGGCTTTAAAGAAGGGCAGTCAGTTGGCAGACTTCCTTGAGGCCCTGCTTCCCAGGCTGTAAACTTTGCTTTCATTCCTTAGTTAGCACATTGGCTCAGGACGGCCTTACCCCAAGGATTCAGGGATGTGCAGCCCGATTACTTGAGATCAGCCCTTCTGGCTCTTTCATGGATGAAACCAACTGGGAAAAGAGCCGTTCTTAGCTGGGGACAATGGTGTCTTTCCCTAGTCTACACAGAAACAGCACTCTGAGTGAAACGAGATGCTGGCGTTTGGTAGCAAAATCTCCTATTCTGAAGAGAAACATTTCGTTGTAAGCGGGTTCCCTCAGCCTTGCCTCATTTTCACAAGTGGCTATAAAGGAAGGCAGTCAGTAGGCCTCACCCTTCAAGCCCACTCCAATTTCCTAGGGAAAACACCAGACCACGGTGTGCTTTCCTGTGGCTAGTAAATTTTGCTTTCATTCCTTAGGTGGCACATTGGCTCAGGACGGCCTTACCCCAAGGAATCAGGGATGTGCAACCCGATTACTTGAGATCAGCCCTTCTGGCTCTTTCATGGCTGAAACGAACTGGGAAAAGAGCAGTTCTAAGCTGGGGACCATGGTGTCTTACCCTAGTCTACACAGAACCAGCACTCTCAGTGAAACGAGCTTCTGGCGTTCGGGAGCAAAATCTCCTATCCTAAAGAGAAACATTTCGTTGTAAGCAGGTTGCAGCAGCCTTGCCTCTTTTTCACAAGTGGCTATAAAGGAGGGCAGTCAGTAGGCCTCACCCTTCAAGCCCACTCCAATTTCCTAGAGAAAATAGAAGACCTCGGTGTGCTTTCCTGTGGCAAGTAAACTTTGCTTTCATTCCTTAAGGGGCACATTGGCTCAGAACTGCCCTACCCCAAGGATTCAGGAATGTTCAGCCCGATTGTTTGAGAACAGCTTTTCTGGCTCTTTCATGGATGAAACCACCGGGAAAGGAGCCGTTCTAACCTGGGGACCATGGTGTCTTTCCCTAGTCTACACAGAAACAGCACTCTGAGTGAAACCAGCTCCTCCCGTTTGGTAGCAAAATCTCCTATTCTGAAGAGAAACATTTCGTTGTAAGCGGGTTGCATCAGCCTTGCCACATTTTCTAAACTGGCTTTAAAGGAGGGCAGTCAATTGGTAGACTTCCTTGAGGCCCTGCTTCCCAGGCTGGAAACTTTGCTTTCATTCCTTAGGTGGCACATTGGCTCAGGACTGCTTACCCCAAGGATTCAGGGGTGTGCAGCCCTATTAGTTGAGATCAGCCCTTCTGGCTCTTTCATGGATGAAACCAACTGGGAAAAGAGCCGCTCTAAGCTTGGGACCATGGTGTCTTACCCTAGTCTACACAGAAACAGCACTCTGAGGGAGAGGAGCTGCTGGTGTTTGGTAGCACAATCTCCTATTCAGAAGAGAAACATTTCGTTATAAGCGGGTTGCATCACCCTTGCCACATTTCCACAACTGGCTTTAAAGAAGGCCAGTCAGTTGGGAGACTTACTTGAGGCCCTGCTTCCCAGGCTGGAAATTTTGCTTTCATTCCTTAGGTGGCACATTGGCTCAGGACGGCCTTACCCCTAGGATTCAGGGATGTGCAGCCCAATTACTTGAGATCAGCCCTTCTGGCTCTTTCATGGATGAAACCAACTGGGAAAAGTGCCGTTCTAAGCTGGGGTCCATGGTGTCTTTCCCTAGTCTACACAGAAACAGCACTCTGAGTGAAACGAGATGCTGGCGTTTGGTAGCAAAATCTCCTATTCTGAAGAGAAACATTTCATTGTAAGCGGGTTGCATCAGCCTTGCCTCATTTTCACAACGGGCTATAAAGGAGGGCAGTCAGTAGGCCTCACCCTTCAATCCCACTCCAATTTCCTAGAGAAAACACTAGGTCACGGTGTGCTTTCCTGTGGCAAGTAAACTTTGCTTTCATTCCTTAGGTGGCACATTGGCTCAGGACGGCCTTACCCCAAGGATTCAGGGATGTGCAGCCCGATTACTTGAGATCAGCCCTTCTGGCTCTTTCATGGATGAAACCAACTGGGAAAAGAGCCACTCTAAGCTGGGGACCATGGTGTCTTTCCCTAGTCTACACAGAAACAGCACTCTGAGTGAAACGAGCTGTGGCATTTGGTAGCACATCTCCTATTCTGAAGAGAAACATTTCTTAGTAAGCGGGTTTTATCACCCTTGCCACATTTTCTCAACTGGCTATAAAGGAGGGCAGTCAGGAGGCCTCCCCCTTAAAGCCCACTCCAATTTCATAGAGGAAACACCAAGCCTCGGTATGGTCTCCTGTGGCAAGGAAACTTTGCTATCATTCCTTAGGTGGCACATTGGCTCAGAACTGCCCTACCCCAAGGATTCAGGGATGTGCAGCCCGATTAGTTGAGATCAGCCCTTCTGGCTCTTTCATGGATGAAACCAACTGGGAAAAGAGCCGTTCTAAGCAGGGGACCATGGTGTCTTTCCCTAGTCTACACAGAAACAGCACTCTGAGAGTGAGGAGCTGCTGGTGTTTGGTAGCACAATCTCCTATTCTGAAGAGAAACATTTCGTTGTAAGCGGGTTGCATCAGCCTTGTCACATTTTCTCAACTGGCTTTAAAGAAGGGCAGTCAGTTGGCAGACTTCCTTGAGGCCCTGCTTCCCAGGCTGTAAACTTTGCTTTCATTCCTTAGTTAGCACATTGGCTCAGGACGGCCTTACCCCAAGGATTCAGGGATGTGCAGCCCGATTACTTGAGATCAGCCCTTCTGGCTCTTTCATGGATGAAACCAACTGGGAAAAGAGCCGTTCTTAGCTGGGGACAATGGTGTCTTTCCCTAGTCTACACAGAAACAGCACTCTGAGTGAAACGAGATGCTGGCGTTTGGTAGCAAAATCTCCTATTCTGAAGAGAAACATTTCGTTGTAAGCGGGTTCCCTCAGCCTTGCCTCATTTTCACAAGTGGCTATAAAGGAAGGCAGTCAGTAGGCCTCACCCTTCAAGCCCACTCCAATTTCCTAGAGAAAACACCAGACCACGGTGTGCTTTCCTGTGGCTAGTAAATTTTGCTTTCATTCCTTAGGTGGCACATTGGCTCAGGACGGCCTTACCCCAAGGATTCAGGGATGTGCAGCCCGATTACTTGAGATCAGCCCTTCTGGCTCTTGCATGGATGAAACCAACTGGGAAAAGAGCCGTTCTAAGCTGGGGACCATGGTGTCTTTCCCTAGTCTACACAGAAACAGCACTCTGAGGGAAAGGATCTGCTAGTGTTTGGTAGCACAATCTCCTATTCTGAAGAGAAACATTTCGTTGTAATCGGGTTGCATCAGCCTTGTCACATTTTCTCAACTGGCTTTAAAGAAGGGCAGTCAGTTGGCAGACTTCCTTGAGGCCCTGCTTCCCAGGCTGGAAACTTTGCTTTCATTCCTTAGGTGGCACATTGGCTCAGGACTGCCTTACCCAAAGGATTCAGGGGTGTGCAGCCCTATTAGTTGAGATCAGCCCTTCTGGCTCTTTCATGGATGAAACCAACTGGGAAAAGAGCCGTTCTCAGCTGGGGACCATGGTGTCTTTCCCTAGTCTACACAGAAACAGCACTCTGAGGGAGAGGAGCTCCTGGCGTTTGGTAGCAAAATCTCCTATTCTGAAGAGAAACATTTCGTTGTAACTGGGGTGTATCAGCCTTGCCACATTTTCTCAACTGGCTTTAAAGAAGGGCAGTCAGTTGACAGACTTACTTGACGCGCTGCTTCCCAGGCTGGAAACTTTGCTTTCATTCCTTTGTTAACACATTGGCTCAGGACGGCCTTACCCCAAGGAATCAGGGATGTGCAACCCGATTACTTGAGATCAGCCCTTCTGGCTCTTTCATGGCTGAAACGAACTGGGAAAAGAGCAGTTCTAAGCTGGGGACCATGGTGTCTTACCCTAGTCTACACAGAACCAGCACTCTCAGTGAAACGAGCTTCTGGCGTTCGGGAGCAAAATCTCCTATCCTAAAGAGAAACATTTCGTTGTAAGCAGGTTGCAGCAGCCTTGCCTCTTTTTCACAAGTGGCTATAAAGGAGGGCAGTCAGTAGGCCTCACCCTTCAAGCCCACTCCAATTTCCTAGAGAAAATAGAAGACCTCGGTGTGCTTTCCTGTGGCAAGTAAACTTTGCTTTCATTCCTTAAGGGGCACATTGGCTCAGAACTGCCCTACCCCAAGGATTCAGGAATGTTCAGCCCGATTGTTTGAGAACAGCTTTTCTGGCTCTTTCATGGATGAAACCACCGGGAAAGGAGCCGTTCTAACCTGGGGACCATGGTGTCTTTCCCTAGTCTACACAGAAACAGCACTCTGAGTGAAACCAGCTCCTCCCGTTTGGTAGCAAAATCTCCTATTCTGAAGAGAAACATTTCGTTGTAAGCGGGTTGCATCAGCCTTGCCACATTTTCTAAACTGGCTTTAAAGGAGGGCAGTCAATTGGTAGACTTCCTTGAGGCCCTGCTTCCCAGGCTGGAAACTTTGCTTTCATTCCTTAGGTGGCACATTGGCTCAGGACTGCTTACCCCAAGGATTCAGGGGTGTGCAGCCCTATTAGTTGAGATCAGCCCTTCTGGCTCTTTCATGGATGAAACCAACTGGGAAAAGAGCCGCTCTAAGCTTGGGACCATGGTGTCTTACCCTAGTCTACACAGAAACAGCACTCTGAGGGAGAGGAGCTGCTGGTGTTTGGTAGCACAATCTCCTATTCAGAAGAGAAACATTTCGTTATAAGCGGGTTGCATCACCCTTGCCACATTTCCACAACTGGCTTTAAAGAAGGCCAGTCAGTTGGGAGACTTACTTGAGGCCCTGCTTCCCAGGCTGGAAATTTTGCTTTCATTCCTTAGGTGGCACATTGGCTCAGGACGGCCTTACCCCAAGGATTCAGGGATGTGCAGCCCAATTACTTGAGATCAGCCCTTCTGGCTCTTTCATGGATGAAACCAACTGGGAAAAGTGCCGTTCTAAGCTGGGGTCCATGGTGTCTTTCCCTAGTCTACACAGAAACAGCACTCTGAGTGAAACGAGATGCTGGCGTTTGGTAGCAAAATCTCCTATTCTGAAGAGAAACATTTCATTGTAAGCGGGTTGCATCAGCCTTGCCTCATTTTCACAACGGGCTATAAAGGAGGGCAGACAGTAGGCCTCACCCTTCAATCCCACTCCAATTTCCTAGAGAAAACACTAGGTCACGGTGTGCTTTCCTGTGGCAAGTAAACTTTGCTTTCATTCCTTAGGTGGCACATTGGCTCAGGACGGCCTTACCCCAAGGATTCAGGGATGTGCAGCCCGATTACTTGAGATCAGCCCTTCTGGCTCTTTCATGGATGAAACCAACTGGGAAAAGAGCCACTCTAAGCTGGGGACCATGGTGTCTTTCCCTAGTCTACACAGAAACAGCACTCTGAGTGAAACGAGCTGTGGCATTTGGTAGCAAATCTCCTATTCTGAAGAGAAACATTTCTTAGTAAGCGGGTTTTATCACCCTTGCCACATTTTCTCAACTGGCTATAAAGGAGGGCAGTCAGGAGGCCTCCCCCTTAAAGCCCACTCCAATTTCATAGAGGAAACACCAAGCCTCGGTATGGTCTCCTGTGGCAAGGAAACTTTGCTATCATTCCTTAGGTGGCACATTGGCTCAGAACTGCCCTACCCCAAGGATTCAGGGATGTGCAGCCCGATTAGTTGAGATCAGCCCTTCTGGCTCTTTCATGGATGAAACCAACTGGGAAAAGAGCCGTTCTAAGCAGGGGACCATGGTGTCTTTCCCTAGTCTACACAGAAACAGCACTCTGAGAGTGAGGAGCTGCTGGTGTTTGGTAGCACAATCTCCTATTCTGAAGAGAAACATTTCGTTGTAAGCGGGTTGCATCAGCCTTGTCACATTTTCTCAACTGGCTTTAAAGAAGGGCAGTCAGTTGGCAGACTTCCTTGAGGCCCTGCTTCCCAGGCTGTAAACTTTGCTTTCATTCCTTAGTTAGCACATTGGCTCAGGACGGCCTTACCCCAAGGATTCAGGGATGTGCAGCCCGATTACTTGAGATCAGCCCTTCTGGCTCTTTCATGGATGAAACCAACTGGGAAAAGAGCCGTTCTTAGCTGGGGACAATGGTGTCTTTCCCTAGTCTACACAGAAACAGCACTCTGAGTGAAACGAGATGCTGGCGTTTGGTAGCAAAATCTCCTATTCTGAAGAGATACATTTCGTTGTAAGCGGGTTCCCTCAGCCTTGCCTCATTTTCACAAGTGGCTATAAAGGAAGGCAGTCAGTAGGCCTCACCCTTCAAGCCCACTCCAATTTCCTAGAGAAAACACCAGACCACGGTGTGCTTTCCTGTGGCTAGTAAATTTTGCTTTCATTCCTTAGGGGGCACTTTGGTTCAGAACAGCCCTACCCCAAGGATTCAGGAATGTTCAGCCCGATTGTTTCAGAAAAGCTTTTCTGGCTCTTTCATGGATGAAACCACCTGGGAAAAGAGCCGTTCTAAGCTGGGGACCATGGTGTCTTTCCCTAGTCTACACAGAAACAGCACTCTGAGTGAAACGAGCTGCTGGCATTTGGTAGCAAAATCTGCTATTTGAAGAGAAACATTTCGCTGTAAGTGGGTTGCATCAGCCTTGCTACATTTTCTCACCTGGCTTTAAAGTAGGGTAGTCATTTGGCAGACTTACTTGAGGCCCTGCTTCCCAGGCTGGAAAATTTGCTTTCATTCCGTAGATGGCACATTGGCTCAGGACGGCCTTACCCCAAGGATTCAGGGATGTGCATCCCGATTAGTTGAGATCAGCCCTTCTGGCTCTTTCATGGCTGAAACGAACTGGGAAAAGAGCAGTTCTAAGCTGGGGACCATGGTGTCTTACCCTAGTCTACACAGAAACAGCACTCTGAGTGAAAAGAGCTGCTGGCGTTTGGTAGCAAAATCTCCTATTCTGAAGAGAAACATTTCGTTGTAAGCGGGTGGCGTCAGCCTTGCCTCATTTTCTCAAGTGGCTATAAAGGAGGGCAGTGAGTAGGCCTGAGCCTTCATTCCCACTCCAATTTCATAGAGAAAACACCAGGCCTCGGTGTGCTTTCCTGTGGCAAGTAAACTTTGCTTTCATTCCTTAGGGGGCACTTTGGCTCAGAACTGCCCTACCCCAAGGATTCAGGAATGGTCAGCCCGATTGTTTCAGAAAAGCTTTTCTGGCTCTTTCATGGATGAAACCAACTGGGAAAAGAGCCGTTCTAAGCTGGGGACCATGGTGTCTTTCCCTAGTCTACACAGAAACAGCACTCTGAGTGAAACGAGCTGCTGGCGTTTGGTAGCAATATCTCCTTTTCTAAAGAGAAACATTTCATTGTAAGCGGGTTGCATCAGCCTTGCCTCATTTTCACAAGTGGCTATAAAGGAGGGCAGTCAGTAGGCCTCACCCTTCAATCCCACTCCAATTTCCTAGAGAAAACACTAGGTCACGGTGTGCTTTCCTGTGGCAAGTAAACTTTGCTTTCATTCCTTAGGTGGCACATTGGCTCAGGACGGCCTTACCCCACGGATTCAGGGATGTGCAGCCCGATTACTTGAGATCAGCCCTTCTGGCTCTTTCATGGATGAAACCAACTGGGAAAAGAGCCGTTCTAAGCTGGGGACCATGGTGTCTTTCCCTAGTCTACACAGAAACAGCACTCTGAGGGAAAGGATCTGCTGGTGTTTGGTAGCACAATCTCCTATTCTGAAGAGAAACATTTCGTTGTAATCGGGTTGCATCAGCCTTGTCACATTTTCTCAACTGGCTTTAAAGAAGGGCAGTCAGTTGGCAGTCTTCCTTTAGGCCCTGCTTCCCAGGCTGGAAACTTTGCTATCATTCCTTAGGTGGCACATTGGCTCAGAACTGCCCTACCCCAAGGATTCAGGGATGTGCAGCCCGATTAGTTGAGATCAGCCCTTCTGGCTCTTTCATGGATGAAACCAACTGGGAAAAGAGCCTTTCTAAGCAGGGTACCATGGTGTCTTTCCCTAGTCTACACAGAAACAGCACTTTGAGAGAGAGGAGCTGCTGGTGTTTGGTAGCACAATCTCCTATTCTGAAGAGAAACATTTCGTTGTAAGCGGGTTGCATCAGCCTTGTCACATTTTCTCAACTGGCTTTAAAGAAGGGCAGTCAGTTGGCAGACTTCCTTGAGGCCCTGCTTCCCAGGCTGTAAACTTTGCTTTCATTCCTTAGTTAGCACATTGGCTCAGGACGGCCTTACCCCAAGGATTCAGGGATGTGCAGCCCTATTAGTTGAGATCAGCCCTTCTGGCTCTTTCATGGATGAAACCAACTGGGAAAAGAGCCGTTCTAAGCTGGGGACCATGGTGTCTTTCCCTAGTCTACACAGAAACAGCACTCTGAGTGAAACGAGATGCTGGCGTTTGGTAGCAAAATCTCCTATTCTGAAGAGAAACATTTCGTTGTAAGCGGGTTCCTTCAGCCTTGCCTCATTTTCACAAGTGGCTATAAAGGAAGGCAGTCAGTAGGCCTCACCCTTCAAGCCCACTCCAATTTCCTAGAGAAAACACCAGACCACGGTGTGCTTTCCTGTGGTTAGTAAATTTTGCTTTCATTCCTTAGGGGGCACTTTGGTTCAGAAGAGCCCTACCCCAAGGATTCAGGAATGTTCAGCCCGATTGTTTCAGAAAAGCTTTTCTGGCTCTTGCATGGATGAAACCAACTGGGAAAAGAGCCGTTCTAAGCTGGGGACCATGGTGTCTTACCCTGGTCTACACAGAAAGAGCACTCGGAGGGAGACGAGCTGCACGCGTTTGGTAGCAAAATCTCCTATTCTGAAGAGAAACATTTCGTTGTAAGCGGGTTGCATCAGCCTTGCCACATTTTCTCAACTGGCTTTAAAGAAGGGCAGTCAGTTGGCAGACATACTTGAGGCGCTGCTTGCCAGGCTGGAAACTTTGCTTTCATTCCTTAGTTAACACAATGGCTCAGGACGGCCTTACCCCAAGGATTCAGGGATGTGCAGCCCGATTACTTGAGATCAGCCATTCTGGCTCTTTCATGGATGAAACCAACTGGGAAAAGAGCCGTTCTAAGCTGGGGACCATGGTGTCTTTCCCTAGTCTACACAGAAACAGCACTCTGAGTGAAACCAGCTCCTCCCGTTTGGTATCAAAATCTCCTATTCTGAAGAGAAACATTTCGTTGTAAGCGGGTTGCATCAGCCTTGCCACATTTTCTAAACTGGCTCTAAAGGAGGGCAGTCAATTGGTAGATTTCCTTGATTCCCTGCTTCCCAGGCTGGAAACTTTGCTTTCATTCTTTGGGTGGCACATTGGCTCAGGACTGCCTTACCCCAAGGATTCAGGGATGTGCAGCCCGATTAGTTGAGATCAGCCCTTCTGGCTCTTTCATGCATGAAACCAACTGGGAAAAGAGCCTTTCTAAGCAGGGGACCATGGTGTCTTTCCCTAGTCTACACAGAAACAGCACTCTGAGAGAGAGGAGCTGCTGGTGTTTGGTAGCACAATCTCCTATTCTGAAGAGAAACATTTCGTTTAAGCGGGTTGCATCAGCCTTGTCACATTTTCTCAACTGGCTTTAAAGAAGGGCAGTCAGTTGGCAGACTTCCTTGAGGCCCTGCTTCCCAGGCTGTAAACTTTGCTTTCATTCCTTAGTTAGCACATTGGCTCAGGACGGCCTTACCCCAAGGATTCAGGGATGTGCAGCCCGATTACTTGAGATCAGCCCTTCTGGCTCTTTCATGGATGAAATCAACTGGGAAAAGAGCCGTTCTTAGCTGGGGACCATGGTGTCTTACCCTAGTCTACACAAAAACAGCACTGTGAGGGAGAGGAGCTGCTGGTGTTTGGTAGCACAATCTCCTATTCAGAAGAGAAACATTTCGTTATAAGCGGGTTGCATCACCCTTGCCACATTTCCACAACTGTCTTTAAAGAAGGCCAGTCAGTTGGGAGACTTACTTGAGGCCCTGCTTCCCAGGCTGGAAATTTTGCTTTCATTCCTTAGGTGGCACATTGGCTCAGGACGGCCTTACCCCTAAGATTCAGGGATGTGCAGCCCGATTACTTGAGATCAGCCCTTCTGGCTCTTTCATGGATGAAACCAACTGGGAAAAGAGCCGCTCTAAGCTGGGGACCATGGTGTCTTTCCCTAGTCTACACAGAAACAGCACTCTGAGTGAAACGAGCTGTGGCATTTGGTAGCAAATCTCCTATTCTGAAGACAAACATTTCGCTGTAAGCGGGTTTTATCACCCTTGCCACATTTTCTCAACTGGCTATAAAGGAGGGCAGTCAGTAGGCCTCCCCCTTCAAGCCCACTCCAATTTCATAGAGGAAACACCAAGCCTCGGTATGGTCTCCTGTGGCAAGGAAACTTTGCTATCATTCCTTAGGTGGCACATTGGCTCAGAACTGCCCTACCCCAAGGATTCAGGGATGTGCAGCCCGATTAATTGAGATCAGCCCTTCTGGCTCTTTCATGGATGAAACCAACTGGGAAAAGAACCATTCTAAGCAGGGGACCATGGTGTCTTTCCCTAGTCTACACAGAAACAGCACTCTGAGTGAAACGAGCTGCTGGCATTTGGTAGCAAAATCTGCTATTTGAAGAGAAACTTTTCGTTGTAAGTCGGTTGCATCAGCCTTGCTACATTTTCTCACCTGGCTTTAAAGTAGGGTAGTCATTTGGCAGACTTACTTGAGGCCCTGCTTCCCAGGCTGGAAAATTTGCTTTCATTCCTTAGGTGGCACATTGGCTCAGGACGGCCTTACCCCAAGGATTAAGGGATATGCAGGCCGATTACTTGAGATCAGCCCTTCTGGCTCTTTCATGCATGAAACCAACTGGGAAAAGAGCCGTTCTAAGCTGAGGACCATGGTGTCTTTCCCTAGTCTACACAGAAACAGCACTCTGAGGGAGAGGAGCTGCTGGTGTTTGGTAGCAAAATCTGCTATTTGAAGAGAAACATTTCGTTGTAACTGGGTTGCATCAGCCTTGCCACATTTTCTCAACTGGCTTTAAAGAAGGGCAGTCAGTTGACAGACTTACTTGAGGCGCTGCTTCCCAGGCTGGAAACTTTGCTTTCATTCCTTTGTTAACACATTGGCTCAGGACGGCCTTACCCCAAGGATTCAGGGATGTGCAACCCGATTACTTGAGATCAGCCCTTCTGGCTCTTTCATGGCTGAAACGAACTGGGAAAAGAGCAGTTCTAAGCTGGGGACCATGGTGTCTTACCCTAGTCTACACAGAAACAGCACTCTGAGTGAAAAGAGCTGCTGGCGTTTGGTAGCAAAATCTCCTATTCTGAAGAGAAACATTTCGTTGTAAGCGGGTGGCGTCAGCCTTGCCTCATTTTCTCAAGTGGCTATAAAGGAGGGCAGTGAGTAGGCGGTACCCTTCATTCCCACTCCAGTTTCATAGAGAAAACACCAGGCCTCGGTGTGCTTTCCTGTGGCAAGTAAACTTTGCTTTCATTCCTTAGGGGGCACTTTGGCTCAGAACTGCCCTACCCCAAGGATTCAGGAATGGTCAGCCCGATTGTTTCAGAAAAGCATTTCTGGCTCTTTCATGGATGAAACCAACTGGGAAAAGAGCCGTTCTAAGCTGGGGACCATGGTGTCTTTCCCTAGTCTACACAGAAACAGCACTCTGAGTGAAACGAGCTGCTGGCGTTTGGTAGCAAAATCTCCTATTCTGAAGAGAAACATTTCATTGTAAGCGGGTTGCATCAGCCTTGCCTCATTTTCACAAGTGGCTATAAAGGAGGGCAGTCAGTAGGCCTCACCCTTCAATCCCACTCCAATTTCTTAGAGAAAAGACTAGGTCACGGTGTGCTTTCCTGTGGCAAGTAAACTTTGCTTTCATTCCTTAAGGGGCATATTGGCTCAGAACTGCCCTACCCCAAGGATTCAGGAATGTTCAGCCCGATTGTTTGAGAACAGCTTTTCTGGCTCTTTCATGGATGAAACCACCGGGAACGGAGCCGTTCTAAGCTGGGGACCATGGTGTCTTTCCCTAGTCTACACAGAAACAGCACTCTGAGTGAAACCAGCTCCTCCCCTTTGGTAGCAAAATCTCCTATTCTGAAGAGAAACATTTCGTTGTAAGCGGGTTGCATCAGCCTTGCCACATTTTCTAAACTGGCTTTAAAGGAGGGCAGTCAATTGGTAGACTTCCTTGAGGCCCTGCTTCCCAGGCTGGAAACTTTGCTTTCATTCCTTAGGTGGCACATTGGCTCAGGACTGCTTACCCCAAGGATTCAGGGGTGTGCAGCCCTATTAGTTGAGATCAGCCCTTCTGGCTCTTTCATGGATGAAACCAACTGGGAAAAGAGCCGCTCTAAGCTGGGGACCATGGTGTCTTACCCTAGTCTACACAGAAACAGCACTCTGAGGGAGAGGAGCTGCTGGTGTTTGGTAGCACAATCTCCTATTCAGAAGAGAAACATTTCGTTATAAGCGGGTTGCATCACCCTTGCCACATTTCCACAACTGGCTTTAAAGAAGGCCAGTCAGTTGGGAGACTTACTTGAGGCCCTGCTTCCCAGGCTGGAAATTTTGCTTTCATTCCTTAGGTGGCACATTGGCTCAGGACGGCCTTACCCCAAGGATTCAGGGATGTGCAGCCCAATTACTTGAGATCAGCCCTTCTGGCTCTTTCAAGGATGAAACCAACTGGGAAAAGTGCCGTTCTAAGCTGGGGTCCATGGTGTCTTTCCCTAGTCTACACAGAAACAGCACTCTGAGTGAAACGAGATGCTGGCGTTTGGTAGCAAAATCTCCTATTCTGAAGAGAAACATTTCATTGTAAGCGGGTTGCATCAGCCTTGCCTCATTTTCACAAGGGGCTATAAAGGAGGGCAGTCAGTAGGCCTCACCCTTCAATCCCACTCCAATTTCCTAGAGAAAAGACTAGGTCACGGTGTGCTTTCCTGTGGCAAGTAAACTTTGCTTTCATTCCTTAGGTGGCACATTGGCTCAGGACGGCCTTACCCCAAGGATTCAGGGATGTGCAGCCCGATTACTTGAGATCAGCCCTTCTGGCTCTTTCATGGATGAAACCAACTGGGAAAAGAGCCGCTCTAAGCTGGGGACCATGGTGTCTTTCCCTAGTCTACACAGAAACAGCACTCTGAGTGAAACGAGCTGTGGCATTTGGTAGCAAATCTCCTATTCTGAAGACAAACATTTCGCTGTAAGCGGGTTTTATCAGCCTTGCCACATTTTGTCAACTGGCTATAAAGGAGGGCAGTCAGGAGGCCTCCCCCTTCAAGCCCACTCCAATTTCATAGAGGAAACACCAAGCCTCGGTATGGTCTCCTGTGGCAAGGAAACTTTGCTATCATTCCTTAGGTGGCAAATTGGCTCAGAACTGCCCTACCCCAAGGATTCAGGGATGTGCACCCCGATTAGTTGAGATCAGCCCTTCTGTCTCTTTCATGGATGAAACCAACTGGGAAAAGAGCCCTTCTAAGCAGGGGACCATGGTGTCTTTCCCTAGTCTACACAGAAACAGCACTCTGAGAGAGAGGAGCTGCTGGTGTTTGGTAGCACAATCTCCTATTCTGAAGAGAAACATTTCGTTTAAGCGGGTTGCATCAGCCTTGTCACATTTTCTCAACTGGCTTTAAAGAAGGGCAGTCAGTTGGCAGACTTCCTTGAGGCCCTGCTTCCCAGGCTGTAAACTTTGCTTTCATTCCTTAGTTAGCACATTGGCTCATGACGGCCTTACCCCAAGGATTCAGGGAAGTGCAGCCCGATTACTTGAGATCAGCCCTTCTGGCTCTTTCATGGATGAAACCAACTGGGAAAAGAGCCGTTCTTACCTGGGGACCATGGTGTCTTTCCCTAGTCTACACAGAAACAGCACTCTGAGTGAAACGAGATGCTGGCGTTTGGTAGCAAAATCTCCTATTCTGAAGAGAAACATTTCGTTGTAAGTGGGTTCCCTCAGCCTTGCCTCATTTTCACAAGTGGCTATAAAGGAAGGCAGTCAGTAGGCCTCACCCTTCAAGCCCACTCCAATTTCCTAGAGAAAACACCAGACCACGGTGTGCTTTCCTGTGGCTAGTAAATTTTGCTTTCATTCCTTAGGGGGCACTTTGGTTCAGAACAGCCCTACCCCAAGGAATCAGGAATGTTCAGCCCGATTGTTTCAAAAAAGCTTTTCTGGCTCTTGCATGGATGAAACCAACTGGGAAAAGAGCCGTTCTAAGCTGGGGACCATGGTGTCTTACCCTAGTCTACACAGAAAGAGCACTCTGAGGGAGACGAGCTGCACGCGTTTGGTAGCAAAATCTCCTATTCTGATGAGAAACATTTCGTTGTAAGCGGGTTGCATCAGCCTTGCCACATTTTCTCAACTGGCTTTAAAGAAGGGCAGTCAGTTGGCAGACTTACTTGAGGCACTGCTTCCCAGGCTGGAAACTTTGCTTTCATTCCTTAGTTAACACAATGGCTCAGGACGGCCTTACCCCAAGGATTCAGGGATGTGCAGCCCGATTACTTGAGATCAGCCCTTCTGGCTCTTTCATGGATGAAACCAACTGGGAAAAGAGCCGTTCTAAGCTGGGGACCATGGTGTCTTTCCCTAGTCTACACAGAAACAGCACTCTGAGTGAAACCAGCTCCTCCCGTTTGGTATCAAAATCTCCTATTCTGAAGAGAAACATTTCATTGTAAGCGGGTTGCATCAGCCTTGCCACATTTTCTAAACTGGCTTTAAAGGAGGGCAGTCAATTGATAGACTTCCTTGATTCCCTGCTTCCCAGGCTGGAAACTTTGCTTTCATTCCTTGGGTGGCACATTGGCTCAGGACTGCCTTACCCCAAGGATTCAGGGGTGTGCAGCCCTATTAGTTGAGATCAGCCCTTCTGGCTCTTTCATGGATGAAACCAACTGGGAAAAGAGCCGCTCTTAGCTGGGGACCATGGTGTCTTACCCTAGTCTACACAAAAACAGCACTCTGAGGGAGAGGAGCTGCTGGTGTTTGGTAGCACAATCTCCTATTCAGAAGAGAAACATTTCGTTATAAGCGGGTTGCATCACCCTTGCCACATTTCCACAACTGTCTTTAAAGAAGGCCAGTCAGTTGGGAGACTTACTTGAGGCCCTGCTTCCCAGGCTGGAAATTTTGCTTTCATTCCTTAGGTGGCACATTGGCTCAGGACGGCCTTACCCCTAAGATTCAGGGATGTGCAGCCCGATTACTTGAGATCAGCCCTTCTGGCTCTTTCATGGATGAAACCAACTGGGAAAAGAGCCGCTCTAAGCTGGGGACCATGGTGTCTTTCCCTAGTCTACACAGAAACAGCACTCTGAGTGAAACGAGCTGTGGCATTTGGTAGCAAATCTCCTATTCTGAAGAGAAACATTTCGCTGTAAGCGGGTTTTATCACCCTTGCCACATTTTCTCAACTGGCTATAAAGGAGGGCAGTCAGTAGGCCTCCCCCTTCAAGCCCACTCCAATTTCATAGAGGAAACACCAAGCCTCGGTATGGTCTCCTGTGGCAAGGAAACTTTGCTATCATTCCTTAGGTGGCACATTGGCTCAGAACTGCCCTACCCCAAGGATTCAGGGATGTGCAGCCCGATTAGTTGAGATCAGCCCTTCTGGCTCTTTCATGGCTGAAACGAACTGGGAAAAGAGCAGTTCTAAGCTGGGGACCATGGTGTCTTACCCTAGTCTACACCGAAACAGCACTCTGAGTGAAAAGAGCTGCTGGCGTTTGGTAGCAAAATCTCCTATTCTGAAGAGAAACATTTCGTTGTAAGCGGGTGGCGTCAGCCTTGCCTCATTTTCTCAAGTGGCTATAAAGGAGGGCAGTGAGTAGGCGGTACCCTTCATTCCCACTCCAGTTTCATAGAGAAAACACCAGGCCTCGGTGTGCTTTCCTGTGGCAAGTAAACTTTGCTTTCATTCCTTAGGGGGCACTTTGGCTCAGAACTGCCCTACCCCAAGGATTCAGGAATGGTCAGCCCGATTGTTTCAGAAAAGCTTTTCTGGCTCTTTCATGGATGAAACCAACTGGGAAAAGAGCCGTTCTAAGCTGGGGACCATGGTGTCTTTCCCTAGTCTACACAGAAACAGCACTCTGAGTGAAACGAGCTGCTGGCGTTTGGTAGCAAAATCTCCTATTCTGAAGAGAAACATTTCATTGTAAGCGGGTTGCATCAGCCTTGCCTCATTTTCACAAGTGGCTATAAAGGAGGGCAGTCAGTAGGCCTCACCCTTCAATCCCACTCCAATTTCCTAGAGAAAAGACTAGGTCACGGTGTGCTTTCCTGTGGCAAGTAAACTTTGCTTTCATTCCTTAGGTGGCACATTGGCTCAGGACGGCCTTACACCAAGGATTCAGGGATGTGCAGCCCGATTACTTGAGATCAGCCCTTCTGGCTCTTTCATGGATGAAACCAACTGGGAAAAGAGCCGTTCTAAGCTGGGGACCATGGTGTCTTTCCCTAGTCTACACAGAAACAGCACTCTGAGGGAAAGGATCTGCTAGTGTTTGGTAGCACAATCTCCTATTCTGAAGAGAAACATTTCGTTGTAATCGGGTTGCATCAGCCTTGTCACATTTTCTCAACTGGCTTTACAGAAGGGCAGTCAGTTGGCAGACTTCCTTGAGGCCCTGCTTCCCAGGCTGGAAACTTTGCTTTCATTCCTTAGGTGGCACATTGGCTCAGGACTGCCTTACCCCTAGGATTCAGGGGTGTGCAGCCCTATTATTTGAGATCAGCCCTTCTGGCTCTTTCATGGATGAAACCAACTGGGAAAAGAGCCGTTCTCAGCTGGGGACCATGGTGTCTTTCCCTAGTCTGCACAGAAACAGCACTCTGAGGGAGAGGAGCTCCTGGCGTTTGGTAGCAAAATCTCCTATTCTGAAGAGAAACATTTCGTTGTAACTGGGGTGCATCAGCCTTGCCACATTTTCTCAACTGGCTTTAAAGAAGGGCAGTCAGTTGACAGACTTACTTGAGGCGCTGCTTCCGAGGCTGGAAACTTTGCTTTCATTCCTTTGTTAACACATTGGCTCAGGACGGCCTTACCCCAAGGAATCAGGGATGTGCAACCCGATTACTTGAGATCAGCCCTTCTGGCTCTTTCATGGCTGAAACGAACTGGGAAAAGAGCAGTTCTAAGCTGGGGACCATGGTGTCTTACCCTAGTCTACACAGAACCAGCACTCTCAGTGAAACGAGCTTCTGGCGTTTGGGAGCAAAATCTCCTATCCTAAAGAGAAACATTTCGTTGTAAGCAGGTTGCAGCAGCCTTGCCTCATTTTCACAAGTGGCTATAAAGGAGGGCAGTCAGTAGGCCTCACCCTTCAAGCCCACTCCAATTTCCTAGAGAAAATAGAAGACCTCGGTGTGCTTTCCTGTGGCAAGTAAACTTTGCTTTCATTCCTTAAGGTGCACATTGGCTCAGAACTGCCCTACCCCAAGGATTCAGGAATGTTCAGCCCGATTGTTTGAGAACAGCTTTTCTGGCTCTTTCATGGATGAAACCACCGGGAAAGGAGCCGTTCTAACCTGGGGACCATGGTGTCTTTCCCTAGTCTACACAGAAACAGCACTCTGAGTGAAACCAGCTCCTCCCGTTTGGTAGCAAAATCTCCTATTCTGAAGAGAAACATTTCGTTGTAAGCGGGTTGCATCAGCCTTGCCACATTTTCTAAACTGGCTTTAAAGGAGGGCAGTCAATTGGTAGACTTCCTTGAGGCCCTGCTTCCCAGGCTGGAAACTTTGCTTTCATTCCTTAGGTGGCACATTGGCTCAGGACTGCCTTACCCCAAGGATTCAGGGGTGTGCAGCCCTATTAGTTGAGATCAGCCCTTCTGGCTCTTTCATGGATGAAACCAACTGGGAAAAGAGCCGCTCTAAGCTGGGGACCATGGTGTCTTACCCTAGTCTACACAGAAACAGCACTCTGAGGGAGAGGAGCTGCTGGTGTTTGGTAGCACAATCTCCTATTCAGAAGAGAAACATTTCGTTATAAGCGGGTTGCATCACCCTTGCCACATTTCCACAACTGGCTTTAAAGAAGGCCAGTCAGTTGGGAGACTTACTTGAGGCCCTGCTTCCCAGGCTGGAAATTTTGCTTTCATTCCTTAGGTGGCACATTGGCTCAGGCCGGCCTTACCCCAAGGATTCAGGGATGTGCAGCCCAATTACTTGAGATCAGCCCTTCTGGCTCTTTCATGGATGAAACCAACTGGGAAAAGAGCCGCTCTAAGCTGGGGACCATGGTGTCTTTCCCTAGTCTACACAGAAACAGCACTCTGAGTGAAACGAGCTGTGGCATTTGGTAGCAAATCTCCTATTCTGAAGAGAAACATTTCGCTGTAAGCGGGTTTTATCAGCCTTGCCACATTTTCTCAACTGGCTATAAAGGAGGGCAGTCAGGAGGCCTCCCCCTTCAAGCCCACTCCAATTTCATAGAGGAAACACCAAGCCTCGGTATGGTCTCCTGTGGCAAGGAAACTTTGCTATCATTTCTTAGGTGGCACATTGGCTCAGAACTGCCCTACCCCAAGGATTCAGGGATGTGCAGCCCGATTAGTTGAGATCAGCCCTTCTGTCTCTTTCATGGATGAAACCAACTGGGAAAAGAGCCCTTCTAAGCAGGGGACCATGGTGTCTTTCCCTAGTCTACACAGAAACAGCACTCTGAGAGAGAGGAGCTGCTGATGTTTGGTAGCACAATCTCCTATTCTGAAGAGAAACATTTCGTTTAAGCGGGTTGCATCAGCCTTGTCACATTTTCTCAACTGGCTTTAAAGAAGGGCAGTCAGTTGGCAGACTTCCTTGAGGCCCTGCTTCCCAGGCTGTAAACTTTGCTTTCATTCCTTAGTTAGCACATTGGCTCAGGACGGCCTTACCCCAAGGATTCAGGGATGTGCAGCCCGATTACTTGAGATCAGCCCTTCTGGCTCTTTCATGGATGAAACCAACTGGGAAAAGAGCCTTTCTTACCTGGGGACCATGGTGTCTTTCCCTAGTCTACACAGAAACAGCACTCTGAGTGAAACGAGATGCTGGCGTTTGGTAGCAAAATCTCCTATTCTGAAGAGAAACATTTCGTTGTAAGCGGGTTCCCTCAGCCTTGCCTCATTTTCACAAGTGGCTATAAAGGAAGGCAGTCAGTAGGCCTCACCCTTCAAGCCCACTCCAATTTCCTAGAGAAAACACCAGACCACGGTGTGCTTTCTTGTGGCTAGTAAATTTTGCTTTCATTCCTTAGGGGGCACTTTGGTTCAGAACAGCCCTACCCCAAGGATTCAGGAATGTTCAGCCCGATTGTTTCAGAAAAGCTTTTCTGGCTCTTTCATGGATGAAACCAACTGGGAAAAGAGCCGTTCTAAGCTGGGGACCATGGTGTCTTTTGCTAGTCTACACAGAAACAGCACTCTGAGTGAAACGAGCTGCTGGCATTTGGTAGCAAAATCTGCTATTTGAAGAGAAACATTTCGCTGTAAGTGGGTTGCATCAGCCTTGCTACATTTTCTCACCTGGCTTTAAAGTAGGGTAGTCATTTGGCAGACTTACTTGAGGCCCTGCTTCCCAGGCTGGAAAATTTGCTTTCATTCCGTAGATGGCACATTGGCTCAGGACGGCCTTACCCCAAGGATTCAGGGATGTGCATCCCGATTAGTTGAGATCAGCCCTTCTGGCTCTTTCATGGCTGAAACGAACTGGGAAAAGAGCAGTTCTAAGCTGGGGACCATGGTGTCTTACCCTAGTCTACACAGAAACAGCACTCTGAGTGAAAAGAGCTGCTGGCGTTTGGTAGCAAAATCTCCAATTCTGAAGAGAAACATTTCGTTGTAAGCGGGTGGCGTCAGCCTTGCCTCATTTTCTCAAGTGGCTAAAAAGGAGGGCAGTGAGTAGGCCTGAGCCTTCATTCCCACTCCAATTTCATAGAGAAAACACCAGGCCTCGGTGTGCTTTCCTGTGGCAAGTAAACTTTGCTTTCATTCCTTAGGGGGCACTTTGGCTCAGAACTGCCCTACCCCAAGGATTCAGGAATGGTCAGCCCGATTGTTTCAGAACAGCTTTTCTGGCTCTTTCATGGATGAAACCAACTGGGAAAAGAGCCGTTCTAAGCTGGGGACCATGGTGTCTTTCCCTAGTCTACACAGAAACAGCACTCTGAGTGAAACGAGCTGCTGGCGTTTGGTAGCAAAATCTCCTTTTCTGAAGAGAAACATTTCATTGTAAGCGGGTTGCATCAGCCTTGCCTCATTTTCACAAGGGGCTATAAAGGAGGGCAGTCAGTAGGCCTCACCCTTCAATCCCACTCCAATTTCCTAGAGAAAACACTAGGTCACGGTGTGCTTTCCTGTGGCAAGTAAACTTTGCTTTCATTCCTTAGGTGGCACATTGGCTCAGGACGGCCTTACCCCAAGGATTCAGGGATGTGCAGCCCGATTACTTGAGATCAGCCCTTCTGGCTCTTTCATGGATGAAACCAACTGGGAAAAGAGCCGTTCTAAGCTGGGGACCATGGTGTCTTTCCCTAGTCTACACAGAAACAGCACTCTGAGTGAAACCAGCTCCTCCCGTTTGGTATCAAAATCTCCTATTCTGAAGAGAAACATTTCGTTGTAAGCGGGTTGCATCAGCCTTGCCACGTTTTCTAAACTGGCTCTAAAGGAGGGCAGTCAATTGGTAGACTACCTTGATTCCCTGCTTCCAAGGCTGGAAACTTTGCTTTCATTCCTTGGGTGGCACATTGGCTCAGGACTGCCTTACCCCAAGGATTCAGGGGTGTGCAACCCTATTAGTTGATATCAGCCCTTCTGGCTCTTTCATGGATGAAACCAACTGGGAAAAGAGCCGCTCTTAGCTGGGGACCATGGTGTCTTACCCTAGTCTACACAGAAACAGCACTCTGAGGGAGAGGAGCTGCTGGTGCTTGGTAGCACAATCTCCTATTCAGAAGAGAAACATTTCGTTATAAGCGGGTTGCATCACCCTTGCCACATTTCCACAACTGTCTTTAAAGAAGGCCAGTCAGTTGGGAGACTTACTTGAGGCCCTGCTTCCCACGCTGGAAATTTTGCTTTCATTCCTTAGGTGGCACATTGGCTCAGGACGGCCTTACCCCAAGGATTCAGGGATGTGCAGCCCGATTACTTGAGATCAGCCCTTCTGGCTCTTTCATGGATGAAACCAACTGGGAAAAGTGCCATTCTAAGCTGGGGACCATGGTGTCTTTCCCTAGTCTACACAGAAACAGCACTCTTAGTGAAACGAGATGCTGGCGTTTGGTAGTAAAATCTCCTATTCTGAAGAGAAACATTTCATTGTAAGCGGGTTGCATCAGCCTTGCCTCATTTTCACAAGGGGCTATAAAGGAGGGCAGTCGGTAGGCCTCACCCTTCAATCCCACTCCAATTTCCTAGAGAAAACACTAGGTCACGGTGTGCTTTCCTGTGGCAAGTAAACTTTGCTTTCATTCCTTAGGTGGCGCATTGGCTCAGGACGGCCTTACCCCTAAGATTCAGGGATGTGCAGCCCGATTACTTGAGATCAGCCCTTCTGGCTCTTTCATGGATGAAACCAACTGGGAAAAGAGCCGCTCTAAGCTGGGGACCATGGTGTCTTTCCCTAGTCTACACAGAAACAGCACTCTGAGTGAAACGAGCTGTGGCATTTGGTAGCAAATCTCCTATTCTGAAGAGAAACATTTCGCTGTAAGCGGGTTTTATCACCCTTGCCACATTTTCTCAACTGGCTATAAAGGAGGGCAGTCAGGAGGCCTCCCCCTTCAAGCCCACTCCAATTTCATAGAGGAAACACCAAGCCTCGGTATGGTCTCCTGTGGCAAGGAAACTTTGCTATCATTCCTTATGTGGCACATTGGCTCAGAACTGCCCTACCCCAAGGATTCAGGGATGTGCAGCCCGATTAGTTGAGATCAGCCCTTCTGGCTCTTTCATGGCTGAAACGAACTGGGAAAAGAGCAGTTCTAAGCTGGGGACCATGGTGTCTTACCCTAGTCTACACAGAAACAGCACTCTGAGTGAAAAGAGCTGCTGGCGTTTGGTAGCAAAATCTCCTATTCTGAAGAGAAACATTTCGTTGTAAGCGGGTGGCGTCAGCCTTGCCTCATTTTCTCAAGTGGCTATAAAGGAGGGCAGTGAGTAGGCGGTACCCTTCATTCCCACTCCAGTTTCATAGAGAAAACACCAGGCCTCGGTGTGCTTTCCTGTGGCAAGTAAACTTTGCTTTCATTCCTTAGGGGGCACTTTGGCTCAGAACTGCCCTACCCCAAGGATTCAGGAATGGTCAGCCCGATTGTTTCAGAAAAGCTTTTCTGGCTCTTTCATGGATGAAACCAACTGGGAAAAGAGCCGTTCTAAGCTGGGGACCATGGTGTCTTTCCCTAGTCTACACAGAAACAGCACTCTGAGTGAAACGAGCTGCTGGCGTTTGGTAGCAAAATCTCCTATTCTGAAGAGAAACATTTCATTGTAAGCGGGTTGCATCAGCCTTGCCTCATTTTCACAAGTGGCTATAAAGGAGGGCAGTCAGTAGGCCTCACCCTTCAATCCCACTCCAATTTCCTAGAGAAAAGACTAGGTCACGGTGTGCTTTCCTGTGGCAAGTAAACTTTGCTTTCATTCCTTAGGTGGCACATTGGCTCAGGACGGCCTTACCCCAAGGATTCAGGGATGTGCAGCCCGATTACTTGAGATCAGCCCTTCTGGCTCTTTCATGGATGAAACCAACTGGGAAAAGAGCCGTTCTAAGCTGGGGACCATGGTGTCTTTCCCTAGTCTACACAGAAACAGCACTCTGAGGGAAAGGATCTGCTAGTGTTTGGTAGCACAATCTCCTATTCTGAAGAGAAACATTTCGTTGTAATCGGGTTGCATCAGCCTTGTCACATTTTCTCAACTGGCTTTACAGAAGGGCAGTCAGTTGGCAGACTTCCTTGAGGCCCTGCTTCCCAGGCTGGAAACTTTGCTTTCATTCCTTAGGTGGCACATTGGCTCAGGACTGCCTTACCCCAAGGATTCAGGGGTGTGCAGCCCTATTAGTTGAGATCAGCCCTTCTGGCTCTTTCATGGATGAAACCAACTGGGAAAAGAGCCGTTCTCAGCTGGGGACCATGGTGTCTTTCCCTAGTCTGCACAGAAACAGCACTCTGAGGGAGAGGAGCTCCTGGCGTTTGGTAGCAAAATCTCCTATTCTGAAGAGAAACATTTCGTTGTAACTGGGGTGCATCAGCCTTGCCACATTTTCTCAACTGGCTTTAAAGAAGGGCAGTCAGTTGACAGACTTACTTGAGGCGCTGCTTCCGAGGCTGGAAACTTTGCTTTCATTCCTTTGTTAACACATTGGCTCAGGACGGCCTTACCCCAAGGAATCAGGGATGTGCAACCCGATTACTTGAGATCAGCCCTTCTGGCTCTTTCATGGCTGAAACGAACTGGGAAAAGAGCAGTTCTAAGCTGGGGACCATGGTGTCTTACCCTAGTCTACACAGAACCAGCACTCTCAGTGAAACGAGCTTCTGGCGTTTGGGAGCAAAATCTCCTATCCTAAAGAGAAACATTTCGTTGTAAGCAGGTTGCAGCAGCCTTGCCTCATTTTCACAAGTGGCTATAAAGGAGGGCAGTCAGTAGGCCTCACCCTTCAAGCCCACTCCAATTTCCTAGAGAAAACAGAAGACCTCGGTGTGCTTTCCTGTGGCAAGTAAACTTTGCTTTCATTCCTTAAGGGGCACATTGGCTCAGAACTGCCCTACCCCAAGGATTCAGGAATGTTCAGCCCGATTGTTTGAGAACAGCTTTTCTGGCTCTTTCATGGATGAAACCACCGGGAAAGGAGCCGTTCTAACCTGGGGACCATGGTGTCTTTCCCTAGTCTACACAGAAACAGCACTCTGAGTGAAACCAGCTCCTCCCGTTTGGTAGCAAAATTTCCTATTCTGAAGAGAAACATTTCGTTGTAAGCGGGTTGCATCAGCCTTGCCACATTTTCTAAACTGGCTTTAAAGGAGGGCAGTCAATTGGTAGACTTCCTTGAGGCCCTGCTTCCCAGGCTGGAAACTTTGCTTTCATTCCTTAGGTGGCACATTGGCTAAGGACTGCCTTACCCCAAGGATTCAGGGGTGTGCAGCCCTATTAGTTGAGATCAGCCCTTCTGGCTCTTTCATGGATGAAACCAACTGGGAAAAGAGCCGCTGTAAGCTGGGGACCATGGTGTCTTACCCTAGTCTACACAGAAACAGCACTCTGAGGGAGAGGAGCTGCTGGTGTTTGGTAGCACAATCTCCTATTCAGAAGAGAAACATTTCGTTATAAGCGGGTTGCATCACCCTTGCCACATTTCCACAACTGGCTTTAAAGAAGGCCAGTCAGTTGGGAGACTTACTTGAGGCCCTGCTTCCCAGGCTGGAAATTTTGCTTTCATTCCTTAGGTGGCACATTGGCTCAGGCCGGCCTTACCCCAAGGATTCAGGGATGTGCAGCCCAATTACTTGAGATCAGCCCTTCTGGCTCTTTCATGGATGAAACCAACTGGGAAAAGAGCCGTTCTAAGCTGGGGTCCATGGTGTCTTTCCCTAGTCTACACAGAAACAGCACTCTGAGTGAAACGAGCTGCTGGCGTTTGGTAGCAAAATCTCCTATTCTGAAGAGAAACATTTCATTGTAAGCGGGTTGCATCAGCCTTGCCTCATTTTCACAAGGGGCTATAAAGGAGGGCAGTCAGTAGGCCTCACCCTTCAATCCCACTCCAATTTCCTAGAGAAAACACTAGGTCACGGTGTGCTTTCCTGTGGCAAGTAAACTTTGCTTTCATTCCTTAGGTGGCACATTGGCTCAGGACGGCCTTACCCCAAGGATTCAGGGATGTGCAGCCCGATTACTTGAGATCAGCCCTTCTGGCTCTTTCATGGATGAAACCAACTGGGAAAAGAGCCGCTCTAAGCTGGGGACCATGGTGTCTTTCCCTAGTCTACACAGAAACAGCACTCTGAGTGAAACGAGCTGTGGCATTTGGTAGCAAATCTCCTATTCTGAAGAGAAACATTTCGCTGTAAGCGGGTTTTATCAGCCTTGCCACATTTTCTCAACTGGCTATAAAGGAGGGCAGTCAGGAGGCCTCCCCCTTCAAGCCCACTCCAATTTCATAGAGGAAACACCAAGCCTCGGTATGGTCTCCTGTGGCAAGGAAACTTTGCTATCATTTCTTAGGTGGCACATTGGCTCAGAACTGCCCTACCCCAAGGATTCAGGGATGTGCAGCCCGATTAGTTGAGATCAGCCCTTCTGTCTCTTTCATGGATGAAACCAACTGGGAAAAGAGCCCTTCTAAGCAGGGGACCATGGTGTCTTTCCCTAGTCTACACAGAAACAGCACTCTGAGAGAGAGGAGCTGCTGATGTTTGGTAGCACAATCTCCTATTCTGAAGAGAAACATTTCGTTTAAGCGGGTTGCATCAGCCTTGTCACATTTTCTCAACTGGCTTTAAAGAAGGGCAGTCAGTTGGCAGACTTCCTTGAGGCCCTGCTTCCCAGGCTGTAAACTTTGCTTTCATTCCTTAGTTAGCACATTGGCTCAGGACGGCCTTACCCCAAGGATTCAGGGATGTGCAGCCCGATTACTTGAGATCAGCCCTTCTGGCTCTTTCATGGATGAAACCAACTGGGAAAAGAGCCGTTCTTACCTGGGGACCATGGTGTCTTTCCCTAGTCTACACAGAAACAGCACTCTGAGTGAAACGAGATGCTGGCGTTTGGTAGCAAAATCTCCTATTCTGAAGAGAAACATTTCGTTGCAAGCGGGTTCCCTCAGCCTTGCCTCATTTTCACAAGTGGCTATAAAGGAAGGCAGTCAGTAGGCCTCACCCTTCAAGCCCACTCCAATTTCCTAGAGAAAACACCAGAACACGGTGTGCTTTCTTGTGGCTAGTAAATTTTGCTTTCATTCCTTAGGGGGCACTTTGGTTCAGAACAGCCCTACCCCAAGGATTCAGGAATGTTCAGCCCGATTGTTTCAGAAAAGCTTTTCTGGCTCTTTCATGGATGAAACCAACTGGGAAAAGAGCCGTTCTAAGCTGGGGACCATGGTGTCTTTCGCTAGTCTACGCAGAAACAGCACTCTGAGTGAAACGAGCTGCTGGCATTTGGTAGCAAAATCTGCTATTTGAAGAGAAACATTTCGCTGTAAGTGGGTTGCATCAGCCTTGCTACATTTTCTCACCTGGCTTTAAAGTAGGGTAGTCATTTGGCAGACTTACTTGAGGCCCTGCTTCCCAGGCTGGAAAATTTGCTTTCATTCCGTAGATGGCACATTGGCTCAGGACGGCCTTACCCCAAGGATTCAGGGATGTGCATCCCGATTAGTTGAGATCAGCCCTTCTGGCTCTTTCATGGCTGAAACGAACTGGGAAAAGAGCAGTTCTAAGCTGGGGACCATGGTGTCTTACCCTAGTCTACACAGAAACAGCACTCTGAGTGAAAAGAGCTGCTGGCGTTTGGTAGCAAAATCTCCTATTCTGAAGAGAAACATTTCGTTGTAAGCGGGTGGCGTCAGCCTTGCCTCATTTTCTCAAGTGGCTATAAAGGAGGGCAGTGAGTAGGCCTGAGCCTTCATTCCCACTCCAATTTCATAGAGAAAACACCAGGCCTCGGTGTGCTTTCCTGTGGCAAGTAAACTTTGCTTTCATTCCTTAGGGGGCACTTTGGCTCAGAACTGCCCTACCCCAAGGATTCAGGAATGGTCAGCCCGATTGTTTCAGAAAAGCTTTTCTGGCTCTTTCATGGATGAAACCAACTGGGAAAAGAGCCGTTCTAAGCTGGGGACCATGGTGTCTTTCCCTAGTCTACACAGAAACAGCACTCTGAGTGAAACGAGCTGCTGGCGTTTGGTAGCAAAATCTCCTTTTCTGAAGAGAAACATTTCATTGTAAGCGAGTTGCATCAGCCTTGCCTCATTTTCACAAGTGGCTATAAAGGAGGGCAGTCAGTAGGCCTCACCCTTCAATCCCACTCCAATTTCCTAGAGAAAACACTAGGTCACGGTGTGCTTTCCTGTGGCAAGTAAACTTTGCTTTCATTCCTTAGGTGGCACATTGGCTCAGGACGGCCTTACCCCAAGGATTCAGGGATGTGCAGCCCGATTACTTGAGATCAGCCCTTCTGGCTCTTTCATGGATGAAACCAACTGGGAAAAGAGCCGTTCTAAGCTGGGGACCATGGTGTCTTTCCCTAGTCTACACAGAAACAGCACTCTGAGTGAAACCAGCTCCTCCCGTTTGGTATCAAAATCTCCTATTCTGAAGAGAAACATTTCGTTGTAAGCGGGTTGCATCAGCCTTGCCACGTTTTCTAAACTGGCTCTAAAGGAGGGCAGTCAATTGGTAGACTACCTTGATTCCCTGCTTCCAAGGCTGGAAACTTTGCTTTCATTCCTTGGGTGGCACATTGGCTCAGGACTGCCTTACCCCAAGGATTCAGGGGTGTGCAGCCCTATTAGTTGATATCAGCCCTTCTGGCTCTTTCATGGATGAAACCAACTGGGAAAAGAGCCGCTCTTAGCTGGGGACCATGGTGTCTTACCCTAGTCTACACAGAAACAGCACTCTGAGGGAGAGGAGCTGCTGGTGCTTGGTAGCACAATCTCCTATTCTGAAGAGAAACATTTCGTTATAAGCGGGTTGCATCACCCTTGCCACATTTCCACAACTGTCTTTAAAGAAGGCCAGTCAGTTGGGAGACTTACTTGAGGCCCTGCTTCCCACGCTGGAAATTTTGCTTTCATTCCTTTGTTAACACATTGGCTCAGGACGGCCTTACCCCAAGGAATCAGGGATGTGCAACCCGATTACTTGAGATCAGCCCTTCTGGCTCTTTCATGGCTGAAACGAACTGGGAAAAGAGCAGTTCTAACCTGGGGACCATGGTGTCTTACCCTAGTCTACACAGAACTAGCACTCTCAGTGAAACGAGCTTCTGGCGTTTGGGAGCAAAATCTCCTATCCTAAAGAGAAACATTTCGTTGTAAGCAGGTTGCAGCAGCCTTGCCTCATTTTCACAAGTGGCTATAAAGGAGGGCAGTCAGTAGGCCTCACGCTTCAAGCCCACTCCAATTTCCTGGAGAAAATAGAAGACCTCGGTGTGCTTTCCTGTGGCAAGTAAACTTTGCTTTCATTCCTTAAGGGGCACATTGGCTCAGAACTGCCCTACCCCAAGGATTCAGGAATGTTCAGCCCGATTGTTTGAGAACAGCTTTTCTGGCTCTTTCATGGATGAAACCACCGGGAAAGGAGCCGTTCTAACCTGGGGACCATGGTGTCTTTCCCTAGTCTACACAGAAACAGCACTCTGAGTGAAACCAGCTCCTCCCGTTTGGTAGCAAAATCTCCTATTCTGAAGAGAAACATTTCGTTGTAAGCGGGTTGCATCAGCCTTGCCACATTTTCTAAACTGGCTTTAAAGGAGGGCAGTCAATTGGTAGACTTCCTTGAGGCCCTGCTTCCCAGGCTGGAAACTTTGCTTTCATTCCTTAGGTGGCACATTGACTCAGGACTGCCTTACCCCAAGGATTCAGGGGTGTGCAGCCCTATTAGTTGAGATCAGCCCTTCTGGCTCTTTCATGGATGAAACCAACTGGGAAAAGAGCCGCTCTAAGCTGGGGAACATGGTGTCTTACCCTAGTCTACACAGAAACAGCACTCTGAGGGAGAGGAGCTGCTGGTGTTTGGTAGCACAATCTCCTATTCAGAAGAGAAACATTTCGTTATAAGCGGGTTGCATCACCCTTGCCACATTTCCACAACTGGCTTTAAAGAAGGCCAGTCAGTTGGGAGACTTACTTGAGGCCCTGCTTCCCACGCTGGAAATTTTGCTTTCATTCCTTAGGTGGCACATTGGCTCAGGACGGCCTTACCCCAAAGATTCAGGGATGTGCAGCCCAATTACTTGAGATCAGCCCTTCTGGCTCTTTCATGGATGAAACCAACTGGGAAAAGTGCCGTTCTAAGCTGGGGTCCATGGTGTCTTTCCCTAGTCTACACAGAAACAGCACTCTGAGTGAAACGAGATGCTGGCGTTTGGTAGCAAAATCTCCTATTCTGAAGAGAAACATTTCATTGTAAGCGGGTTGCATCAGCCTTGCCTCATTTTCACAAGGGGCTATAAAGGAGGGCAGTCAGTAGGCCTCACCCTTCAATCCCACTCCAATTTCCTAGAGAAAACACTAGGTCACGGTGTGCTTTCCTGTGGCAAGTAAACTTTGCTTTCATTCCTTAGGTGGCACATTGGATCAGGACGACCTTACCCCAAGGATTCAGGGATGTGCAGCCCGATTCCTTGAGATCAGCCCTTCTGGCTCTTTCATGGATGAAACCAACTGGGAAAAGAGCCGCTCTAAGCTGGGGACCATGGTGTCTTTCCCTAGTCTACACAGAAACAGCACTCTGAGTGAAACGAGCTGTGGCATTTGGTAGCAAATCTCCTATTCTGAAGAGAAACATTTCGCTGTAAGCGGGTTTTATCAGCCTTGCCACATTTTCTCACCTGGCTTTAAAGTAGGGTAGTCATTTGGCAGACTTACTTGAGGCCCTGCTTCCCAGGCTGGAAAATTTGCTTTCATTCCGTAGATGGCACATTGGCTCAGGACGGCCTTACCCCAAGGATTCAGGGATGTGCATCCCGATTAGTTGAGATCAGCCCTTCTGGCTCTTTCATGGCTGAAACGAACTGGGAAAAGAGCAGTTCTAAGCTGGGGACCATGGTGTCTTACCCTAGTCTACACAGAAACAGCACTCTGAGTGAAAAGAGCTGCTGGCGTTTGGTAGCAAAATCTCCTATTCTGAAGAGAAACATTTCGTTGTAAGCGGGTGGCGTCAGCCTTGCCTCATTTTCTCAAGTGGCTATAAAGGAGGGCAGTGAGTAGGCCTGAGCCTTCATTCCCACTCCAATTTCATAGAGAAAACACCAGGCCTCGGTGTGCTTTCCTGTGGCAAGTAAACTTTGCTTTCATTCCTTAGGGGGCACTTTGGCTCAGAACTGCCCTACCCCAAGGATTCAGGAATGGTCAGCCCGATTGTTTCAGAAAAGCTTTTCTGGCTCTTTCATGGATGAAACCAACTGGGAAAAGAGCCGTTCTAAGCTGGGGACCATGGTGTCTTTCCCTAGTCTACACAGAAACAGCACTCTGAGTGAAACGAGCTGCTGGCGTTTGGTAGCAAAATCTCCTTTTCTGAAGAGAAACATTTCATTGTAAGCGAGTTGCATCAGCCTTGCCTCATTTTCACAAGTGGCTATAAAGGAGGGCAGTCAGTAGGCCTCACCCTTCAATCCCACTCCAATTTCCTAGAGAAAACACTAGGTCACGGTGTGCTTTCCTGTGGCAAGTAAACTTTGCTTTCATTCCTTAGGTGGCACATTGGCTCAGGACGGCCTTACCCCAAGGATTCAGGGATGTGCAGCCCGATTACTTGAGATCAGCCCTTCTGGCTCTTTCATGGATGAAACCAACTGGGAAAAGAGCCGTTCTAAGCTGGGGACCATGGTGTCTTTCCCTAGTCTACACAGAAACAGCACTCTGAGTGAAACCAGCTCCTCCCGTTTGGTATCAAAATCTCCTATTCTGAAGAGAAACATTTCGTTGTAAGCGGGTTGCATCAGCCTTGCCACGTTTTCTAAACTGGCTCTAAAGGAGGGCAGTCAATTGGTAGACTACCTTGATTCCCTGCTTCCAAGGCTGGAAACTTTGCTTTCATTCCTTGGGTGGCACATTGGCTCAGGACTGCCTTACCCCAAGGATTCAGGGGTGTGCAGCCCTATTAGTTGATATCAGCCCTTCTGGCTCTTTCATGGATGAAACCAACTGGGAAAAGAGCCGCTCTTAGCTGGGGACCATGGTGTCTTACCCTAGTCTACACAGAAACAGCACTCTGAGGGAGAGGAGCTGCTGGTGCTTGGTAGCACAATCTCCTATTCTGAAGAGAAACATTTCGTTATAAGCGGGTTGCATCACCCTTGCCACATTTCCACAACTGTCTTTAAAGAAGGCCAGTCAGTTGGGAGACTTACTTGAGGCCCTGCTTCCCACGCTGGAAATTTTGCTTTCATTCCTTTGTTAACACATTGGCTCAGGACGGCCTTACCCCAAGGATTCAGGGATGTGCAGCCCGATTACTTGAGATCAGCCCTTCTGGCTCTTTCATGGATGAAACCAACTGGGAAAAGTGCCATTCTAAGCTGGGGACCATGGTGTCTTTCCCTAGTCTACACAGAAACAGCACTCTTAGTGAAACGAGATGCTGGCGTTTGGTAGTAAAATCTCCTATTCTGAAGAGAAACATTTCATTGTAAGCGGGTTGCATCAGCCTTGCCTCATTTTCACAAGGGGCTATAAAGGAGGGCAGTCGGTAGGCCTCACCCTTCAATCCCACTCCAATTTCCTAGAGAAAACACTAGGTCACGGTGTGCTTTCCTGTGGCAAGTAAACTTTGCTTTCATTCCTTAGGTGGCGCATTGGCTCAGGACGGCCTTACCCCTAAGATTCAGGGATGTGCAGCCCGATTACTTGAGATCAGCCCTTCTGGCTCTTTCATGGATGAAACCAACTGGGAAAAGAGCCGCTCTAAGCTGGGGACCATGGTGTCTTTCCCTAGTCTACACAGAAACAGCACTCTGAGTGAAACGAGCTGTGGCATTTGGTAGCAAATCTCCTATTCTGAAGAGAAACATTTCGCTGTAAGCGGGTTTTATCACCCTTGCCACATTTTCTCAACTGGCTATAAAGGAGGGCAGTCAGGAGGCCTCCCCCTTCAAGCCCACTCCAATTTCATAGAGGAAACACCAAGCCTCGGTATGGTCTCCTGTGGCAAGGAAACTTTGCTATCATTCCTTATGTGGCACATTGGCTCAGAACTGCCCTACCCCAAGGATTCAGGGATGTGCAGCCCGATTAGTTGAGATCAGCCCTTCTGGCTCTTTCATGGCTGAAACGAACTGGGAAAAGAGCAGTTCTAAGCTGGGGACCATGGTGTCTTACCCTAGTCTACACAGAAACAGCACTCTGAGTGAAAAGAGCTGCTGGCGTTTGGTAGCAAAATCTCCTATTCTGAAGAGAAACATTTCGTTGTAAGCGGGTGGCGTCAGCCTTGCCTCATTTTCTCAAGTGGCTATAAAGGAGGGCAGTGAGTAGGCGGTACCCTTCATTCCCACTCCAGTTTCATAGAGAAAACACCAGGCCTCGGTGTGCTTTCCTGTGGCAAGTAAACTTTGCTTTCATTCCTTAGGGGGCACTTTGGCTCAGAACTGCCCTACCCCAAGGATTCAGGAATGGTCAGCCCGATTGTTTCAGAAAAGCTTTTCTGGCTCTTTCATGGATGAAACCAACTGGGAAAAGAGCCGTTCTAAGCTGGGGACCATGGTGTCTTTCCCTAGTCTACACAGAAACAGCACTCTGAGTGAAACGAGCTGCTGGCGTTTGGTAGCAAAATCTCCTATTCTGAAGAGAAACATTTCATTGTAAGCGGGTTGCATCAGCCTTGCCTCATTTTCACAAGTGGCTATAAAGGAGGGCAGTCAGTAGGCCTCACCCTTCAATCCCACTCCAATTTCCTAGATAAAAGACTAGGTCACGGTGTGCTTTCTTGTGGCAAGTAAACTTTGCTTTCATTCCTTAGGTGGCACATTGGCTCAGGACGGCCTTACCCCAAGGATTCAGGGATGTGCAGCCCGATTACTTGAGATCAGCCCTTCTGGCTCTTTCATGGATGAAACCAACTGGGAAAAGAGCCGTTCTAAGCTGGGGACCATGGTGTCTTTCCCTAGTCTACACAGAAACAGCACTCTGAGGGAAAGGATCTGCTAGTGTTTGGTAGCACAATCTCCTATTCTGAAGAGAAACATTTCGTTGTAATCGGGTTGCATCAGCCTTGTCACATTTTCTCAACTGGCTTTACAGAAGGGCAGTCAGTTGGCAGACTTCCTTGAGGCCCTGCTTCCCAGGCTGGAAACTTTGCTTTCATTCCTTAGGTGGCACATTGGCTCAGGACTGCCTTACCCCAAGGATTCAGGGGTGTGCAGCCCTATTAGTTGAGATCAGCCCTTCTGGCTCTTTCATGGATGAAACCAACTGGGAAAAGAGCCGTTCTCAGCTGGGGACCATGGTGTCTTTCCCTAGTCTGCACAGAAACAGCACTCTGAGGGAGAGGAGCTCCTGGCGTTTGGTAGCAAAATCTCCTATTCTGAAGAGAAACATTTCGTTGTAACTGGGGTGCATCAGCCTTGCCACATTTTCTCAACTGGCTTTAAAGAAGGGCAGTCAGTTGACAGACTTACTTGAGGCGCTGCTTCCGAGGCTGGAAACTTTGCTTTCATTCCTTTGTTAACACATTGGCTCAGGACGGCCTTACCCCAAGGAATCAGGGATGTGCAACCCGATTACTTGAGATCAGCCCTTCTGGCTCTTTCATGGCTGAAACGAACTGGGAAAAGAGCAGTTCTAAGCTGGGGACCATGGTGTCTTACCCTAGTCTACACAGAACCAGCACTCTCAGTGAAACGAGCTTCTGGCGTTTGGGAGCAAAATCTCCTATCCTAAAGAGAAACATTTCGTTGTAAGCAGGTTGCAGCAGCCTTGCCTCATTTTCACAAGTGGCTATAAAGGAGGGCAGTCAGTAGGCCTCACCCTTCAAGCCCACTCCAATTTCCTAGAGAAAACAGAAGACCTCGGTGTGCTTTCCTGTGGCAAGTAAACTTTGCTTTCATTCCTTAAGGGGCACATTGGCTCAGAACTGCCCTACCCCAAGGATTCAGGAATGTTCAGCCCGATTGTTTGAGAACAGCTTTTCTGGCTCTTTCATGGATGAAACCACCGGGAAAGGAGCCGTTCTAACCTGGGGACCATGGTGTCTTTCCCTAGTCTACACAGAAACAGCACTCTGAGTGAAACCAGCTCCTCCCGTTTGGTAGCAAAATTTCCTATTCTGAAGAGAAACATTTCGTTGTAAGCGGGTTGCATCAGCCTTGCCACATTTTCTAAACTGGCTTTAAAGGAGGGCAGTCAATTGGTAGACTTCCTTGAGGCCCTGCTTCCCAGGCTGGAAACTTTGCTTTCATTCCTTAGGTGACACATTGGCTAAGGACTGCCTTACCCCAAGGATTCAGGGGTGTGCAGCCCTATTAGTTGAGATCAGCCCTTCTGGCTCTTTCATGGATGAAACCAACTGGGAAAAGAGCCGCTGTAAGCTGGGGACCATGGTGTCTTACCCTAGTCTACACAGAAACAGCACTCTGAGGGAGAGGAGCTGCTGGTGTTTGGTAGCACAATCTCCTATTCAGAAGAGAAACATTTCGTTATAAGCGGGTTGCATCACCCTTGCCACATTTCCACAACTGGCTTTAAAGAAGGCCAGTCAGTTGGGAGACTTACTTGAGGCCCTGCTTCCCAGGCTGGAAATTTTGCTTTCATTCCTTAGGTGGCACATTGGCTCAGGCCGGCCTTACCCCAAGGATTCAGGGATGTGCAGCCCAATTACTTGAGATCAGCCCTTCTGGCTCTTTCATGGATGAAACCAACTGGGAAAAGAGCCGTTCTAAGCTGGGGTCCATGGTGTCTTTCCCTAGTCTACACAGAAACAGCACTCTGAGTGAAACGAGCTGCTGGCGTTTGGTAGCACAATCTCCTATTCTGAAGAGAAACATTTCATTGTAAGCGGGTTGCATCAGCCTTGTCACATTTTCTCAACTGGCTTTAAAGAAGGGCAGTCAGTTGGCAGACTTCCTTGAGGCCCTGCTTCCCAGGCTGTAAACTTTGCTTTCATTCCTTAGTTAGCACATTGGCTCAGGACGGCCTTACCCCAAGGATTCAGGGATGTGCAGCCCGATTACTTGAGATCAGCCCTTCTGGCTCTTTCATGGATGAAACCAACTGGGAAAAGAGCCGTTCTTACCTGGGGACCATGGTGTCTTTCCCTAGTCTACACAGAAACAGCACTCTGAGTGAAACGAGATGCTGGCGTTTGGTAGCAAAATCTCCTATTCTGAAGAGAAACATTTCGTTGCAAGCGGGTTCCCTCAGCCTTGCCTCATTTTCACAAGTGGCTATAAAGGAAGGCAGTCAGTAGGCCTCACCCTTCAAGCCCACTCCAATTTCCTAGAGAAAACACCAGAACACGGTGTGCTTTCTTGTGGCTAGTAAATTTTGCTTTCATTCCTTAGGGGGCACTTTGGTTCAGAACAGCCCTACCCCAAGGATTCAGGAATGTTCAGCCCGATTGTTTCAGAAAAGCTTTTCTGGCTCTTTCATGGATGAAACCAACTGGGAAAAGAGCCGTTCTAAGCTGGGGACCATGGTGTCTTTCGCTAGTCTACGCAGAAACAGCACTCTGAGTGAAACGAGCTGCTGGCATTTGGTAGCAAAATCTGCTATTTGAAGAGAAACATTTCGCTGTAAGTGGGTTGCATCAGCCTTGCTACATTTTCTCACCTGGCTTTAAAGTAGGGTAGTCATTTGGCAGACTTACTTGAGGCCCTGCTTCCCAGGCTGGAAAATTTGCTTTCATTCCGTAGATGGCACATTGGCTCAGGACGGCCTTACCCCAAGGATTCAGGGATGTGCATCCCGATTAGTTGAGATCAGCCCTTCTGGCTCTTTCATGGCTGAAACGAACTGGGAAAAGAGCAGTTCTAAGCTGGGGACCATGGTGTCTTACCCTAGTCTACACAGAAACAGCACTCTGAGTGAAAAGAGCTGCTGGCGTTTGGTAGCAAAATCTCCTATTCTGAAGAGAAACATTTCGTTGTAAGCGGGTGGCGTCAGCCTTGCCTCATTTTCTCAAGTGGCTATAAAGGAGGGCAGTGAGTAGGCCTGAGCCTTCATTCCCACTCCAATTTCATAGAGAAAACACCAGGCCTCGGTGTGCTTTCCTGTGGCAAGTAAACTTTGCTTTCATTCCTTAGGGGGCACTTTGGCTCAGAACTGCCCTACCCCAAGGATTCAGGAATGGTCAGCCCGATTGTTTCAGAAAAGCTTTTCTGGCTCTTTCATGGATGAAACCAACTGGGAAAAGAGCCGTTCTAAGCTGGGGACCATGGTGTCTTTCCCTAGTCTACACAGAAACAGCACTCTGAGTGAAACGAGCTGCTGGCGTTTGGTAGCAAAATCTCCTTTTCTGAAGAGAAACATTTCATTGTAAGCGAGTTGCATCAGCCTTGCCTCATTTTCACAAGTGGCTATAAAGGAGGGCAGTCAGTAGGCCTCACCCTTCAATCCCACTCCAATTTCCTAGAGAAAACACTAGGTCACGGTGTGCTTTCCTGTGGCAAGTAAACTTTGCTTTCATTCCTTAGGTGGCACATTGGCTCAGGACGGCCTTACCCCAAGGATTCAGGGATGTGCAGCCCGATTACTTCAGATCAGCCCTTCTGGCTCTTTCATGGATGAAACCAACTGGGAAAAGAGCCGTTCTAAGCTGGGGACCATGGTGTCTTTCCCTAGTCTACACAGAAACAGCACTCTGAGTGAAACCAGCTCCTCCCGTTTGGTATCAAAATCTCCTATTCTGAAGAGAAACATTTCGTTGTAAGCGGGTTGCATCAGCCTTGCCACGTTTTCTAAACTGGCTCTAAAGGAGGGCAGTCAATTGGTAGACTACCTTGATTCCCTGCTTCCAAGGCTGGAAACTTTGCTTTCATTCCTTGGGTGGCACATTGGCTCAGGACTGCCTTACCCCAAGGATTCAGGGGTGTGCAGCCCTATTAGTTGATATCAGCCCTTCTGGCTCTTTCATGGATGAAACCAACTGGGAAAAGAGCCGCTCTTAGCTGGGGACCATGGTGTCTTACCCTAGTCTACACAGAAACAGCACTCTGAGGGAGAGGAGCTGCTGGTGCTTGGTAGCACAATCTCCTATTCTGAAGAGAAACATTTCGTTATAAGCGGGTTGCATCACCCTTGCCACATTTCCACAACTGTCTTTAAAGAAGGCCAGTCAGTTGGGAGACTTACTTGAGGCCCTGCTTCCCACGCTGGAAATTTTGCTTTCATTCCTTTGTTAACACATTGGCTCAGGACGGCCTTACCCCAAGGAATCAGGGATGTGCAACCCGATTACTTGAGATCAGCCCTTCTGGCTCTTTCATGGCTGAAACGAACTGGGAAAAGAGCAGTTCTAACCTGGGGACCATGGTGTCTTACCCTAGTCTACACAGAACTAGCACTCTCAGTGAAACGAGCTTCTGGCGTTTGGGAGCAAAATCTCCTATCCTAAAGAGAAACATTTCGTTGTAAGCAGGTTGCAGCAGCCTTGCCTCATTTTCACAAGTGGCTATAAAGGAGGGCAGTCAGTAGGCCTCACGCTTCAAGCCCACTCCAATTTCCTGGAGAAAATAGAAGACCTCGGTGTGCTTTCCTGTGGCAAGTAAACTTTGCTTTCATTCCTTAAGGGGCACATTGGCTCAGAACTGCCCTACCCCAAGGATTCAGGAATGTTCAGCCCGATTGTTTGAGAACAGCTTTTCTGGCTCTTTCATGGATGAAACCACCGGGAAAGGAGCCGTTCTAACCTGGGGACCATGGTGTCTTTCCCTAGTCTACACAGAAACAGCACTCTGAGTGAAACCAGCTCCTCCCGTTTGGTAGCAAAATCTCCTATTCTGAAGAGAAACATTTCGTTGTAAGCGGGTTGCATCAGCCTTGCCACATTTTCTAAACTGGCTTTAAAGGAGGGCAGTCAATTGGTAGACTTCCTTGAGGCCCTGCTTCCCAGGCTGGAAACTTTGCTTTCATTCCTTAGGTGGCACATTGACTCAGGACTGCCTTACCCCAAGGATTCACGGGTGTGCAGCCCTATTAGTTGAGATCAGCCCTTCTGGCTCTTTCATGGATGAAACCAACTGGGAAAAGAGCCGCTCTAAGCTGGGGAACATGGTGTCTTACCCTAGTCTACACAGAAACAGCACTCTGAGGGAGAGGAGCTGCTGGTGTTTGGTAGCACAATCTCCTATTCAGAAGAGAAACATTTCGTTATAAGCGGGTTGCATCACCCTTGCCACATTTCCACAACTGGCTTTAAAGAAGGCCAGTCAGTTGGGAGACTTACTTGAGGCCCTGCTTCCCACGCTGGAAATTTTGCTTTCATTCCTTAGGTGGCACATTGGCTCAGGACGGCCTTACCCCAAAGATTCAGGGATGTGCAGCCCAATTACTTGAGATCAGCCCTTCTGGCTCTTTCATGGATGAAACCAACTGGGAAAAGTGCCGTTCTAAGCTGGGGTCCATGGTGTCTTTCCCTAGTCTACACAGAAACAGCACTCTGAGTGAAACGAGATGCTGGCGTTTGGTAGCAAAATCTCCTATTCTGAAGAGAAACATTTCATTGTAAGCGGGTTGCATCAGCCTTGCCTCATTTTCACAAGGGGCTATAAAGGAGGGCAGTCAGTAGGCCTCACCCTTCAATCCCACTCCAATTTCCTAGAGAAAACACTAGGTCACGGTGTGCTTTCCTGTGGCAAGTAAACTTTGCTTTCATTCCTTAGGTGGCACATTGGATCAGGACGACCTTACCCCAAGGATTCAGGGATGTGCAGCCCGATTCCTTGAGATCAGCCCTTCTGGCTCTTTCATGGATGAAACCAACTGGGAAAAGAGCCGCTCTAAGCTGGGGACCATGGTGTCTTTCCCTAGTCTACACAGAAACAGCACTCTGAGTGAAACGAGCTGTGGCATTTGGTAGCAAATCTCCTATTCTGAAGAGAAACATTTCGCTGTAAGCGGGTTTTATCAGCCTTGCCACATTTTCTCAACTGGCTATAAAGGAGGGCAGTCAGGAGGCCTCCCCCTTCAAGCCCACTCTAATTTCATAGAGGAAACACCAAGCCTCGGTATGGTCTCCTGTGGCAAGGAAACTTTGCTATCATTCCTTAGGTGGCACATTGGCTCAGAACTGCCCTACCCCAAGGATTCAGGGATGTGCAGCCCGATCAGTTGAGATCAGCCCTTCTGTCTCTTTCATGGATGAAACCAACTGGGAAAAGAGCCCTTCTAAGCAGGGGACCATGGTGTCTTTCCCTAGTCTACACAGAAACAGCACTCTGAGAGAGAGGAGCTGCTGGTGTGTGGTAGCACAATCTCCTATTCTGAAGAGAAATATTTCGTTGTAAGCGGGTTGCATCAGCCTTGTCACATTTTCTCAACTGGCTTTAAAGAAGGGCAGTCAGTTGGCAGACTTCCTTGAGGCCCTGCTTCCCAGGCTGTAAACTTTGCTTTCATTCCTTAGTTAGCACATTGGCTTAGGACGGCCTTACCCCAAGGATTCAGGGATGTGCAGCCCGATTACTTGAGATCAGCCCTTCTGGCTCTTTCATGGATGAAACCAACTGGGAAAAGAGCCGTTCTTAGCTGGGAACCATGGTGTCTTTCCCTAGTCTACACAGAAACAGCACTCTGAGTGAAACGAGATGCTGGCGTTTGGTAGCAAAATCTCCTATTCTGAAGAGAAACATTTCGTTGTAAGTGGGTTCCCTCAGCCTTGCCTCATTTTCACAAGTGGCTATAAAGGAAGGCAGTCAGTAGGCCTCACCCTTCAAGCCCACTCCAATTTTCTAGAGAAAACACCAGACCACGGTGTGCTTTCCTGTGGCTAGTAAATTTTGCTTTCATTCCTTAGGGGGCACTTTGGTTCAGAACAGCCCTACCCCAAGGATTCAGGAATGTTCAGCCCGATTGTTTCAGAAAAGCTTTTCTGGCTCTTTCATGGAAGAAACCAACTTGGAAAAGAGCCGTTCTAAGCTGGGGACCATGGTGTCTTACCCTAGTCCACACAGAAAAAGCACACTGAGGGAGACGAGCTGCACGCGTTTGGTAGCAAAATCTCCTATTCTGAAGAGAAACATTTCGTTGTAAGCGGGTTGCATCAGCCTTGCCACATTTTCTCAACTGGCTTTAAAGAAGGGCAGTCAGTTGGCAGACTTACTTGAGGCGCTGCTTCCCAGGCTGGAAACTTTGCTTTCATTCCTTAGTTAACACAATGGCTCAGGACGGCCTTACCCCAAGGATTCAGGGATGTGCAGCCCGATTACTTGAGATCAGCCCTTCTGGCTCTTTCATGGATGAAACCAACTGGGAAAAGAACCGTTGTAAGCAGGGGACCATGGTGTCTTTCCCTAGTCTACACAGAAACAGCACTCTGAGTGAAACGAGCTGCTGGCATTTGGTAGCAAAATCTGCTATTTGAAGAGAAACATTTCGCTGTAAGTGGGTTGCATCAGCCTTGCTACATTTTCTAACCTGGCTTTAAAGTAGGGTAGTCATTTGGCAGACTTCCTTGAGGCCCTGCTTCCCAGGCTGGAAACTTTGCTTTCATTCCTTAGGTGGCACATTGGCTCAGGACTGCCTTACCCCAAGGATTCAGGGGTGTGCAGCCCTATTAGTTGAGATCAGCCCTTCTGGCTCTTTCATGGATGAAACCAACTGGGAAAAGAGCCGTTCTAAGCTGGGGACCATGGTGTCTTTCCCTAGTCTACACAGAAACAGCACTCTGAGGGAGAGGAGCTCCTGGCGTTTGGTAGCAAAATCTCCTATTCTGAAGAGAAACATTTCGTTGTAACTGGGGTGCATCAGCCTTGCCACATTTTCTCAACTGGCTTTAAAGAAGGGCAGTCAGTTGACAGACTTACTTGAGGCGCTGCTTCCCAGGCTGGAAACTTTGCTTTCATTCCTTTGTTAACACATTGGCTCAGGACGGCCTTACCCCAAGGAATCAGGGATGTGCAACCCGATTACTTGAGATCAGCCCTTCTGGCTCTTTCATGGCTGAAACGAACTGGGAAAAGAGCAGTTCTAAGCTGGGGACCATGGTGTCTTACCCTAGTCTACACAGAACCAGCACTCTCAGTGAAACGAGCTTCTGGCGTTTGGGAGCAAAATCTCCTATCCTAAAGAGAAACATTTCGTTGTAAGCAGGTTGCAGCAGCCTTGCCTCATTTTCACAAGTGGCTATAAAGGAGGGCAGTCAGTAGGCCTCACCCTTCAAGCCCACTCCAATTTCCTGGAGAAAATAGAAGACCTCGGTGTGCTTTCCTGTGGCAAGTAAACTTTGCTTTCATTCCTTAAGGGGCACATTGGCTCAGAACTGCCCTACCCCTAGGATTCAGGAATGTTCAGCCAGATTGTTTGAGAACAGCTTTTCTGGCTCTTTCATGGATGAAACCCCTGGGAAAGGAGCCGTTCTAACCTGGGGACCATGGTGTCTTTCGCTAGTCTACACAGAAACAGCACTCTGAGTGAAACCAGCTCCTCCCGTTTGGTAGCAAAATCTCCTATTCCGAAGAGAAACATTTCGTTGTAAGCGGGTTGCATCAGCCTTGCCACATTTTCTAAACTGGCTTTAAAGGAGGGCAGTCAATTGGTAGACTTCCTTGAGGCCCTGCTTCCCAGGCTGGAAACTTTGCTTTCATTCCTTAGGTGGCACATTGGCTCAGGACTGCCTTACCCCAAGGATTCAGGGGTGTGCAGCCCTATTAGTTGAGATCAGCCCTTCTGGCTCTTTCATGGATGAAACCAACTGGGAAAAGAGCCGCTCTAAGCTGGGGACCATGGTGTCTTACCCTAGTCTACACAGGAACAGCACTCTGAGGGAGAGGAGCTGCTGGTGTTTGGTAGCACAATCTCCTATTCAGAAGAGAAACATTTCGTTATAAGCGGGTTGCATCACCCTTGCCACATTTCCACAACTGGCTTTAAAGAAGGCCAGTCAGTTGGGAGACTTACTTGAGGCCCTGCTTCCCAGGCTGGAAATTTTGCTTTCATTCCTTAGGTGGCACATTGGCTCAGGACGGCCTTACCCCAAGGATTCAGGGATGTGCAGCCCAATTACTTGAGATCAGCCCTTCTGGCTCTTTCATGGATGAAACCAACTGGGAAAAGTGCCGTTCTAAGCTGGGGTCCATGGTGTCTTTCCCTAGTCTACACAGAAACAGCACTCTGAGTGAAACGAGATGCTGGCGTTTGGTAGCAAAATCTCCTATTCTGAAGAGAAATATTTCATTGTAAGAGGGTTGCATCAGCCTTGCCTCATTTTCACAAGTGGCTATAAAGGAGGGCAGTCAGTAGGCCTCACCCTTCAATCCCACTCCAATTTCCTAGAGAAAAGACTAGGTCACGGTGTGCTTTCCTGTGGCAAGTAAACTTTGCTTTCATTCCTTAGGTGGCACTTTGGCTCAGGACGGCCTTACCCCAAGGATTCAGGGATGTGCAGCCCGATTAATTGAGATCAGCCCTTCTGGCTCATTCATGGATGAAACCAACTGGGAAAAGAGCCGTTCTAAGCTGGGGACCATGGTGTCTTTCCCTAGTCTACACAGAAACAGCACTCTGAGGGAAAGGATCTGCTAGTGTTTGGTAGCACAATCTCCTATTCTGAAGAGAAATATTTCGTTGTAATCGGGTTGCATCAGCCTTGTCACATTTTCTCAACTGGCTTTAAAGAAGGGCAGTCAGTTGGCAGACTTGCTTGAGGCCCTGCTTCCCAGGCTGGAAACTTTGCTTTCATTCCTTAGGTGGCACATTGGCTCAGGACGGCCTTACCCCAAGGATTCAGGGATGTGCAGACTGATAACTCGAGATCAGCCCTTCTGGCTCTTTCATGGATGAAACCAACTGGGAAAAGAGCCGTTCTAAGCTGGGGACCATGGTGTCTTTCCCTAGTCTACACAGAAACAGCACTCTGAGGGAGAGGAGCTCCTGGCGTTTGGTAGCAAAATCTCCTATTCTGAAGAGAAACATTTCGTTGTAACTGGGGTGCATCAGCCTTGCCACATTTTCTCAACTGGCTTTAAAGAAGGGCAGTCAGTTGACAGACTTACTTGAGGCGCTGCTTCCCAGGCTGGAAACTTTGCTTTCATTCCTTTGTTAACACATTGGCTCAGGACGGCCTTACCCCAAGGAATCAGGGATGTGCAACCCGATTACTTGAGATCAGCCCTTCTGGCTCTTTCATGGCTGAAACGAACTGGGAAAAGAGCAATTCTAAGCTGGGGACCATGGTGTCTTACCCTAGTCTACACAGAACCAGCACTCTCAGTGAAACGAGCTTCTGGCGTTTGGGAGCAAAATCTCCTATCCTAAAGAGAAACATTTCTTGTAAGCAGGTTGCAGCAGCCTTGCCTCATTTTCACAAGTGGCTATAAAGGAGGGCAGTCAGTAGGCCTCACCCTTCAAGCCCACTCCAATTTCCTAGAGAAAATAGAAGACCTCGGTGTGCTTTCCTGTGGCAAGTAAACTTTGCTTTCATTCCTTAAGGGGCACACTGGCTCAGAACTGCCCTACCCCAAGGATTCAGGAATGTTCAGCCCGATTGTTTGAGAACAGCTTTTCTGGCTCTTTCATGGATGAAACCACCGGGAAAGGAGCCGTTCTAACCTGGGGACCATGGTGTCTTTCCCTAGTCTACACAGAAACAGCACTCTGAGTGAAACCAGCTCCTCCCGTTTGGTAGCAAAATCTCCTATTCTGAAGAGAAACATTTCGTTGTAAGCGGGTTGCATCAGCCTTGCCACATTTTCTAAACTGGCTTTAAAGGAGGGCAGTCAATTGGTAGACTTCCTTGAGGCCCTGCTTCCCAGGCTGGAAACTTTGCTTTCATTCCTTAGGTGGCACATTGGCTCAGGACTGCCTTACCCCAAGGATTCAGGGGTGTGCAGCCCTATTAGTTGAGATCAGCCCTTCTGGCTCTTTCATGGATGAAACCAACTGGGAAAAGAGCCGCTCTAAGCTGGGGACCATGGTGTCTTACCCTAGTCTACACAGAAACAGCACTCTGAGGGAGAGGAGCTGCTGGTGTTTGGTAGCACAATCTCCTATTCAGAAGAGAAACATTTCGTTATAAGCGGGTTGCATCACCCTTGCCACATTTCCACAACTGGCTTTAAAGAAGGCCAGTCAGTTGGGAGACTTACTTGAGGCCCTGCTTCCCACGCTGGAAATTTTGCTTTCATTCCTTAGGTGGCACATTGGCTCAGGACGGCCTTACCCCAAGGATTCAGGGATGTGCAGCCCAATTACTTGAGATCAGCCCTTCTGGCTCTTTCATGGATGAAACCAACTGGGAAAAGTGCCGTTCTAAGCTGGGGTCCATGGTGTCTTTCCCTAGTCTACACAGAAACAGCACTCTGAGTGAAACGAGATGCTGGCGTTTGGTAGCAAAATCTCCTATTCTGAAGAGAAACATTTCATTGTAAGCGGGTTGCATCAGCCTTGCCTCATTTTCACAAGGGGCTATAAAGGAGGGCAGTCAGTAGGCCTCACCCTTCAATCCCACTCCAATTTCCTAGAGAAAACAGTAGGTCACGGTGTGCTTTCCTGTGGCAAGTAAACTTTGCTTTCATTCCTTAGGTGGCACATTGGCTCAGGACTGCCTTACCCCAAGGATTCAGGGATGTGCAGCCCGATTACTTGAGATCAGCCCTTCTGGCTCTTTCATGGATGAAACCAACTGGGAAAAGAGCCACTCTAAGCTGGGGACCATGGTGTCTTTCCCTAGTCTACACAGAAACAGCACTCTGAGTGAAACGAGCTGTGGCATTTGGTAGCAAATCTCCTATTCTGAAGAGAAACATTTCGCTGTAAGCGGGTTTTATCAGCCTTGCCACATTTTCTCAACTGGCTATAAAGGAGGGCAGTCAGGAGGCCTCCCCCTTCAAGCCCACTCCAATTTCATAGAGGAAACACCAAGCCTCGGTATGGTCTCCTGTGGCAAGGAAACTTTGCTATCATTCCTTAGGTGGCACATTGGCTCAGAACTGCCCTACCCCAAGGATTCAGGGATGTGCAGCCCGATTAGTTGAGATCAGCCCTTCTGTCTCTTTCATGGATGAAACCAACTGGGAAAAGAGCCCTTCTAAGCAGGGGACCATGGTGTCTTTCCCTAGTCTACACAGAAACAGCACTCTGAGTGAAACGAGATGCTGGCGTTTGGTAGCAAAATCTCCTATTCTGAAGAGAAACATTTCGTTGTAAGCGGGTTCCCTCCGCCTTGCCTCATTTTCACAAGTGGCTATAAAGGAAGGCAGTCAGTAGGCCTCACCCTTCAATCCCACTCCAATTTCCTAGAGAAAACACTAGGTCACGGTGTGCTTTCCTGTGGCAAGTAAACTTTGCTTTGATTCCTTAGGTGGCACATTGGCTCAGGACGGCCTTACCCCAAGGATTCAGGGATGTGCAGCCCGATTACTTGAGATCAGCCCTTCTGGCTCTTTCATGGATGAAACCAACTGGGAAAAGAGCCGTTCTAAGCTGGGGACCATGGTGTGTTTCCCTAGTCTACACAGAAACAGCACTCTGAGGGAAAGGATCTGCTAGTGTTTGGTAGCACAATCTCCTATTCTGAAGAGAAACATTTCGTTGTAATCGGGTTGCATCAGCCTTGTCACATTTTCTCAACTGGCTTTAAAGAAGGGCAGTCAGTTGGCAGACTTCCTTGAGGCCCTGCTTCCCAGGCTGGAAACTTTGCTTTCATTCCTTAGGTGGCACATTGGCTCAGGACTGCCTTACCCCAAGGATTCAGGGATGTGCAGCCCGATTAGTTGAGATCAGCCCTTCTGGCTCTTTCATGCATGAAACCAACTGGGAAAAGAGCCTTTCTAAGCAGGGGACCATGGTGTCTTTCCCTAGTCTACACAGAAACAGCACTCTGAGAGAGAGGAGCTGCTGGTGTTTGGTAGCACAATCTCCTATTCTGAAGAGAAACATTTCGTTGTAAGCGGGTTGCATCAGCCTTGTCACATTTTCTCAACTGGCTTTAAAGAAGGGCAGTCAGTTGGCAGACTTCCTTGAGGCCCTGCTTCCCAGACTGTAAACTTTGCTTTCATTCCTTAGTTAGCACATTGGCTCAGGACGGCCTTACCCCAAGGATTCAGGGATGTGCAGCCCGATTACTTGAGATCAGCCCTTCTGGCTCTTTCATGGATGAAATCAACTGGGAAAAGAGCCGTTCTTAGCTGGGGACCATGGTGTCTTACCCTAGTCTACACAAAAACAGCACTCTGAGGGAGAGGAGCTGCTGGTGTTTGGTAGCACAATCTCCTATTCAGAAGAGAAACATTTCGTTATAAGCGGGTTGCATCACCCTTGCCACATTTCCACAACTGTCTTTAAAGAAGGCCAGTCAGTTGGGAGACTTACTTGAGGCCCTGCTTCCCAGGCTGGAAATTTTGCTTTCATTCCTTAGGTGGCACATTGGCTCAGGACGGCCTTACCCCTAAGATTCAGGGATGTGCAGCCCGATTACTTGAGATCAGCCCTTCTGGCTCTTTCATGGATGAAACCAACTGGGAAAAGAGCCGCTCTAAGCTGGGGACCTTGGTGTCTTTCCCTAGTCTACACAGAAACAGCACTCTGAGTGAAACGAGCTGTGGCATTTGGTAGCAAATCTCCTATTCTGAAGAGAAACATTTCGCTGTAAGCGGGTTTTATCACCCTTGCCACATTTTCTCAACTGGCTATAAAGGAGGGCAGTGAGTAGGCGGTACCCTTCATTCCCACTCCAGTTTCATAGAGAAAACACCAGGCCTCGGTGTGCTTTCCTGTGGCAAGTAAACTTTGCTTTCATTCCTTAGGGGGCACTTTGGCTCAGAACTGCCCTACCCCAAGGATTCAGGAATGGTCAGCCCGATTGTTTCAGAAAAGCTTTTCTGGCTCTTTCATGGATGAAACCAACTGGGAAAAGAGCCGTTCTAAGCTGGGGACCATGGTGTCTTTCCCTAGTCTACACAGAAACAGCACTCTGAGTGAAACGAGCTGCTGGCGTTTGGTAGCAAAATCTCCTATTCTGAAGAGAAACATTTCATTGTAAGCGGGTTGCATCAGCCTTGCCTCATTTTCACAAGTGGCTATAAAGGAGGGCAGTCAGTAGGCCTCACCCTTCAATCCCACTCCAATTTCCAAGAGAAAAGACTAGGTCACGGTGTGCTTTCCTGTGGCAAGTAAACTTTGCTTTCATTCCTTAGGTGGCACATTGGCTCAGGACGGCCTTACCCCAAGGTTTCAGGGATGTGGAGCCCGATTACTTGAGATCAGCCCTTCTGGCTCTTTCATGGATGAAACCAACTGGGAAAAGAGCCGTTCTAAGCTGGGGACCATGGTGTCTTTCCCTAGTCTACACAGAAACAGCACTCTGAGGGAAAGGATCTGCTAGTGTTTGGTAGCACAATCTCCTATTCTGAAGAGAAACATTTCGTTGTAATCGGGTTGCATCAGCCTTGTCACATTTTCTCAACTGGCTTTAAAGAAGGGCAGTCAGTTGGCAGACTTCCTTGAGGCCCTGCTTCCCAGGCTGGAAACTTTGCTTTCATTCCTTAGGTGGCACATTGGCTCAGGACGGCCTTACCCCAAGGATTCAGGGATGTGCAGCCTGATTACTCGAGATCAGCCCTTCTGGCTCTTTCATGGATGAAACCAACTGGGAAAAGAGCCGTTCTAAACTGGGGACCATGGTGTCTTTCCCTAGTCTACACAGAAACAGCACTCTGAGGGAGAGGAGCTCCTGGCGTTTGGTAGCAAAATCTCCTATTCTGAAGAGAAACATTTCGTTGTAACTGGGGTGCATCAGCCTTGCCACATTTTCTCAACTGGCTTTAAAGAAGGGCAGTCAGTTGACAGACTTACTTGAGGCGCTGCTTCCCAGGCTGGAAACTTTGCTTTCATTCCTTTGTTAACACATTGGCTCAGGACGGCCTTACCCCAAGGAATCAGGGATGTGCAACCCGATTACTTGAGATCAGCCCTTCTGGCTCTTTCATGGCTGAAACGAACTGGGAAAAGAGCAATTCTAAGCTGGGGACCATGGTGTCTTACCCTAGTCTACACAGAACCAGCACTCTCAGTGAAACGAGCTTCTGGCGTTTGGGAGCAAAATCTCCTATCCTAAAGAGAAACATTTCTTGTAAGCAGGTTGCAGCAGCCTTGCCTCATTTTCACAAGTGGCTATAAAGGAGGGCAGTCAGTAGGCCTCACCCTTCAAGCCCACTCCAATTTCCTAGAGAAAATAGAAGACCTCGGTGTGCTTTCCTGTGGCAAGTAAACTTTGCTTTCATTCCTTAAGGGGCACACTGGCTCAGAACTGCCCTACCCCAAGGATTCAGGAATGGTCAGCCCGATTGTTTCAGAAAAGCTTTTCTGGCTCTTTCATGGATGAAACCAACTGGGAAAAGAGCCGTTCTAAGCTGGGGACCATGGTGTCTTTCCCTAGTCTACACAGAAACAGCACTCTGAGTGAAACCAACTCCTCCCGTTTGGTATCAAAATCTCCTATTCTGAGGAGAAACATTTCGTTGTAAGCGGGTTGCATCAGCCTTGCCACATTTTCTAAACTGGCTCTAAAGGAGGGCAGTCAATTGGTAGACTTCCTTGATTCCCTGCTTCCCAGGCTGGAAACTTTGCTTTCATTCCTTGGGTGGCACATTGGCTCAGGACTGCCTTACCCCAAGGATTCAGGGATGTGCAGCCCGATTAGTTGAGATCAGCCCTTCTGGCTCTTTCATGCATGAAACCAACTGGGAAAAGAGCCTTTCTAAGCAGGGGACCATGGTGTCTTTCCCTAGTCTACACAGAAACAGCACTCTGAGAGAGAGGAGCTGCTGGTGTTTGGTAGCACAATCTCCTATTCTGAAGAGAAACATTTCGTTGTAAGCGGGTTGCATCAGCCTTGTCACATTTTCTCAACTGGCTTTAAAGAAGGGCAGTCAGTTGGCAGACTTCCTTGAGGCCCTGCTTCCCAGGCTGTAAACTTTGCTTTCATTCCTTAGTTAGCACATTGGCTCAGGACGGCCTTACCCCAAGGATTCAGGGATGTGCAGCCCGATTACTTGAGATCAGCCCTTCTGGCTCTTTCATGGATGAAATCAACTGGGAAAAGAGCCGTTCTTAGCTGGGGACCATGGTGTCTTACCCTAGTCTACACAAAAACAGCACTCTGAGGGAGAGGAGCTGCTGGCGTTTGGTAGCACAATCTCCTATTCAGAAGAGAAACATTTCGTTATAAGCGGGTTGCATCACCCTTTCCACATTTCCACAACTGTCTTTAAAGAAGGCCAGTCAGTTGGGAGACTTACTTGAGGCCCTGCTTCCCAGGCTGGAAATTTTGCTTTCATTCCTTAGGTGGCACATTGGCTCAGGACGGCCTTACCCCTAAGATTCAGGGATGTGCAGCCCGATTACTTGAGATCAGCCCTTCTGGCTCTTTCATGGATGAAACCAACTGGGAAAAGAGCCGCTCTAAGCTGGGGACCTTGGTGTCTTTCCCTAGTCTACACAGAAACAGCACTCTGAGTGAAACGAGCTGTGGCATTTGGTAGCAAATCTCCTATTCTGAAGAGAAACATTTCGCTGTAAGCGGGTTTTATCACCCTTGCCACATTTTCTCAACTGGCTATAAAGGAGGGCAGTGAGTAGGCGGTACCCTTCATTCCCACTCCAGTTTCATAGAGAAAACACCAGGCCTCGGTGTGCTTTCCTGTGGCAAGTAAACTTTGCTTTCATTCCTTAGGGGGCACTTTGGCTCAGAACTGCCCTACCCCAAGGATTCAGGAATGGTCAGCCCGATTGTTTCAGAAAAGCTTTTCTGGCTCTTTCATGGATGAAACCAACTGGGAAAAGAGCCGTTCTAAGCTGGGGACCATGGTGTCTTTCCCTAGTCTACACAGAAACAGCACTCTGAGTGAAACGAGCTGCTGGCGTTTGGTAGCAAAATCTCCTATTCTGAAGAGAAACATTTCATTGTAAGCGGGTTGCATCAGCCTTGCCTCATTTTCACAAGTGGCTATAAAGGAGGGCAGTCAGTAGGCCTCACCCTTCAATCACACTCCAATTTCCTAGAGAAAAGACTAGGTCACGGTGTGCTTTCCTGTGGCAAGTAAACTTTGCTTTCATTCCTTAGGTGGCACATTGGCTCAGGACGGCCTTACCCCAAGGTTTCAGGGATGTGGAGCCCGATTACTTGAGATCAGCCCTTCTGGCTCTTTCATGGATGAAACCAACTGGGAAAAGAGCCGTTCTAAGCTGGGGACCATGGTGTCTTTCCCTAGTCTACACAGAAACAGCACTCTGAGGGAAAGGATCTGCTAGTGTTTGGTAGCACAATCTCCTATTCTGAAGAGAAACATTTCGTTGTAATCGGGTTGCATCAGCCTTGTCACATTTTCTCAACTGGCTTTAAAGAAGGGCAGTCAGTTGGCAGACTTCCTTGAGGCCCTGCTTCCCAGGCTGGAAACTTTGCTTTCATTCCTTAGGTGGCACATTGGCTCAGGACTGCCTTACCCCAAGGATTCAGGGGTGTGCAGCCCTATTAGTTGAGATCAGCCCTTCTGGCTCTTTCATGGATGAAACCAACTGGGAAAAGAGCCGTTCTCAGCTGGGGACCATGGTGTCTTTCCCTAGTCTACACAGAAACAGCACTCTGAGGGAGAGGAGCTCCTGGCGTTTGGTAGCAAAATCTCCTATTCTGAAGAGAAACATTTCGTTGTAACTGGGGTGCATCAGCCTTGCCACATTTTCTCAACTGGCTTTAAAGAAGGGCAGTCAGTTGACAGACTTACTTGAGGCGCTGCTTCCCAGGCTGGAAACTTTGCTTTCATTCCTTTGTTAACACTTTGGCTCAGGACGGCCTTACCACAAGGAATCAGGGATGTGCAACCCGATTACTTGAGATCAGCCCTTCTGGCTCTTTTATGGCTGAAACGAACTGGGAAAAGAGCAGTTCTAAGCTGGGGACCATGGTGTCTTACCCTAGTCTACACAGAACCAGCACTCTCAGTGAAACGAGCTTCTGGCGTTTGGGAGCAAAATCTCCTATCCTAAAGAGAAACATTTCGTTGTAAGCAGGTTGCAGCAGCCTTGCCTCTTTTTCACAAGTGGCTATAAAGGAGGGCAGTCAGTAGGCCTCACCCTTCAAGCCCACTCCAATTTCCTAGAGAAAATAGAAGACCTCGGTGTGCTTTCCTGTGGCAAGTAAACTTTGCTTTCATTCCTTAAGGGGCACATTGGCTCAGAACTGCCCTACCCCAAGGATTCAGGAATGTTCAGCCCGATTGTTTGAGAACAGCTTTTCTGGCTCTTTCATGGATGAAACCACCGGGAAAGGAGCCGTTCTAACCTGGGGACCATGGTGTCTTTCCCTAGTCTACACAGAAACAGCACTCTGAGTGAAACCAGCTCCTCCCGTTTGGTAGCAAAATCTCCTATTCTGAAGAGAAACATTTCGTTGTAACTGGGGTGCATCAGCCTTGCCACATTTTCTCAACTGGCTTTAAAGAAGGGCAGTCAGTTGGCAGACTTACTTGAGGCGCTGCTTCCCAGGCTGGAAACTTTGCTTTCATTCCTTAGTTAACACAATGGCTCAGGACGGCCTTACCCCAAGGATTCAGGGATGTGCAGCCCGATTACTTGAGATCAGCCCTTCTGGCTCTTTCATGGATGAAACCAACTGGGAAAAGAGCCGTTCTAAGCTGGGGACCATGGTGTCTTTCCCTAGTCTACACAGAAACAGCACTCTGAGTGAAACGAGCTGCTGGCGTTTGGTAGCAAACTCTCGTATTCTGAAGAGAAACATTTCATTGTAAGCGGGTTGCATCAGCCTTGCCTCATTTTCACAAGTGGCTATAAAGGAGGGCAGTCAGTAGGCCTCACCCTTCAATCCCACTCCAATTTCCTAGAGAAAAGACTAGGTCACGGTGTGCTTTCCTGTGGCAAGTAAACTTTGCTTTCATTCCTTAAGGGGCACATTGGCTCAGAACTGCCCTACCCCAAGGATTCAGGAATGTTCAGCCCGATTGTTTGAGAACAGCTTTTCTGGCTCTTTCATGGATGAAACCACCGGGAAAGAAGCCGTTCTAACCTGGGGACCATGGTGTCTTTCCCTAGTCTACACAGAAACAGCACTCTGAGTGAAACCAGCTCCTCCCGTTTGGTAGCAAAATCTCCTATTCTGAAGAGAAACATTTCGTTGTAAGCGGGTTGCATCAGCCTTGCCACATTTTCTAAACTGGCTTTAAAGGAGGGCAGTCAATTGGTAGACTTCCTTGAGGCCCTGCTTCCCAGGCTGGAAACTTTGCTTTCATTCCTTAGGTGGCACATTGGCTCAGGACTGCTTACCCCAAGGATTCAGGGGTGTGCAGCCCTATTAGTTGAGATCAGCCCTTCTGGCTCTTTCATGGATGAAACCAACTGGGAAAAGAGCCGCTGTAAGCTGGGGACCATGGTGTCTTACCCTAGTCTACACAGAAACAGCACTCTGAGGGAGAGGAGCTGCTGGTGTTTGGTAGCACAATCTCCTATTCAGAAGAGAAACATTTCGTTATAAGCGGGTTGCATCACCCTTGCCACATTTCCACAACTGGCTTTAAAGAAGGCCAGTCAGTTGGGAGACTTACTTGAGGCCCTGCTTCCCAGGCTGGAAATTTTGCTTTCATTCCTTAGGTGGCACATTGGCTCAGGACGGCCTTACCCCAAGGATTCAGGGATGTGCAGCCCAATTACTTGAGATCAGCCCTTCTGGCTCTTTCATGGATGAAACCAACTGGGAAAAGTGCCGTTCTAAGCTGGGGTCCATGGTGTCTTTCCCTAGTCTACACAGAAACAGCACTCTGAGTGAAACGAGATGCTGGCGTTTGGTAGCAAAATCTCCTATTCTGAAGAGAAACATTTCATTGTAAGCGGGTTGCATCACCCTTGCCTCATTTTCACAACGGGCTATAAAGGAGGGCAGTCAGTAGGCCTCACCCTTCAATCCCACTCCAATTTCCTAGAGAAAACACTAGGTCACGGTGTGCTTTCCTGTGGCAAGTAAACTTTGCTTTCATTCCTTAGGTGGCACATTGGCTCAGGACGGCCTTACCCCAAGGATTCAGGGATGTGCAGCCCGATTACTTGAGATCAGCCCTTCTGGCTCTTTCATGGATGAAACCAACTGGGAAAAGAGCCACTCTAAGCTGGGGACCATGGTGTCTTTCCCTAGTCTACACAGAAACAGCACTCTGAGTGAAACGAGCTGTGGCATTTGGTAGCAAATCTCCTATTCTGAAGAGAAACATTTCGCAGTAAGCGGGTTTTATCACCCTTGCCACATTTTCTCAACTGGCTATAAAGGAGGGCAGTCAGGAGGCCTCCCCCTTCAAGCCCACTCCAATTTCATTAAGGAAACACCAAGCCTCGGTATGGTCTCCTGTGGCAAGGAAACTTTGCTATCATTCCTTAGGTGGCACATTGGCTCAGAACTGCCCTACCCCAAGGATTCAGGGATGTGCAGCCCGATTAGTTGAGATCAGCCCTTCTGGCTCTTTCATGGATGAAACCAACTGGGAAAAGAGCCGTTCTAAGCAGGGGACCATGGTGTCTTTCCCTAGTCTACACAGAAACAGCACTCTGAGAGTGAGGAGCTGCTGGTGTTTGGTAGCACAATCTCCTATTCTGAAGAGAAACATTTCGTTGTAAGCGGGTTGCATCAGCCGTGTCACATTTTCTCAACTGGCTTTAAAGAAGGGCAGTCAGTTGGCAGACTTCCTTGAGGCCCTGCTTCCCAGGCTGTAAACTTTGCTTTCATTCCTTAGTTAGCACATTGGCTCAGGACGGCCTTACCCCAAGGATTCAGGGATGTGCAGCCCGATTACTTGAGATCAGCCCTTCTGGCTCTTTCATGGATGAAACCAACTGGGAAAAGAGCCGTTCTTAGCTGGGGACCATGGTGTCTTTCCCTAGTCTACACAGAAACAGCACTCTGAGTGAAACGAGATGCTGGCGTTTGGTAGCAAAATCTCCTATTCTGAAGAGAAACATTTCGTTGTAAGCGGGTTCCCTCAGCCTTGCCTCATTTTCACAAGTGGCTATAAAGGAAGGCAGTCAGTAGGCCTCACCCTTCAAGCCCACTCCAATTTCCTAGAGAAAACACCAGACCACGGTGTGCTTTCCTGTGGCTAGTAAATTTTGCTTTCATTCCTTAGGGGGCACTTTGGTTCAGAACAGCCCTACCCCAAGGATTCAGGAATGTTCAGCCCGATTGTTTCAGAAAAGCTTTTCTGGCTCTTTCATGGATGAAACCAACTGGGAAAAGAGCCGTTCTAAGCTGGGGACCATGGTGTCTTTCCCTAGTCTACACAGAAACAGCACTCTGAGTGAAACGAGCTGCTGGCATTTGGTAGCAAAATCTGCTATTTGAAGAGAAACATTTCGCTGTAAGTGGGTTGCATCAGCCTTGCTACATTTTCTCACCTGGCTTTAAAGTAGGGTAGTCATTTGGCAGACTTACTTGAGGCCCTGCTTCCCAGGCTGGAAAATTTGCTTTCATTCCGTAGATGGCACATTGGCTCAGGACGGCCTTACCCCAAGGATTCAGGGATGAGCATCCCGATTAGTTGAGATCAGCCCTTCTGGCTCTTTCATGGCTGAAACGAACTGGGAAAAGAGCAGTTCTAAGGTGGGGACCATGGTGTCTTACCCTAGTCTACACAGAAACAGCACTCTGAGTGAAACGAGCTGCTGGCGTTTGGTAGCAAAATCTCCTATTCTGAAGAGAAACATTTCGTTGTAAGCGGGTGGCGTGAGCCTTGCCTCATTTTCTCAAGTGGCTATAAAGGAGGGCAGTGAGTATGCCTGACCCTTCATTCCCACTCCAATTTCCTAGAGAAAACACCAGGCCTCGGTGTGCTTTCCTGTGGCAAGTAAACTTTGCTTTCATTCCTTAGGGGGCACTTTGGCTCAGAACTGCCCTACCCCAAGGATTCAGGAATGGTCAGCCCGATTGTTTCAGAAAAGCTTTTCTGGCTCTTTCATGGATGAAACCAACTGGGAAAAGAGCCGTTCTAAGCTGGGGACCATGGTGTCTTTCCCTAGTCTACACAGAAACAGCACTCTGAGTGAAACGAGCTGCTGGCGTTTGGTAGCAAAATCTCCTTTTCTGAAGAGAAACATTTCATTGTAAGCGGGTTGCATCAGCCTTGCCTCATTTTCACAAGTGGCTATAAAGGAGGTCAGTCAGTAGGCCTCACCCTTCAATCCCACTCCAATTTCCTAGAGAAAACACTAGGTCACGGTGTGCTTTCCTGTGGCAAGTAAACTTTGCTTTCATTCCTTAGGTGGCACATTGGCTCAGGACGGCCTTACCCCAAGGATTCAGGGATGTGCAGCCCGCTTACTTGAGATCAGCCCTTCTGGCTCTTTCATGGATGAAACCAACTGGGAAAAGAGCCGTTCTAAGCTGGGGACCATGGTGTCTTTCCCTAGTCTACACAGAAACAGCACTCTGAGGGAAAGGATCTGCTGGTGTTTGGTAGCACAATCTCCTATTCTGAAGAGAAACATTTCGTTGTAATCGGGTTGCATCAGCCTTGTCACATTTTCTCAACTGGCTTTAAAGAAGGGCAGTCAGTTGGCAGACTTCCTTTAGGCCCTGCTTCACAGGCTGGAAACTTTGCTATCATTCCTTAGGTGGCACATTGGCTCAGAACTGCCCTACCCCAAGGATTCAGGGATGTGCAGCCCGATTAGTTGAGATCAGCCCTTCTGGCTCTTTCATGGATGAAACCAACTGGGAAAAGAGCCTTTCTAAGCAGGGGACCATGGTGTCTTTCCCTAGTCTACACAGAAACAGCACTCTGAGAGAGAGGAGCTGCTGGTGTTTGGTAGCAAAATCTCCTATTCTGAAGAGAAACATTTCGTTGTAAGCGGGTTGCATCAGCCTTGTCACATTTTCTCAACTGGCTGTAAAGAAGGGCAGTCAGTTGGCAGACTTCCTTGAGGCCCTGCTTCCCAGGCTGTAAACTTTGCTTTCATTCCTTAGTTAGCACATTGGCTCAGGACGGCCTTACCCCAAGGATTCAGGGATGTGCAGCCCGATTACTTGAGATCAGCCCTTCTGGCTCTTTCATGGATGAAACCAACTGGGAAAAGAGCCGTTCTAAGCTGGGGACCATGGTGTCTTTCCCTAGTCTACACAGAAACAGCACTCTGAGGGAGAGGAGCTGCTGGCGTTTGGTAGCAAAATCTCCTATTCTGAAGAGAAACATTTCGTTGTAAGCGGGTTCCCTCAGCCTTGCCTCATTTTCACAAGTGGCTATAAAGGAAGGCAGTCAGTAGGCCTCACCCTTCAAGCCCACTCCAATTTCCTAGAGAAAACACCAGACCACGGTGTGCTTTCCTGTGGTTAGTAAATTTTGCTTTCATTCCTTAGGGGGCACTTTGGTTCAGAAGAGCCCTACCCCAAGGATTCAGGAATGTTCAGCCCGATTGTTTCAGAAAAGCTTTTCTGGCTCTTGCATGGATGAAACCAACTGGGAAAAGAGCCGTTCTAAGCTGGGGACCATGGTGTCTTACCCTAGTCTACACAGAAAGAGCACTCTGAGGGAGACGAGCTGCACGCGTTTGGTAGCAAAATCTCCTATTCTGAAGAGAAACATTTCGTTGTAAGCGGGTTGCATCAGCCTTGCCACATTTTCTCAACTGGCTTTAAAGAAGGGCAGTCAGTTGGCAGACTTACTTGAGGCGCTGCTTGCCAGGCTGGAAACTTTGCTTTCATTCCTTAGTTAACACAATGGCTCAGGACGGCCTTACCCCAAGGATTCAGGGATGTGCAGCCCGATTACTTGAGATCAGACATTCTGGCTCTTTCATGGATGAAACCAACTGGGAAAAGAGCCGTTCTACGCTGGGGACCATGGTGTCTTTCCCTAGTCTACACAGAAACAGCACTCTGAGTGAAACCAGCTCCTCCCGTTTGGTATCAAAATCTCCTATTCTGAAGAGAAACATTTCGTTGTAAGCGGGTTGCATCAGCCTTGCCACATTTTCTAAACTGGCTCTAAAGGAGGGCAGTCAATTGGTAGACTTCCTTGATTCCCTGCTTCCCAGGCTGGAAACTTTGCTTTCATTCCTTGGGTGGCACATTGGCTCAGGACTGCCTTACCCCAAGGATTCAGGGATGTGCAGCCCGATTAGTTGAGATCAGCCCTTCTGGCTCTTTCATGCATGAAACCAACTGGGAAAAGAGCCTTTCTAAGCAGGGGACCATGGTGTCTTTCCCTAGTCTACACAGAAACAGCACTCTGAGAGAGAGGAGCTGCTGGTGTTTGGTAGCACAATCTCCTATTCTGAAGAGAAACATTTCGTTGTAAGCGGGTTGCATCAGCCTTGTCACATTTTCTCAACTGGCTTTAAAGAAGGGCAGTCAGTTGGCAGACTTCCTTGAGGCCCTGCTTCCCAGGCTGTAAACTTTGCTTTCATTCCTTAGTTAGCACATTGGCTCAGGACGGCCTTACCCCAAGGTTTCAGGGATGTGCAGCCCGATTACTTGAGATCAGCCCTTCTGGCTCTTTCATGGATGAAACCAACTGGGAAAAGAGCCGTTCTAAGCTGGGGACCATGGTGTCTTTCCCTAGTCTACACAGAAACAGCACTCTGAGGGAAAGGATCTGCTAGTGTTTGGTAGCACAATCTCCTATTCTGAAGAGAAACATTTCGTTGTAATCGGGTTGCATCAGCCTTGTCACATTTTCTCAACTGGCTTTAAAGAAGGGCAGTCAGTTGGCAGACTTCCTTGAGGCCCTGCTTCCCAGGCTGGAAACTTTGCTTTCATTCCTTTGTTAACACATTGGCTCAGGACGGCCTTACCACAAGGAATCAGGGATGTGCAACCCGATTACTTGAGATAAGCCCTTCTGGCTCTTTTATGGCTGAAACGAACTGGGAAAAGAGCAGTTCTAAGCTGGGGACCATGGTGTCTTACCCTAGTCTACACAGAACCAGCACTCTCAGTGAAACGAGCTTCTGGCGTTTGGGAGCAAAATCTCCTATCCTAAAGAGAAACATTTCGTTGTAAGCAGGTTGCAGCAGCCTTGCCTCTTTTTCACAAGTGGCTATAAAGGAGGGCAGTCAGTAGGCCTCACCCTTCAAGCCCACTCCAATTTCCTAGAGAAAACACCAGGCCTCGGTGTGCTTTCCTGTGGCAAGTAAACTTTGCTTTCATTCCTTAAGGGGCACATTCGCTCAGAACTGCCCTACCCCAAGGATTCAGGAATGTTCAGCCCGATTGTTTGAGAACAGCTTTTCTGGCTCTTTCATGGATGAAACCACCGGGAAAGGAGCCGTTCTAACCTGGGGACCATGGTGTCTTTCCCTAGTCTACACAGAAACAGCACTCTGAGTGAAACCAGCTCCTCCCGTTTGGTAGCAAAATCTCCTATTCTGAAGAGAAACATTTCGTTGTAAGCGGGTTGCATCAGCCTTGCCACATTTTCTAAACTGGCTTTAAAGGAGGGCAGTCAATTGGTAGACTTCCTTGAGGCCCTGCTTCCCAGGCTGGAAACTTTGCTTTCATTCCTTAGGTGGCACATTGGCTCAGGACTGCCTTACCCCAAGGATTCAGGGGTGTGCAGCCCTATTAGTTGAGATCAGCCCTTCTGGCTCTTTCATGGATGAAACCAACTGGGAAAAGAGCCGCTCTAAGCTGGGGACCATGGTGTCTTACCCTAGTCTACACAGAAACAGCACTCTGAGGGAGAGGAGCTGCTGGTGTTTGGTAGCACAATATCTTATTCAGAAGAGAAACATTTCGTTATAAGCGGGTTGCATCACCCTTGCCACATTTCCACAACTGGCTTTAAAGAAGGCCAGTCAGTTGGGAGACTTACTTGAGGCCCTGCTTCCCAGGCTGGAAATTTTGCTTTCATTCCTTAGGTGGCACATTGGCTCAGGACGGCCTTACCCCAAGGATTCAGGGATGTGCAGCCCAATTACTTGAGATCAGCCCTTCTGGCTCTTTCATGGATGAAACCAACTGGGAAAAGTGCCGTTCTAAGCTGGGGTCCATGGTGTCTTTCCCTAGTCTACACAGAAACAGCACTCTGAGTGAAACGAGATGCTGGCGTTTGGTAGCAAAATCTCCTATTCTGAAGAGAAACATTTCATTGTAAGCGGGTTGCATCAGCCTTGCCTCATTTTCACAAGGGGCTATAAAGGAGGGCAGTCAGTAGGCCTCACCCTTCAATCCCACTCCAATTTCCTAGAGAAAAGACTAGGTCACGGTGTGCTTTCCTGTGGCAAGTAAACTTTGCTTTGATTCCTTAGGTGGCACATTGGCTCAGGACGGCCTTACCCCAAGGATTCAGGGATGTGCAGCCCGATTACTTGAGATCAGCCCTTCTGGCTCTTTCATGGATGAAACCAACTGGGAAAAGAGCCGCTCTAAGCTGGGGACCATGGTGTCTTTCCCTAGTCTACACAGAAACAGCACTCTGAGTGAAACGAGCTGTGGCATTTGGTAGCAAATCTCCTATTCTGAAGACAAACATTTCGCTGTAAGCGTGTTTTATCAGCCTTGCCACATTTTCTCAACTGGCTATAAAGGAGGGCAGTCAGGAGGCCTCCCCCTTCAAGCCCACTCCAATTTCATAGAGGAAACACCAAGCCTCGGTATGGTCTCCTGTGGCAAGGAAACTTTGCTATCATTCCTTAGGTGGCACATTGGCTCAGAACTGCCCTACCCCAAGGATTCAGGGATGTGCACCCCGATTAGTTGAAATCAGCCCTTCTGTCTCTTTCATGGATGAAACCAACTGGGAAAAGAGCCCTTCTAAGCAGGGGACCATGGTGTCTTTCCCTAGTCTACACAGAAACAGCACTCTGAGAGAGAGGAGCTGCTGGTGTTTGGTAGCACAATCTCCTATTCTGAAGAGAAACATTTCGTTTAAGCGGGTTGCATCAGCCTTGTCACATTTTCTCAACTGGCTTTAAAGAAGGGCAGTCAGTTGGCAGACTTCCTTGAGGCCCTGCTTCCCAGGCTGTAAACTTTGCTTTCATTCCTTAGTTAGCACATTGGCTCAGGACGGCCTTACCCCAAGGATTCAGGGATGTGCAGCCCGATTACTTGAGATCAGCCCTTCTGGCTCTTTCATGGATGAAACCAACTGGGAAAAGAGCCGTTCTTAGCTGGGGACCATGGTGTCTTTCCCTAGTCTACACAGAAACAGCACTCTGAGTGAAACGAGATGCTGGCGTTTGGTAGCAAAATCTCCTATTCTGAAGAGAAACATTTCGTTGTAAGTGGGTTCCCTCAGCCTTGCCTCATTTTCACAAGTTGCTATAAAGGAAGGCAGTCAGTAGGCCTCACCCTTCAAGCCCACTCCAATTTCCTAGAGAAAACACCAGACCACGGTGTGCTTTCCTGTGGCTAGTAAATTTTGCTTTCATTCCTTAGGGGGCACTTTGGTTCAGAACAGCCCTACCCCAAGGAATCAGGAATGTTCAGCCCGATTGTTTCAGAAAAGCTTTTCTGGCTCTTGCATGGATGAAACCAACTGGGAAAAGAGCCGTTCTAAGCTGGGGACCATGGTGTCTTACCCTAGTCTACACAGAAAGAGCACTCTGAGGGAGACGAGCTGCACGCGTTTGGTAGCAAAATCTCCTATTCTGAAGAGAAACATTTCGTTGTAAGCGGGTTGCATCAGCCTTGCCACATTTTCTCAACTGGCTTTAAAGAAGGGCAGTCAGTTGGCAGACTTACTTGAGGCGCTGCTTCCCAGGCTGGAAACTTTGCTTTCATTCCTTAGTTAACACAATGGCTCAGGACGGCCTTACCCCAAGGATTCAGGGATGTGCAGCCCGATTACTTGAGATCAGCCCTTCTGGCTCTTTCATGGATGAAACCAACTGGGAAAAGAGCCGTTCTAAGCTGGGGACCATGGTGTCTTTCCCTAGTCTACACAGAAACAGCACTCTGAGTGAAACGAGCTGCTGGCGTTTGGTAGCAAAATCTCCTATTCTGAAGAGAAACATTTCATTGTAAGCGGGTTGCATCAGCCTTGCCTCATTTTCACAAGTGGCTATAAAGGAGGGCAGTCAGTAGGCCTCACCCTTCAATCCCACTCCAATTTCCTAGAGAAAAGACTAGGTCACGGTGTGCTTTCCTGTGGCAAGTAAACTTTGCTTTCATTCCTTAAGGGGCACACTGGCTCAGAACTGCCCTACCCCAAGGTTTCAGGAATGTTCAGCCCGATTGTTTGAGAACAGCTTTTCTGGCTCTTTCATGGATGAAACCACCGGGAAAGGAGCCGTTCTAACCTGGGGACCATGGTGTCTTTCCCTAGTCTACACAGAAACAGCACTCTAAGTGAAACCAGCTCCTCCCGTTTGGTAGCAAAATCTCCTATTCTGAAGAGAAACATTTCGTTGTAAGCGGGTTGCATCAGCCTTGCCACATTTTCTAAACTGGCTTTAAAGGAGGGCAGTCAATTGGTAGACTTCCTTGAGGCCCTGCTTCCCAGGCTGGAAACTTTGCTTTCATTCCTTAGGTGGCACATTGGCTCAGGACTGCTTACCCCAAGGATTCAGGGGTGTGCAGCCCTATTAGTTGAGATCAGCCCTTCTGGCTCTTTCATGGATGAAACCAACTGGGAAAAGAGCCGCTCTAAGCTGGGGACCATGGTGTCTTACCCTAGTCTACACAGAAACAGCACTCTGAGGGAGAGGAGCTGCTGGTGTTTGGTAGCACAATCTCCTATTCAGAAGAGAAACATTTCGTTATAAGCGGGTTGCATCACCCTTGCCACATTTCCACAACTGGCTTTAACGAAGGCCAGTCAGTTGGGAGACTTACTTGAGGCCCTGCTTCCCAGGCTGGAAATTTTGCTTTCATTCCTTAGGTGGCACATTGGCTCAGGACGGCCTTACCCCAAGGATTCAGGGATGTGCAGCCCAATTACTTGAGATCAGCCCTTCTGGCTCTTTCATGGATGAAACCAACTGGGAAAAGTGCCGTTCTAAGCTGGGGTCCATGGTGTCTTTCCCTAGTCTACACAGAAACAGCACTCTGAGTGAAACGAGCTGCTGGCGTTTGGTAGCAAAATCTCCTATTCTGAAGAGAAACATTTCATTGTAAGCGGGTTGCATCAGCCTTGCCTCATTTTCACAAGGGGCTATAAAGGAGGGCAGTCAGTAGGCCTCACCCTTCAATCCCACTCCAATTTCCTAGAGAAAACACTAGGTCACGGTGTGCTTTCCTGTGGCAAGTAAACTTTGCTTTGATTCCTTAGGTGGCACATTGGCTCAGGACGGCCTTACCCCAAGGATTCAGGGATGTGCAGCCCGATTACTTGAGATCAGCCCTTCTGGCTCTTTCATGGATGAAACCAACTGGGAAAAGAGCCGTTCTAAGCTGGGGACCATGGTGTCTTTCCCTAGTCTACACAGAAACAGCACTCTGAGTGAAACGAGCTGTGGCATTTGGTAGCAAATCTCCTATTCTGAAGAGAAACATTTCGCTGTAAGCGGGTTTTATCAGCCTTGCCACATTTTCTCAACTGGCTATAAAGGAGGGCAGTCAGGAGGCCTCCCCCTTCAAGCCCACTCCAATTTCATAGAGGAAACACCAAGCCTCGGTATGGTCTCCTGTGGCAAGGAAACTTTGCTATCATTCCTTAGGTGGCACATTGGCTCAGAACTGCCCTACCCCAAGGATTCAGGGATGTGCAGCCCGATTAGTTGATATCAGCCCTTCTGTCTCTTTCATGGATGAAACCAACTGGGAAAAGAGCCCTTCTAAGCAGGGGACCATGGTGTCTTTCCCTAGTCTACACCGAAACAGCACTCTGAGAGAGAGGAGCTGCTGGTGTTTGGTAGTACAATCTCCTATTCTGAAGGGAAACATTTCGTTTAAGCGGGTTGCATCAGCCTTGTCACATTTTCTCAACTGGCTTTAAAGAAGGGCAGTCAGTTGGCAGACTTCCTTGAGGCCCTGCTTCCCAGGCTGTAAACTTTGCTTTCATTCCTTAGTTAGCACATTGGCTCAGGACGGCCTTACCCCAAGGATTCAGGGATGTGCAGCCCGATTACTTGAGATCAGCCCTTCTGGCTCTTTCATGGATGAAACCAACTGGGAAAAGAGCCGTTCTTACCTGGGGACCATGGTGTCTTTCCCTAGTCTACACAGAAACAGCACTCTGAGTGAAACGAGATGCTGGCGTTTGGTAGCAAAATCTCCTATTCTGAAGAGAAACATTTCGTTGTAAGCGGGTTCCCTCAGCCTTGCCTCATTTTCACAAGTGGCTATAAAGGAAGGCAGTCAGTAGGCCTCACCCTTCAAGCCCACTCCAATTTCCTAGAGAAAACACCAGAACACGGTGTGCTTTCTTGTGGCTAGTAAATTTTGCTTTCATTCCTTAGGGGGCACTTTGGTTCAGAACAGCCCTACCCCAAGGATTCAGGAATGTTCAGCCCGATTGTTTCAGAAAAGCTTTTCTGGCTCTTTCATGGATGAAACCAACTGGGAAAAGAGCCGTTCTAAGCTGGGGACCATGGTGTCTTTCCCTAGTCTACACAGAAACAGCACTCTGAGTGAAACGAGCTGCTGGCATTTGGTAGCAAAATCTGCTATTTGAAGAGAAACATTTCGCTGTAAGTGGGTTGCATCAGCCTTGCTACATTTTCTCACCTGGCTTTAAAGTAGGGTAGTCATTTGGCAGACTTACTTGAGGCCCTGCTTCCCAGGCTGGAAAATTTGCTTTCATTCCGTAGATGGCACATTGGCTCAGGACGGCCTTACCCCAAGGATTCAGGGATGTGCATCCCGATTAGTTGAGATCAGCCCTTCTGGCTCTTTCATGGCTGAAACGAACTGGGAAAAGAGCAGTTCTAAGCTGGGGACCATGGTGTCTTACCCTAGTCTACACAGAAACAGCACTCTGAGTGAAAAGAGCTGCTGGCGTTTGGTAGCAAAATCTCCTATTCTGAAGAGAAACATTTCGTTGTAAGCGGGTGGCGTCAGCCTTGCCTCATTTTCTCAAGTGGCTATAAAGGAGGGCAGTGAGTAGGCCTGACCCTTCATTCCCACTCCAATTTCATAGAGAAAACACCAGGCCTCGGTGTGCTTTCCTGTGGCAAGTAAACTTTGCTTTCATTCCTTAGGGGGCACTTTGGCTCAGAATTGCCCTACCCCAAGGATTCAGGAATGGTCAGCCCGATTGTTTCAGAAAAGCTTTTCTGGCTCTTTCATGGATGAAACCAACTGGGAAAAGAGCCGTTCTAAGCTGGGGACCATGGTGTCTTTCCCTAGTCTACACAGAAACAGCACTCTGAGTGAAACGAGCTGCTGGCGTTTGGTAGCAAAACCTGCTATTTGAAGAGAAACATTTCGCTGTAAGTGGGTTGCATCAGCCTTGCCTCATTTTCACAAGTGGCTATAAAGGAGGTCAGTCAGTAGGCCTCACCCTTCAATCCCACTCCAATTTCCTAGAGAAAACACTAGGTCACGGTGTGCTTTCCTGTGGCAAGTAAACTTTGCTTTCATTCCTTAGGTGGCACATTGGCTCAGGACGGCCTTACCCCAAGGATTCAGGGATGTGCAGCCCGATTACTTGAGATCAGCCCTTCTGGCTCTTTCATGGATGAAACCAACTGGGAAAAGAGCCGTTCTAAGCTGGGGACCATGGTGTCTTTCCCTAGTCTACACAGAAACAGCACTCTGAGGGAGAGGAGCTCCTTGCGTTTGGTAGCAAAATCTCCTATTCTGAAGAGAAACATTTCGTTGTAAATGGGGTGCATCAGCCTTGCCACATTTTCTCAACTGGCTTTAAAGAAGGGCAGTCAGTTGACAGACTTACTTGAGGCGCTGCTTCCCAGGCTGGAAACTTTGCTTTCATTCCTTTGTTAACACATTGGCTCAGGACGGCCTTACCCCCAGGAATCAGGGATGTGCAACCCGATTACTTGAGATCAGCCCTTCTGGCTCTTTCATGGCTGAAACGAACTGGGAAAAGAGCAGTTCTAACCTGGGGACCATGGTGTCTTACCCTAGTCTACACAGAAACAGCACTCTGAGGGAGAGGAGCTGCTGGTGCTTGGTAGCACAATCTCCTATTCAGAAGAGAAACATTTCGTTATAAGCGGGTTGCATCACCCTTGCCACATTTCCACAACTGTCTTTAAAGAAGGCCAGTCAGTTGGGAGACTTACTTGAGGCCCTGCTTCCCACGCTGGAAATTTTGCTTTCATTCCTTAGGTGGCACATTGGCTCAGGACGGCCTTACCCCAAGGATTCAGGAATGTGCAGCCCGATTACTTGAGATCAGCCCTTCTGGCTCTTTCATGGATGAAACCAACTGGGAAAAGTGCCTTTCTAAGCTGGGGACCATGGTGTCTTTCCCTAGTCTACACAGAAACAGCACTCTTAGTGAAACGAGATGCTGGCGTTTGGTAGTAAAATCTCCTATTCTGAAGAGAAACATTTCATTGTAAGCGGGTTGCATCAGCCTTGCCTCATTTTCACAAGGGGCTATAAAGGAGGGCAGTCAGTAGGCCTCACCCTTCAATCCCACTCCAATTTCCTAGAGAAAACACTAGGTCACGGTGTGCTTTCCTGTGGCAAGTAAACTTTGCTTTCATTCCTTAGGTGGCGCATTGGCTCAGGACGGCCTTACCCCTAAGGTTCAGGGATGTGCAGCCCGATTACTTGAGATCAGCCCTTCTGGCTCTTTCATGGATGAAACCAACTGGGAAAAGAGCCGCTCTAAGCTGGGGACCATGGTGTCTTTCCCTAGTCTACACAGAAACAGCACTCTGAGTGAAACGAGCTGTGGCATTTGGTAGCAAATCTCCTATTCTGAAGAGAAACATTTCGCTGTAAGCGGGTTTTATCAGCCTTGCCACATTTTCTCAACTGGCTATAAAGGAGGGCAGTCAGGAGGCCTCCCCCTTCAAGCCCACTCCAATTTCATAGAGGAAACACCAAGCCTCGGTATGGTCTCCTGTGGCAAGGAAACTTTGCTATCATTCCTTAGGTGGCACATTGGCTCAGAACTGCCCTACCCCAAGGATTCAGGGATGTGCAGCCCGATTAGTTGATATCAGCCCTTCTGTCTCTTTCATGGATGAAACCAACTGGGAAAAGAGCCCTTCTAAGCAGGGGACCATGGTGTCTTTCCCTAGTCTACACCGAAACAGCACTCTGAGAGAGAGGAGCTGCTGGTGTTTGGTAGTACAATCTCCTATTCTGAAGAGAAACATTTCGTTTAAGCGGGTTGCATCAGCCTTGTCACATTTTCTCAACTGGCTTTAAAGAAGGGCAGTCAGTTGGCAGACTTCCTTGAGGCCCTGCTTCCCAGGCTGTAAACTTTGCTTTCATTCCTTAGTTAGCACATTGGCTCAGGACGGCCTTACCCCAAGGATTCAGGGATGTGCAGCCCGATTACTTGAGATCAGCCCTTCTGGCTCTTTCATGGATGAAACCAACTGGGAAAAGAGCCGTTCTTACCTGGGGACCATGGTGTCTTTCCCTAGTCTACACAGAAACAGCACTCTGAGTGAAACGAGATGCTGGCGTTTGGTAGCAAAATCTCCTATTCTGAAGAGAAACATTTCGTTGTAAGCGGGTTCCCTCAGCCTTGCCTCATTTTCACAAGTGGCTATAAAGGAAGGCAGTCAGTAGGCCTCACCCTTCAAGCCCACTCCAATTTCCTAGAGAAAACACCAGAACACGGTGTGCTTTCTTGTGGCTAGTAAATTTTGCTTTCATTCCTTAGGGGGCACTTTGGTTCAGAACAGCCCTACCCCAAGGATTCAGGAATGTTCAGCCCGATTGTTTCAGAAAAGCTTTTCTGGCTCTTTCATGGATGAAACCAACTGGGAAAAGAGCCGTTCTAAGCTGGGGACCATGGTGTCTTTCCCTAGTCTACACAGAAACAGCACTCTGAGTGAAACGAGCTGCTGGCATTTGGTAGCAAAATCTGCTATTTGAAGAGAAACATTTCGCTGTAAGTGGGTTGCATCAGCCTTGCTACATTTTCTCACCTGGCTTTAAAGTAGGGTAGTCATTTGGCAGACTTACTTGAGGCCCTACTTCCCAGGCTGGAAAATTTGCTTTCATTCCGTAGATGGCACATTGGCTCAGGACGGCCTTACCCCAAGGATTCAGGGATGTGCATCCCGATTAGTTGAGATCAGCCCTTCTGGCTCTTTCATGGCTGAAACGAACTGGGAAAAGAGCAGTTCTAAGCTGGGGACCATGGTGTCTTACCCTAGTCTACACAGAAACAGCACTCTGAGTGAAAAGAGCTGCTGGCGTTTGGTAGCAAAATCTCCTATTCTGAAGAGAAACATTTCGTTGTAAGCGGGTGGCGTCAGCCTTGCCTCATTTTCTCAAGTGGCTATAAAGGAGGGCAGTGAGTAGGCCTGACCCTTCATTCCCACTCCAATTTCATAGAGAAAACACCAGGCCTCGGTGTGCTTTCCTGTGGCAAGTAAACTTTGCTTTCATTCCTTAGGGGGCACTTTGGCTCAGAACTGCCCTACCCCAAGGATTCAGGAATGGTCAGCCCGATTGTTTCAGAAAAGCTTTTCTGGCTCTTTCATGGATGAAACCAACTGGGAAAAGAGCCGTTCTAAGCTGGGGACCATGGTGTCTTTCCCTAGTCTACACAGAAACAGCACTCTGAGTGAAACGAGCTGCTGGCGTTTGGTAGCAAAATCTGCTATTTGAAGAGAAACATTTCGCTGTAAGTGGGTTGCATCAGCCTTGCCTCATTTTCACAAGTGGCTATAAAGGAGGTCAGTCAGTAGGCCTCACCCTTCAATCCCACTCCAATTTCCTAGAGAAAACACTAGGTCACGGTGTGCTTTCCTGTGGCAAGTAAACTTTGCTTTCATTCCTTAGGTGGCACATTGGCTCAGGACGGCCTTACCCCAAGGATTCAGGGATGTGCAGCCCGATTACTTGAGATCAGCCCTTCTGGCTCTTTCATGGATGAAACCAACTGGGAAAAGAGCCGTTCTAAGCTGGGGACCATGGTGTCTTTCCCTAGTCTACACAGAAACAGCACTCTGAGGGAGAGGAGCTCCTTGCGTTTGGTAGCAAAATCTCCTATTCTGAAGAGAAACATTTCGTTGTAAATGGGGTGCATCAGCCTTGCCACATTTTCTCAACTGGCTTTAAAGAAGGGCAGTCAGTTGACAGACTTACTTGAGGCGCTGCTTCCCAGGCTGGAAACTTTGCTTTCATTCCTTTGTTAACACATTGGCTCAGGACGGCCTTACCCCCAGGAATCAGGGATGTGCAACCCGATTACTTGAGATCAGCCCTTCTGGCTCTTTCATGGCTGAAACGAACTGGGAAAAGAGCAGTTCTAACCTGGGGACCATGGTGTCTTACCCTAGTCTACACAGAAACAGCACTCTGAGGGAGAGGAGCTGCTGGTGCTTGGTAGCACAATCTCCTATTCAGAAGAGAAACATTTCGTTATAAGCGGGTTGCATCACCCTTGCCACATTTCCACAACTGTCTTTAAAGAAGGCCAGTCAGTTGGGAGACTTACTTGAGGCCCTGCTTCCCACGCTGGAAATTTTGCTTTCATTCCTTAGGTGGCACATTGGCTCAGGACGGCCTTACCCCAAGGATTCAGGAATGTGCAGCCCGATTACTTGAGATCAGCCCTTCTGGCTCTTTCATGGATGAAACCAACTGGGAAAAGTGCCTTTCTAAGCTGGGGACCATGGTGTCTTTCCCTAGTCTACACAGAAACAGCACTCTTAGTGAAACGAGATGCAGGCGTTTGGTAGTAAAATCTCCTATTCTGAAGAGAAACATTTCATTGTAAGCGGGTTGCATCAGCCTTGCCTCATTTTCACAAGGGGCTATAAAGGAGGGCAGTCAGTAGGCCTCACCCTTCAATCCCACTCCAATTTCCTAGAGAAAACACTAGGTCACGGTGTGCTTTCCTGTGGCAAGTAAACTTTGCTTTCATTCCTTAGGTGGCGCATTGGCTCAGGACGGCCTTACCCCTAAGGTTCAGGGATGTGCAGCCCGATTACTTGAGATCAGCCCTTCTGGCTCTTTCATGGATGAAACCAACTGGGAAAAGAGCCGCTCTAAGCTGGGGACCATGGTGTCTTTCCCTAGTCTACACAGAAACAGCACTCTGAGTGAAACGAGCTGTGGCATTTGGTAGCAAATCTCCTATTCTGAAGAGAAACATTTCGCTGTAAGCGGGTTTTATCAGCCTTGCCACATTTTCTCAACTGGCTATAAAGGAGGGCAGTCAGGAGGCCTCCCCCTTCAAGCCCACTCCAATTTCATAGAGGAAACACCAAGCCTCGGTATGGTCTCCTGTGGCAAGGAAACTTTGCTATCATTCCTTAGGTGGCACATTGGCTCAGAACTGCCCTACCCCAAGGATTCAGGGATGTGCAGCCCGATTAGTTGATATCAGCCCTTCTGTCTCTTTCATGGATGAAACCAACTGGGAAAAGAGCCCTTCTAAGCAGGGGACCATGGTGTCTTTCCCTAGTCTACACCGAAACAGCACTCTGAGAGAGAGGAGCTGCTGGTGTTTGGTAGTACAATCTCCTATTCTGAAGAGAAACATTTCGTTTAAGCGGGTTGCATCAGCCTTGTCACATTTTCTCAACTGGCTTTAAAGAAGGGCAGTCAGTTGGCAGACTTCCTTGAGGCCCTGCTTCCCAGGCTGTAAACTTTGCTTTCATTCCTTAGTTAGCACATTGGCTCAGGACGGCCTTACCCCAAGGATTCAGGGATGTGCAGCCCGATTACTTGAGATCAGCCCTTCTGGCTCTTTCATGGATGAAACCAACTGGGAAAAGAGCCGTTCTTACCTGGGGACCATGGTGTCTTTCCCTAGTCTACACAGAAACAGCACTCTGAGTGAAACGAGATGCTGGCGTTTGGTAGCAAAATCTCCTATTCTGAAGAGAAACATTTCGTTGTAAGCGGGTTCCCTCAGCCTTGCCTCATTTTCACAAGTGGCTATAAAGGAAGGCAGTCAGTAGGCCTCACCCTTCAAGCCCACTCCAATTTCCTAGAGAAAACACCAGAACACGGTGTGCTTTCTTGTGGCTAGTAAATTTTGCTTTCATTCCTTAGGGGGCACTTTGGTTCAGAACAGCCCTACCCCAAGGATTCAGGAATGTTCAGCCCGATTGTTTCAGAAAAGCTTTTCTGGCTCTTTCATGGATGAAACCAACTGGGAAAAGAGCCGTTCTAAGCTGGGGACCATGGTGTCTTTCCCTAGTCTACACAGAAACAGCACTCTGAGTGAAACGAGCTGCTGGCATTTGGTAGCAAAATCTGCTATTTGAAGAGAAACATTTCGCTGTAAGTGGGTTGCATCAGCCTTGCTACATTTTCTCACCTGGCTTTAAAGTAGGGTAGTCATTTGGCAGACTTACTTGAGGCCCTGCTTCCCAGGCTGGAAAATTTGCTTTCATTCCGTAGATGGCACATTGGCTCAGGACGGCCTTACCCCAAGGATTCAGGGATGTGCATCCCGATTAGTTGAGATCAGCCCTTCTGGCTCTTTCATGGCTGAAACGAACTGGGAAAAGAGCAGTTCTAAGCTGGGGACCATGGTGTCTTACCCTAGTCTACACAGAAACAGCACTCTGAGTGAAAAGAGCTGCTGGCGTTTGGTAGCAAAATCTCCTATTCTGAAGAGAAACATTTCGTTGTAAGCGGGTGGCGTCAGCCTTGCCTCATTTTCTCAAGTGGCTATAAAGGAGGGCAGTGAGTAGGCCTGACCCTTCATTCCCACTCCAATTTCATAGAGAAAACACCAGGCCTCGGTGTGCTTTCCTGTGGCAAGTAAACTTTGCTTTCATTCCTTAGGGGGCACTTTGGCTCAGAACTGCCCTACCCCAAGGATTCAGGAATGGTCAGCCCGATTGTTTCAGAAAAGCTTTTCTGGCTCTTTCATGGATGAAACCAACTGGGAAAAGAGCCGTTCTAAGCTGGGGACCATGGTGTCTTTCCCTAGTCTACACAGAAACAGCACTCTGAGTGAAACGAGCTGCTGGCGTTTGGTAGCAAAATCTCCTTTTCTGAAGAGAAACATTTCATTGTAAGCGGGTTGCATCAGCCTTGCCTCATTTTCACAAGTGGCTATAAAGGAGGTCAGTCAGTAGGCCTCACCCTTCAATCCCACTCCAATTTCCTAGAGAAAACACTAGGTCACGGTGTGCTTTCCTGTGGCAAGTAAACTTTGCTTTCATTCCTTAGGTGGCACATTGGCTCAGGACGGCCTTACCCCAAGGATTCAGGGATGTGCAGCCCGATTACTTGAGATCAGCCCTTCTGGCTCTTTCATGGATGAAACCAACTGGGAAAAGAGCCGTTCTAAGCTGGGGACCATGGTGTCTTTCCCTAGTCTACACAGAAACAGCACTCTGAGGGAGAGGAGCTCCTTGCGTTTGGTAGCAAAATCTCCTATTCTGAAGAGAAACATTTCGTTGTAAATGGGGTGCATCAGCCTTGCCACATTTTCTCAACTGGCTTTAAAGAAGGGCAGTCAGTTGACAGACTTACTTGAGGCGCTGCTTCCCAGGCTGGAAACTTTGCTTTCATTCCTTTGTTAACACATTGGCTCAGGACGGCCTTACCCCCAGGAATCAGGGATGTGCAACCCGATTACTTGAGATCAGCCCTTCTGGCTCTTTCATGGCTGAAACGAACTGGGAAAAGAGCAGTTCTAACCTGGGGACCATGGTGTCTTACCCTAGTCTACACAGAAACAGCACTCTGAGGGAGAGGAGCTGCTGGTGCTTGGTAGCACAATCTCCTATTCAGAAGAGAAACATTTCGTTATAAGCGGGTTGCATCACCCTTGCCACATTTCCACAACTGTCTTTAAAGAAGGCCAGTCAGTTGGGAGACTTACTTGAGGCCCTGCTTCCCACGCTGGAAATTTTGCTTTCATTCCTTAGGTGGCACATTGGCTCAGGACGGCCTTACCCCAAGGATTCAGGAATGTGCAGCCCGATTACTTGAGATCAGCCCTTCTGGCTCTTTCATGGATGAAACCAACTGGGAAAAGTGCCTTTCTAAGCTGGGGACCATGGTGTCTTTCCCTAGTCTACACAGAAACAGCACTCTGAGTGAAACGAGATGCTGGCGTTTGGTAGCAAAATCTCCTATTCTGAAGAGAAACATTTCGTTGTAAGCGGGTTCCCTCAGCCTTGCCTCATTTTCACAAGTGGCTATAAAGGAAGGCAGTCAGTAGGCCTCACCCTTCAAGCCCACTCCAATTTCCTAGAGAAAACACCAGAACACGGTGTGCTTTCTTGTGGCTAGTAAATTTTGCTTTCATTCCTTAGGGGGCACTTTGGTTCAGAACAGCCCTACCCCAAGGATTCAGGAATGTTCAGCCCGATTGTTTCAGAAAAGCTTTTCTGGCTCTTTCATGGATGAAACCAACTGGGAAAAGAGCCGTTCTAAGCTGGGGACCATGGTGTCTTTCCCTAGTCTACACAGAAACAGCACTCTGAGTGAAACGAGCTGCTGGAATTTGGTAGCAAAATCTGCTATTTGAAGAGAAACATTTCGCTGTAAGTGGGTTGCATCAGCCTTGCTACATTTTCTCACCTGGCTTTAAAGTAGGGTAGTCATTTGGCAGACTTACTTGAGGCCCTGCTTCCCAGGCTGGAAAATTTGCTTTCATTCCGTAGATGGCACATTGGCTCAGGACGGCCTTACCCCAAGGATTCAGGGATGTGCATCCCGATTAGTTGAGATCAGCCCTTCTGGCTCTTTCATGGCTGAAACGAACTGGGAAAAGAGCAGTTCTAAGCTGGGGACCATGGTGTCTTACCCTAGTCTACACAGAAACAGCACTCTGAGTGAAAAGAGCTGCTGGCGTTTGGTAGCAAAATCTCCTATTCTGAAGAGAAACATTTCGTTGTAAGCGGGTGGCGTCAGCCTTGCCTCATTTTCTCAAGTGGCTATAAAGGAGGGCAGTGAGTAGGCCTGACCCTTCATTCCCACTCCAATTTCATAGAGAAAACACCAGGCCTCGGTGTGCTTTCCTGTGGCAAGTAAACTTTGCTTTCATTCCTTAGGGGGCACTTTGGCTCAGAACTGCCCTACCCCAAGGATTCAGGAATGGTCAGCCCGATTGTTTCAGAAAAGCTTTTCTGGCTCTTTCATGGATGAAACCAACTGGGAAAAGAGCCGTTCTAAGCTGGGGACCATGGTGTCTTTCCCTAGTCTACACAGAAACAGCACTCTGAGTGAAACGAGCTGCTGGCGTTTGGTAGCAAAATCTCCTTTTCTGAAGAGAAACATTTCATTGTAAGCGGGTTGCATCAGCCTTGCCTCATTTTCACAAGTGGCTATAAAGGAGGTCAGTCAGTAGGCCTCACCCTTCAATCCCACTCCAATTTCCTAGAGAAAACACTAGGTCACGGTGTGCTTTCCTGTGGCAAGTAAACTTTGCTTTCATTCCTTAGGTGGCACATTGGCTCAGGACGGCCTTACCCCAAGGATTCAGGGATGTGCAGCCCGATTACTTGAGATCAGCCCTTCTGGCTCTTTCATGGATGAAACCAACTGGGAAAAGAGCCGTTCTAAGCTGGGGACCATGGTGTCTTTCCCTAGTCTACACAGAAACAGCACTCTGAGGGAGAGGAGCTCCTTGCGTTTGGTAGCAAAATCTCCTATTCTGAAGAGAAACATTTCGTTGTAAATGGGGTGCATCAGCCTTGCCACATTTTCTCAACTGGCTTTAAAGAAGGGCAGTCAGTTGACAGACTTACTTGAGGCGCTGCTTCCCAGGCTGGAAACTTTGCTTTCATTCCTTTGTTAACACATTGGCTCAGGACGGCCTTACCCCCAGGAATCAGGGATGTGCAACCCGATTACTTGAGATCAGCCCTTCTGGCTCTTTCATGGCTGAAACGAACTGGGAAAAGAGCAGTTCTAACCTGGGGACCATGGTGTCTTACCCTAGTCTACACAGAAACAGCACTCTGAGGGAGAGGAGCTGCTGGTGCTTGGTAGCACAATCTCCTATTCAGAAGAGAAACATTTCGTTATAAGCGGGTTGCATCACCCTTGCCACATTTCCACAACTGTCTTTAAAGAAGGCCAGTCAGTTGGGAGACTTACTTGAGGCCCTGCTTCCCACGCTGGAAATTTTGCTTTCATTCCTTAGGTGGCACATGGGCTCAGGACGGCCTTACCCCAAGGATTCAGGGATGTGCAGCCCGATTACTTGAGATCAGCCCTTCTGGCTCTTTCATGGATGAAACCAACTGGGAAAAGTGCCTTTCTAAGCTGGGGACCATGGTGTCTTTCCCTAGTCTACACAGAAACAGCACTCTTAGTGAAACGAGATGCTGGCGTTTGGTAGTAAAATCTCCTATTCTGAAGAGAAACATTTCATTGTAAGCGGGTTGCATCAGCCTTGCCTCATTTTCACAAGGGGCTATAAAGGAGGGCAGTCAGTAGGCCTCACCCTTCAATCCCACTCCAATTTCCTAGAGAAAACACTAGGTCACGGTGTGCTTTCCTGTGGCAAGTAAACTTTGCTTTCATTCCTTAGGTGGCGCATTGGCTCAGGACGGCCTTACCCCTAAGGTTCAGGGATGTGCAGCCCGATTACTTGAGATCAGCCCTTCTGGCTCTTTCATGGATGAAACCAACTGGGAAAAGAGCCGCTCTAAGCTGGGGACCATGGTGTCTTTCCCTAGTCTACACAGAAACAGCACTCTGAGTGAAACGAGCTGTGGCATTTGGTAGCAAATCTCCTATTCTGAAGAGAAACATTTCGCTGTAAGCGGGTTTTTTCACCCTTGCCACATTTTCTCAACTGGCTATAAAGGAGGGCAGTCAGGAGGCCTCCCCCTTCAAGCCCACTCCAATTTCATAGAGGAAACACCAAGCCTCGGTATGGTCTCCTGTGGCAAGGAAACTTTGCTATCATTCCTTAGGTGGCACATTGGCTCAGAACTGCCCTACCCCAAGGATTCAGGGATGTGCAGCCCGATTAATTGAGATCAGCCCTTCTGGCTCTTTCATGGATGAAACCAACTGGGAAAAGAGCCGTTCTAAGCAGGGGACCATGGTGTCCTTCCCTAGTCTACACAGAAACAGCACTCTGAGAGAGAGGAGCTGCTGGTGTTTGGTAGCACAATCTCCTATTCTGAAGAGAAACATTTCGTTGTAAGCGGGTTGCATCAGCCTTCTCACATTTTCTCAACTGGCTTTAAAGAAGGGCAGTCAGTTGGCAGCCTTCCTTGAGGCCCTGCTTCCCAGGCTGTAAACTTTGCTTTCATTCCTTACTTAGCACATTGGCTCAGGACGGCCTTACCCCAAGGATTCAGGGATGTGCAGCCCGATTACTTGAGATCAGCCCTTCTGGCTCTTTCATGGATGAAACCAACTGGGAAAAGAGCCGTTCTTAGCTGGGGACCATGGTGTCTTACCCTAGTCTACACAGAAACAGCACTCTGAGGGAGAGGAGCTGCTGGTGTTTGGTAGCACAATCTCCTATTCTGAAGAGAAACATTTCATTGTAAGCGGGTTGCATCAGCCTTGTCACATTTTCTCAACTGGCTTTAAAGAAGGGCAGTCAGTTGGCAGACTTCCTTGAGCCCCTGCTGCCCAGGCTGTAAACTTTGCTTTCATTCCTTAGTTAGCAAATTGGCTCAGGACGGCCTTACCCCAAGGATTCAGGGATGTGCAGCCCGATTACTTGAGATCAGCCCTTCTGGCTCTTTCATGGATGAAACCAACTGGGAAAAGAGCCGTTCTTAGCTGGGGACCATGGTGTCTTTCCCTAGTCTACACAGAAACAGCACTCTGAGTGAAAAGAGATGCTGGCGTTTTGGAGCAAAATCTCCTATTCTGAAGAGAAACATTTCGTTGTAAGCGGGTTCCATCAGCCTTGCCTCATTTTCACAAGTGGCTATAAAGGAGGGCAGTGAGTAGGCCTCACCCTTCAATCCCACTCCAATTTCCTAGAGAAAACACTAGACCACGGTGTGCTTTCCTGTGGCTAGTAAATTTTGCTTTCATTCCTTAGGAGGCACTTTGGTTCAGAACAGCCCTACCCCAAGGATTCAGGAATGTTCAGCCCGATTGTTTCAGAAAAGCTTTTCTGGCTCTTTCATGGAAGAAACCAACTGGGAAAAGAGCCGTTCTAAGCTGGGGACCATGGTGTCTTACCCTAATCTACACAGAAAGAGCACTCTGAGGGAGACAAGCTGCACGTGTTTGGTAGCAAAATCTCCTATTCTGAAGAGAAACATTTCGTTGTAAGCGGGTTGCATCAGCCTTGCCACATTTTCTCAACTGGCTTTAAAGAAGGGCAGTCAGTTGGCAGACTTACTTGAGGCGCTGCTTCCCAGGCTGGAAACTTTGCTTTCATTCCTTAGTTAACACAGTGGCTCAAGACGGCCTTACCCCAAGGATTCAGGGATGTGCAGCCCGATTAATTGAGATCAGCCCTTCTGGCTCTTTCATGGATGAAACCAACTGGGAAAAGAACCGTTGTAAGCAGGGGACCATGGTGTCTTTCCCTAGTCTACACAGAAACAGCACTCTGAGTGAAACGAGCTGCTGGCATTTGGTAGCAAAATCTGCTATTTGAAGAGAAACATTTCGCTGTAAGTGGGTTGCATCAGCCTTGCTACATTTTCTCACCTGGCTTTAAAGTAGGGTAGTCATTTGGCAGACTTACTTGAGGCCCTGCTTCCCAGGCTGGAAAATTTGCTTTCATTCCGTAGATGGCACATTGGCTCAGGACGGCCTTACCCCAAGGATTCAGGGATGTGCATCCCGATTAGTTGAGATCAGCCCTTCTGGCTCTTTCATGGCTGAAACGAACTGGGAAAAGAGCAGTTCTAAGCTGGGGACCATGGTGTCTTACCCTAGTCTACACAGAAACAGCACTCTGAGTGAAAAGAGCTGCTGGCGTTTGGTAGCAAAATCTCCTATTCTGAAGAGAAACATTTCGTTGTAAGCGGGTGCGTCAGCCTTGCCTCATTTTCTCAAGTGGCTATAAAGGAGGGCAGTGAGTAGGCGGTACCCTTCATTCCCACTCCAGGTTCATAGAGAAAACACCAGGCCTCGGTGTGCTTTCCTGTGGCAAGTAAACTTTGTTTTCATTCCTTAGGGAGCACTTTGGCTCTGAACTGCCCTACCCCAAGGATTCAGGAATGGTCAGCCCGATTGTTTCAGAAAAGCTTTTCTGGCTCTTTCATGGATGAAACCAACTGGGAAAAGAGCCGTTCTAAGCTGGGGACCATGGTGTCTTTCCCTAGTCTACACAGAAACAGCACTCTGAGTGAAACGAGCTGCTGGCGTTTGGTAGCAAAATCTCCTATTCTGAAGAGAAACATTTCATTGTAAGCGGGTTGCATCAGCCTTGCCTCATTTTCACAAGTGGCTATAAAGGAGGGCAGTCAGTAGGCCTCACCCTTCAATCCGACTCCAATTTCCTAGAGAAAACACTAGGTCACGGTGTGCTTTCCTGTGGCAAGTAAACTTTGCTTTCATTCCTTAGGTGGCACATTGGCTCAGGACGGCCTTACCCCAAGGATTCAGGGATGTGCAGCCCGATTACTTGAGATCAGCCCTTCTGGCTCTTTCATGGATGAAACCAACTGGGAAAAGAGCCGTTCTAAGCTGGGGACCATGGTGTCTTTCCCTAGTCTACACAGAAACAGCACTCTGAGGGAGAGGAGCTCCTTGCGTTTGGTAGCAAAATCTCCTATTCTGAAGAGAAACATTTCGTTGTAAATGGGGTGCATCAGCCTTGCCACATTTTCTCAACTGGCTTTAAAGAAGGGCAGTCAGTTGACAGACTTACTTGAGGCGCTGCTTCCCAGGCTGGAAACTTTGCTTTCATTCCTTTGTTAACACATTGGCTCAGGACGGCCTTACCCCCAGGAATCAGGGATGTGCAACCCGATTACTTGAGATCAGCCCTTCTGGCTCTTTCATGGCTGAAACGAACTGGGAAAAGAGCAGTTCTAACCTGGGGACCATGGTGTCTTACCCTAGTCTACACAGAACCAGCACTCTCAGTGAAACGAGCTTCTGGCGTTTGGGAGCAAAATCTCCTATCCTAAAGAGAAACATTTCGTTGTAAGCAGGTTGCAGCAGCCTTGCCTCATTTTCACAAGTGGCTATAAAGGAGGGCAGTCAGTAGGCCTCACGCTTCAAGCCCACTCCAATTTCCTAGAGAAAATAGAAGACCTCGGTGTGCTTTCCTGTGGCAAGTAAACTTTGCTTTCATTCTTTAAGGGGCACATTGGCTCAGAACTGCCCTACCCCAAGGATTCAGGAATGTTCAGCCCGATTGTTTGAGAACAGCTTTTCTGGCTCTTTCATGGATGAAACCACCGGGAAAGGAGCCGTTCTAACCTGGGGACCATGGTGTCTTTCCCTAGTCTACACAGAAACAGCACTCTGAGTGAAACCACCTCCTCCCGTTTGGTAGCAAAATCTCCTATTCTGAAGAGAAACATTTCGTTGTAAGCGGGTTGCATCAGCCTTGCCACATTTTCTAAACTGGCTTTAAAGGAGGGCAGTCAATTGGTAGACTTCCTTGAGGCCCTGCTTCCCAGGCTGGAAACTTTGCTTTCATTCCTTAGGTGGCACATTGGCTCAGGACTGCCTTACCCCAAGGATTCAGGGATGTGCATCCCTATTAGTTGAGATCAGCCCTTCTGGCTCTTTCATGGATGAAACCAACTGGGAAAAGAGCAGTTCTAAGCTGGGGACCATGGTGTCTTACCCTAGTCTACACAGAAACAGCACTCTGAATGAAAAGAGCTGCTGGCGTTTGGTAGCAAAATCTCCTATTCTGAAGAGAAACATTTCGTTGTAAGCGGGTGGCGTCAGCCTTGCCTCATTTTCTCAAGTGGCTATAAAGGAGGGCAGTGAGTAGGCGGTACCCTTCATTCCCACTCCAGTTTCATAGAGAAAACACCAGGCCTCGGTGTGCTTTCCTGTGGCAAGTAAACTTTGCTTTCATTCCTTAGGGGGCACTTTGGCTCAGAACTGCCCTACCCCTAGGATTCAGGAATGGTCAGCCCGATTGTTTCAGAAAAGCTTTTCTGGCTCTTTCATGGATGAAACCAACTGGGAAAAGAGCCGTTCTAAGCTGGGGACCATGGTGTCTTTCCCTAGTCTACACAGAAACAGCACTCTGAGGGAAAGGATCTGCTAGTGTTTGGTAGCACAATCTCCTATTCTGAAGAGAAACATTTCGTTGTAATCGGGTTGCATCAGCCTTGTCACATTTTCTCAACTGACTTTAAAGAAGGGCAGTCAGTTGGCAGACTTCCTTGAGGCCCTGCTTCCCAGGCTGGAAACTTTGCTTTCATTCCTTAGGTGGCACATTGGCTCAGGACTGCCTTACCCCAAGGATTCAGGGGTGTGCAGCCCTATTAGTTGAGATCAGCCCTTCTGGCTCTTTAATGGATGAAACCAACTGGGAAAAGAGCCGTTCTAAGCTGGGGACCATGGTGTCTTTCCCTAGTCTACACAGAAACAGCACTCTGAGGGAGAGGAGCTCCTGGCGTTTGGTAGCAAAATCTCCTATTCTGAAGAGAAACATTTCGTTGTAACTGGGGTGCATCAGCCTTGCCACATTTTCTCAACTGGCTTTAAAGAAGGGCAGTCAGTTGACAGACTTACTTGAGGCGCTGCTTCCCAGGCTGGAAACTTTGCTTTCATTCCTTTGTTAACACATTGGCTCAGGACGGCCTTACCCCAAGGAATCAGGGATGTGCAACCCGATTACTTGAGATCAGCCCTTCTGGCTCTTTCATGGCTGAAACGAACTGGGAAAAGAGCAGTTCTAAGCTGGGGACCATGGTGTCTTACCCTAGTCTACACAGAACCAGCACTCTCAGTGAAACGAGCTTCTGGCGTTTGGGAGCAAAATCTCCTATCCTAAAGAGAAACATTTCGTTGTAAGCAGGTTGCAGCAGCCTTGCCTCATTTTCACAAGTGGCTATAAAGGAGGGCAGTCAGTAGGCCTCACCCTTCAAGCCCACTCCAATTTCCTGGAGAAAATAGAAGACCTCGGTGTGCTTTCCTGTGGCAAGTAAACTTTGCTTTCAATCCTTAAGGGGCACATTGGCTCAGAACTGCCCTACCCCAAGGATTCAGGAATGTTCAGCCCGATTGTTTGAGAACAGCTTTTCTGGCTCTTTCATGGATGAAACCACGGGGAAAGGAGCCGTTCTAACCTGGGGACCATGGTGTCTTTCGCTAGTCTACACAGAAACAGCACTCTGAGTGAAACCAGCTCCTCCCGTTTGGTAGCAAAATCTCCTATTCCGAAGAGAAACATTTCGTTGTAAGCGGGTTGCATCAGCCTTGCCACATTTTCTAAACTGGCTTTAAAGAAGGGCAGTCAGTTGACAGACTTACTTGAGGCCCTGCTTCCCAGGCTGGAAACTTTGCTTTCATTCCTTAGGTGGCACATTGGCTCAGGACTGCCTTACCCCAAGGATTCAGGGGTGTGCAGCCCTATTAGTTGAGATCAGCCCTTCTGGCTCTTTCATGGATGAAACCAACTGGGAAAAGAGCCGCTCTAAGCTGGGGACCATGGTGTCTTACCCTAGTCTACACAGAAACAGCACTCTGAGGGAGAGGAGCTGCTGGTGTTTGGTAGCACAATCTCCTATTCAGAAGAGAAACATTTCGTTATAAGCGGGTTGCATCACCCTTGCCACATTTCCACAACTGGCTTTAAAGAAGGCCAGTCAGTTGGGAGACTTACTTGAGGCCCTGCTTCCCAGGCTGGAAATTTTGCTTTCATTCCTTAGGTGGCACATTGGCTCAGGACGGCCTTACCCCAAGGATTCAGGGATGTGCAGCCCAATTACTTGAGATCAGCCCTTCTGGCTCTTTCATGGATGAAACCAACTGGGAAAAGTGCCGTTCTAAGCTGGGGTCCATGGTGTCTTTCCCTAGTCTACACAGAAACAGCACTCTGAGTGAAACGAGATGCTGGCGTTTGTTAGCAAAATCTCCTATTCTGAAGAGAAACATTTCATTGTAAGCGGGTTGCATCAGCCTTGCCTCATTTTCACAAGTGGCTATAAAGGAGGGCAGTCAGTAGGCCTCACCCTTCAATCCCACTCCAATTTCCTAGAGAAAACACTAGGTCACGGTGTGCTTTCCTGTGGCAAGTAAACTTTGCTTTGATTCCTTAGGTGGCACATTGGCTCAGGACGGCCTTACCCCAAGGATTCAGGGATGTGCAGCCCGATTACTTGAGATCAGCCCTTCTGGCTCTTTCATGGATGAAACCAACTGGGAAAAGAGCCGTTCTAAGCTGGGGACCATGGTGTCTTTCCCTAGTCTACACAGAAACAGCACTCTGAGGGAAAGGATCTGCTAGTGTTTGGTAGCACAATCTCCTATTCTGAAGAGAAACATTTCGTTGTAATCGGGTTGCATCAGCCTTGTCACATTTTCTCAACTGGCTTTAAAGAAGGGCAGTCAGTTGGCAGACTTCCTTGAGGCCCTGCTTCCCAGGTTGGAAACTTTGCTTTCATTCCTTAGGTGGCACATTGGCTCAGGACGGCCTTACCCCAAGGAATCAGGGATGTGCAACCCGATTACTTGAGATCAGCCCTTCTGGCTCTTTCATGGCTGAAACGAACTGGGAAAAGAGCAATTCTAAGCTGGGGACCATGGTGTCTTACCCTAGTCTACACAGAACCAGCACTCTCAGTGAAACGAGCTTCTGGCGTTTGGGAGCAAAATCTCCTATCCTAAAGAGAAACATTTCTTGTAAGCAGGTTGCAGGAGCCTTGCCTCATTTTCACAAGTGGCTATAAAGGAGGGCAGTCAGTAGGCCTCACCCTTCAAGCCCACTCCAATTTCCTAGAGAAAATAGAAGACCTCGGTGTGCTTTCCTGTGGCAAGTAAACTTTGCTTTCATTCCTTAAGGGGCACATTCGCTCAGAACTGCCCTACCCCAAGGATTCAGGAATGTTCAGCCCGATTGTTTGAGAACAGCTTTTCTGGCTCTTTCATGGATGAAACCACCGGGAAAGGAGCCGTTCTAACCTGGGGACCATGGTGTCTTTCCCTAGTCTACACAGAAACAGCACTCTGAGTGAAACCAGCTCCTCCCGTTTGGTAGCAAAATCTCCTATTCTGAAGAGAAACATTTCGTTGTAATCGGGTTGCATCAGCCTTGTCACATTTTCTCAACTGGCTTTAAAGAAGGGCAGTCAGTTGGCAGACTTCCTTGAGGCCCTGCTTCCCAGGCTGGAAACTTTGCTTTCATTCCTTAGGTGGCACATTGGCTCAGGACTGCCTTACCCCAAGGATTCAGGGGTGTGCAGCCCTATTAGTTGAGATCAGCCCTTCTGGCTCTTTCATGGATGAAACCAACTGGGAAAAGAGCCGCTCTAAGCTGGGGACCATGGTGTCTTACCCTAGTCTACACAGAAACAGCACTCTGAGGGAGAGGAGCTGCTGGTGTTTGGTAGCACAATCTCCTATTCAGAAGAGAAACATTTCGTTATAAGCGGGTTGCATCACCCTTGCCACATTTCCACAACTGGCTTTAAAGAAGGCCAGTCAGTTGGGAGACTTACTTGAGGCCCTGCTTCCCAGGCTGGAAATTTTGCTTTCATTCCTTAGGTGGCACATTGGCTCAGGACGGCCTTACCCCAAGGATTCAGGGATGTGCAGCCCAATTACTTGAGATCAGCCCTTCTGGCTCTTTCATGGATGAAACCAACTGGGAAAAGTGCCGTTCTAAGCTGGGGTCCATGGTGTCTTTCCCTAGTCTACACAGAAACAGCACTCTGAGTGAAACGAGATGCTGGCGTTTGGTAGCAAAATCTCCTATTCTGAAGAGAAACATTTCATTGTAAGCGGGTTGCATCAGCCTTGCCTCATTTTCACAAGGGGCTATAAAGGAGGGCAGTCAGTAGGCCTCACCCTTCAAGCCCACTCCAATTTCCTAGAGAAAACAGTAGGTCACGGTGTGCTTTCCTGTGGCAAGTAAACTTTGCTTTCATTCCTTAGGTGGCACATTGGCTCAGGACGGCCTTACCCCAAGGATTCAGGGATGTGCAGCCCGATTACTTGAGATCAGCCCTTCTGGCTCTTTCATGGATGAAACCAACTGGGAAAAGAGCCACTCTAAGCTGGGGACCATGGTGTCTTTCCCTAGTCTACACAGAAACAGCACTCTGAGTGAAACGAGCTGTGGCATTTGGTAGCAAATCTCCTATTCTGAAGAGAAACATTTCGCTGTAAGCGGGTTTTATCAGCCTTGCCACATTTTCTCAACTGGCTATAAAGGAGGGCAGTCAGGAGGCCTCCCCCTTCAAGCCCACTCCAATTTCATAGAGGAAACACCAAGCCTCGGTATGGTCTCCTGTGGCAAGGAAACTTTGCTATCATTCCTTAGGTGGCACATTGGCTCAGAACTGCCCTACCCCAAGGATTCAGGGATGTGCAGCCCGATTAGTTGAGATCAGCCCTTCTGTCTCTTTCATGGATGAAACCAACTGGGAAAAGAGCCCTTCTAAGCAGGGGACCATGGTGTCTTTCCCTAGTCTACACAGAAACAGCACTCTGAGTGAAACGAGATGCTGGCGTTTGGTAGCAAAATCTCCTATTCTGAAGAGAAACATTTCGTTGTAAGCGGGTTCCCTCCGCCTTGCCTCATTTTCACAAGTGGCTATAAAGGAAGGCAGTCAGTAGGCCTCACCCTTCAATCCCACTCCAATTTCCTAGAGAAAACACTAGGTCACGGTGTGCTTTCCTGTGGCAAGTAAACTTTGCTTTGATTCCTTAGGTGGCACATTGGCTCAGGACGGCCTTACCCCAAGGATTCAGGGATGTGCAGCCCGATTACTTGAGATCAGCCCTTCTGGCTCTTTCATGGATGAAACCAACTGGGAAAAGAGCCGTTCTAAGCTGGGGACCATGGTGTCTTTCCCTAGTCTACACAGAAACAGCACTCTGAGGGAAAGGATCTGCTAGTGTTTGGTAGCACAATCTCCTATTCTGAAGAGAAACATTTCGTTGTAATCGGGTTGCATCAGCCTTGTCACATTTTCTCAACTGGCTTTAAAGAAGGGCAGTCAGTTGGCAGACTTCCTTGAGGCCCTGCTTCCCAGGCTGGAAACTTTGCTTTCATTCCTTAGGTTGCACATTGGCTCAGGACGGCCTTACCCCAAGGATTCAGGGATGTGCAGCCTGATTACTCGAGATCAGCCCTTCTGGCTCTTTCATGGATGAAACCAACTGGGAAAAGAGCCGTTCTAAGCTGGGGACCATGGTGTCTTTCCCTAGTCTACACAGAAACAGCACTCTGAGGGAGAGGAGCTCCTGGCGTTTGGTAGCAAAATCTCCTATTCTGAAGAGAAACATTTCGTTGTAACTGGGGTGCATCAGCCTTGCCACATTTTCTCAACTGGCTTTAAAGAAGGGCAGTCAGTTGACAGACTTACTTGAGGCGCTGCTTCCCAGGCTGGAAACTTTGCTTTCATTCCTTTGTTAACACAATGGCTCAGGACGGCCTTACCCCAAGGAATCAGGGATGTGCAACCCGATTACTTGAGATCAGCCCTTCTGGCTCTTTCATGGCTGAAACGAACTGGGAAAAGAGCAATTCTAAGCTGGGGACCATGGTGTCTTACCCTAGTCTACACAGAACCAGCACTCTCAGTGAAACGAGCTGCTGGCGTTTGGGAGCAAAATCTCCTATCCTAAAGAGAAACATTTCTTGTAAGCAGGTTGCAGCAGCCTTGCCTCATTTTCACAAGTGGCTATAAAGGAGGGCAGTCAGTAGGCCTCACCCTTCAAGCCCACTCCAATTTCCTAGAGAAAATAGAAGACCTCGGTGTGCTTTCCTGTGGCAAGTAAACTTTGCTTTCATTCCTTAAGGGGCACACTGGCTCAGAACTGCCCTACCCCAAGGATTCAGGAATGTTCAGCCCGATTGTTTGAGAACAGCTTTTCTGGCTCTTTCATGGATGAAACCACCGGGAAAGGAGCCGTTCTAACCTGGGGACCATGGTGTCTTTCCCTAGTCTACACAGAAACAGCACTCTGAGTGAAACCAGCTCCTCCCGTTTGGTAGCAAAATCTCCTATTCTGAAGAGAAACATTTCGTTGTAAGCGGGTTGCATCAGCCTTGCCACATTTTCTAAACTGGCTTTAAAGGAGGGCAGTCAATGGGTAGACTTCCTTGAGGCCCTGCTTCCCAGGCTGGAAACTTTGCTTTCATTCCTTAGGTGGCACATTGGCTCAGGACTGCCTTACCCCAAGGATTCAGGGGTGTGCAGCCCTATTAGTTGAGATCAGCCCTTCTGGCTCTTTCATGGATGAAACCAACTGGGAAAAGAGCCGCTCTAAGCTGGGGACCATGGTGTCTTACCCTAGTCTACACAGAAACAGCACTCTGAGGGAGACGAGCTGCTGGTGTTTGGTAGCACAATCTCCTATTCAGAAGAGAAACATTTCGTTATAAGCGGGTTGCATCACCCTTGCCACATTTCCACAACTGGCTTTAAAGAAGGCCAGTCAGTTGGGAGACTTACTTGAGGCCCTGCTTCCCAGGCTGGAAATTTTGCTTTCATTCCTTAGGTGGCACATTGGCTCAGGACGGCCTTACCCCAAGGATTCAGGGATGTGCAGCCCAATTACTTGAGATCAGCCCTTCTGGCTCTTTCATGGATGAAACCAACTGGGAAAAGTGCCGTTCTAAGCTGGGGTCCATGGTGTCTTTCCCTAGTCTACACAGAAACAGCACTCTGAGTGAAACGAGATGCTGGCGTTTGGTAGCAAAATCTCCTATTCTGAAGAGAAACATTTCATTGTAAGCGGGTTGCATCAGCCTTGCCTCATTTTCACAAGGGGCTATAAAGGAGGGCAGTCAGTAGGCCTCACCCTTCAAGCCCACTCCAATTTCCTAGAGAAAACAGTAGGTCACGGTGTGCTTTCCTGTGGCAAGTAAACTTTGCTTTCATTCCTTAGGTGGCACATTGGCTCAGGACGGCCTTACCCCAAGGATTCAGGGATGTGCAGCCCGATTACTTGAGATCAGCCCTTCTGGCTCTTTCATGGATGAAACCAACTGGGAAAAGAGCCACTCTAAGCTGGGGACCATGGTGTCTTTCCCTAGTCTACACAGAAACAGCACTCTGAGTGAAACGAGCTGTGGCATTTGGTAGCAAATCTCCTATTCTGAAGAGAAACATTTCGCTGTAAGCGGGTTTTATCAGCCTTGCCACATTTTCTCAACTGGCTATAAAGGAGGGCAGTCAGGAGGCCTCCCCCTTCAAGCCCACTCCAATTTCATAGAGGAAACACCAAGCCTCGGTATGGTCTCCTGTGGCAAGGAAACTTTGCTATCATTCCTTAGGTGGCACATTGGCTCAGAACTGCCCTACCCCAAGGATTCAGGGATGTGCAGCCCGATTAGTTGAGATCAGGCCTTCTGTCTCTTTCATGGATGAAACCAACTGGGAAAAGAGCCCTTCTAAGCAGGGGACCATGGTGTCTTTCCCTAGTCTACACAGAAACAGCACTCTGAGTGAAACGAGATGCTGGCGTTTGGTAGCAAAATCTCCTATTCTGAAGAGAAACATTTCGTTGTAAGCGGGTTCCCTCCGCCTTGCCTCATTTTCACAAGTGGCTATAAAGGAAGGCAGTCAGTAGGCCTCACCCTTCAATCCCACTCCAATTTCCTAGAGAAAACACTAGGTCACGGTGTGCTTTCCTGTGGCAAGTAAACTTTGCTTTGATTCCTTAGGTGGCACATTGGCTCAGGACGGCCTTACCCCAAGGATTCAGGGATGTGCAGCCCGATTACTTGAGATCAGCCCTTCTGGCTCTTTCATGGATGAAACCAACTGGGAAAAGAGCCGTTCTAAGCTGGGGACCATGGTGTCTTTCCCTAGTCTACACAGAAACAGCACTCTGAGGGAAAGGATCTGCTAGTGTTTGGTAGCACAATCTCCTATTCTTTAGAGAAACATTTCGTTGTAATCGGGTTGCATCAGCCTTGTCACATTTTCTCAACTGGCTTTAAAGAAGGGCAGTCAGTTGGCAGACTTCCTTGAGGCCCTGCTTCCCAGGCTGGAAACTTTGCTTTCATTCCTTAGGTGGCACATTGGCTCAGGACGGCCTTACCCCAAGGATTCAGGGATGTGCAGCCTGATTACTCGAGATCAGCCCTTCTGGCTCTTTCATGGATGAAACCAACTGGGAAAAGAGCCGTTCTAAGCTGGGGACCATGGTGTCTTTCCCTAGTCTACACAGAAACAGCACTCTGAGGGAGAGGAGCTCCTGGCATTTGGTAGCAAAATCTCCTATTCTGAAGAGAAACATTTCGTTGTAAGCGGGTTGCATCAGCCTTGTCACATTTTCTCAACTGGCTTTAAAGAAGGGCAGTCAGTTGGCAGACTTCCTTGAGGCCCTGCTTCCCAGGCTGGAAAATTTGCTTTCATTGCTTAGTTAGCACATTGGCTCAGGACGGCCTTACCCCAGGATTCAGGGATGTGCAGCCCGATTACTTGAGATCAGCATTTCCGGCTCTTTCATGGATGAAACAAACTGGGAAAAGAGCCGCTCTAAGCTGGGGACCATGGTGTCTTTCCCTAGTCTACACAGAAACAGCACTCTGCGTGAAACCAGATCCTCCCGTTTGGTAGCAAAATCTCCTATTCTGAAGAGAAACATTTCGTTGTAAGCGGGTTGCATCAGCCTTGTCACATTTTCTCAACTGGCTTTAAAGAAGGGCAGTCAGTTGGCAGACTTCCTTGAGGCCCTGCTTCCCAGGCTGGAAACTTTGCTTTCATTCCTTAGGTGGCACATTGGCTCAGGACTGCCTTACCCCAAGGATTCAGGGGTGTGCAGCCCTATTAGTTGAGATCAGCCCTTCTGGCTCTTTCATGGATGAAACCAACTGGGAAAAGAGCCGCTCTAAGCTGGGGACCATGGTGTCTTTCCCTAGTCTACACAGAAACAGCACTCTGAGTGAAACGAGCTGTGGCATTTGGTAGCAAATCTTCTATTCTGAAGAGAAACATTTCGCTGTAAGCGGGTTTTATCAGCCTTGCCACATATTCTCAACTGGCTATAAAGGAGGGGAGTCAGGAGGCCTCCCCCTTCAAGCCCACTCCAATTTCATAGAGGAAACACCAAGCCTCGGTATGGTCTCCTGTGGCAAGGAAACTTTGCTATCATTCCTTAGGTGGCACATTGGCTCAGAACTGCCCTACCCCAAGGATTCAGGGATGTGCAGCCCGATTAGTTGAGATCAGCCCTTCTGTCTCTTTCATGGATGAAACCAACTGGGAAAAGAGCCGCTCTAAGCTGGGGACCATGGTGTCTTTCCCTAGTCTACACAGAAACAGCACTCTGAGAGAGAGGAGCTGCTGGTGTTTGGTAGCACAATCTCCTATTCTGAAGAGAAACATTTCGCTGTAAGTGGGTTGCATCAGCCTTGCTACATTTTCTCACCTGGCTTTAAAGTAGGGTAGTCATTTGGCAGACTTACTTGAGGCCCTGCTTCCCAGGCTGGAAAATTTGCTTTCATTCCGTAGATGGCACATTGGCTCAGGACGGCCTTACCCCAAGGATTCAGGGATGTGCATCCCGATTAGTTGAGATCAGCCCTTCTGGCTCTTTCATGGCTGAAACGAACTGGGAAAAGAGCAGTTCTAAGGTGGGGACCATGGTGTCTTACCCTAGTCTACACAGAAACAGCACTCTGAGTGAAAAGAGCTGCTGGCGTTTGGTAGCAAAATCTCCTATTCTGAAGAGAAACATTTCGTTGTAAGCGGGTGGCGTCAGCCTTGCCTCATTTTCTCAAGTGGCTATAAAGGAGGGCAGTGAGTAGGCCTGACCCTTCATTCCCACTCCAATTTCATAGAGAAAACACCAGGCCTCTGTGTGCTTTCCTGTGGCAAGTAAACTTTGCTTTCATTCCTTAGGGGGCACTTTGGCTCAGAACTGCCTTACCCCAAGGATTCAGGAATGGTCAGCCCGATTGTTTCAGAAAAGCTTTTCTGGCTCTTTCCTGGATAAAACCAACTGGGAAAAGAGCCGTTCTAAGCTGGGGACCATGGTGTCTTTCCCTAGTCTACACAGAAACAGCACTCTGAGGGAAAGGATCTGCTAGTGTTTGGTAGCACAATCTCCTATTCTGAAGAGAAACATTTCGTTGTAATCGGGTTGCATCAGCCTTGTCACATTTTCTCAACTGGCTTTAAAGAAGGGCAGTCAGTTGGCAGACTTCCTTGAGGCCCTGCTTCCCAGGTTGGAAACTTTGCTTTCATTCCTTAGGTGGCACATTGGCTCAGGACGGCCTTACCCCAAGGAATCAGGGATGTGCAACCCGATTACTTGAGATCAGCCCTTCTGGCTCTTTCATGGCTGAAACGAACTGGGAAAAGAGCAATTCTAAGCTGGGGACCATGGTGTCTTACCCTAGTCTACACAGAACCAGCACTCTCAGTGAAACGAGCTTCTGGCGTTTGGGAGCAAAATCTCCTATCCTAAAGAGAAACATTTCTTGTAAGCAGGTTGCAGGAGCCTTGCCTCATTTTCACAAGTGGCTATAAAGGAGGGCAGTCAGTAGGCCTCACCCTTCAAGCCCACTCCAATTTCCTAGAGAAAATAGAAGACCTCGGTGTGCTTTCCTGTGGCAAGTAAACTTTGCTTTCATTCCTTAAGGGGCACATTCGCTCAGAACTGCCCTACCCCAAGGATTCAGGAATGTTCAGCCCGATTGTTTGAGAACAGCTTTTCTGGCTCTTTCATGGATGAAACCACCGGGAAAGGAGCCGTTCTAACCTGGGGACCATGGTGTCTTTCCCTAGTCTACACAGAAACAGCACTCTGAGTGAAACCAGCTCCTCCCGTTTGGTAGCAAAATCTCCTATTCTGAAGAGAAACATTTCGTTGTAATCGGGTTGCATCAGCCTTGTCACATTTTCTCAACTGGCTTTAAAGAAGGGCAGTCAGTTGGCAGACTTCCTTGAGGCCCTGCTTCCCAGGCTGGAAACTTTGCTTTCATTCCTTAGGTGGCACATTGGCTCAGGACTGCCTTACCCCAAGGATTCAGGGGTGTGCAGCCCTATTAGTTGAGATCAGCCCTTCTGGCTCTTTCATGGATGAAACCAACTGGGAAAAGAGCCGCTCTAAGCTGGGGACCATGGTGTCTTACCCTAGTCTACACAGAAACAGCACTCTGAGGGAGAGGAGCTGCTGGTGTTTGGTAGCACAATCTCCTATTCAGAAGAGAAACATTTCGTTATAAGCGGGTTGCATCACCCTTGCCACATTTCCACAACTGGCTTTAAAGAAGGCCAGTCAGTTGGGAGACTTACTTGAGGCCCTGCTTCCCAGGCTGGAAATTTTGCTTTCATTCCTTAGGTGGCACATTGGCTCAGGACGGCCTTACCCCAAGGATTCAGGGATGTGCAGCCCAATTACTTGAGATCAGCCCTTCTGGCTCTTTCATGGATGAAATCAACTGGGAAAAGTGCCGTTCTAAGCTGGGGTCCATGGTGTCTTTCCCTAGTCTACACAGAAACAGCACTCTGAGTGAAACGAGATGCTGGCGTTTGGTAGCAAAATCTCCTATTCTGAAGAGAAACATTTCATTGTAAGCGGGTTGCATCAGCCTTGCCTCATTTTCACAAGGGGCTATAAAGGAGGGCAGTCAGTAGGCCTCACCCTTCAATCCCACTCCAATTTCCTAGAGAAAACAGTAGGTCACGGTGTGCTTTCCTGTGGCAAGTAAACTTTGCTTTCATTCCTTAGGTGGCACATTGGCTCAGGACGGCCTTACCCCAAGGATTCAGGGATGTGCAGCCCGATTACTTGAGATCAGCCCTTCTGGCTCTTTCATGGATGAAACCAACTGGGAAAAGAGCCACTCTAAGCTGGGGACCATGGTGTCTTTCCCTAGTCTACACAGAAACAGCACTCTGAGTGAAACGAGCTGTGGCATTTGGTAGCAAATCTCCTATTCTGAAGAGAAACATTTCGCTGTAAGCGGGTTTTATCAGCCTTGCCACATTTTCTCAACTGGCTATAAAGGAGGGCAGTCAGGAGGCCTCCCCCTTCAAGCCCACTCCAATTTCATAGAGGAAACACCAAGCCTCGGTATGGTCTCCTGTGGCAAGGAAACTTTGCTATCATTCCTTAGGTGGCACATTGGCTCAGAACTGCCCTACCCCAAGGATTCAGGGATGTGCAGCCCGATTAGTTGAGATCAGCCCTTCTGTCTCTTTCATGGATGAAACCAACTGGGAAAAGAGCCCTTCTAAGCAGGGGACCATGGTGTCTTTCCCTAGTCTACACAGAAACAGCACTCTGAGTGAAACGAGATGCTGGCGTTTGGTAGCAAAATCTCCTATTCTGAAGAGAAACATTTCGTTGTAAGCGGGTTCCCTCCGCCTTGCCTCATTTTCACAAGTGGCTATAAAGGAAGGCAGTCAGTAGGCCTCACCCTTCAATCCCACTCCAATTTCCTAGAGAAAACACTAGGTCACGGTGTGCTTTCCTGTGGCAAGTAAACTTTGCTTTGATTCCTTAGGTGGCACATTGGCTCAGGACGGCCTTACCCCAAGGATTCAGGGATGTGCAGCCCGATTACTTGAGATCAGCCCTTCTGGCTCTTTCATGGATGAAACCAACTGGGAAAAGAGCCGTTCTTAGCTGGGGACCATGGTGTCTTTCCCTAGTCTACACAGAAACAGCACTCTGAGGGAAAGGATCTGCTAGTGTTTGGTAGCACAATCTCCTATTCTGAAGAGAAACATTTCGTTGTAATCGGGTTGCATCAGCCTTGTCACATTTTCTCAACTGGCTTTAAAGAAGGGCAGTCAGTTGGCAGACTTCCTTGAAGCCCTGCTTCCCAGGCTGGAAACTTTGCTTTCATTCCTTAGGTTGCACATTGGCTCAGGACGGCCTTACCCCAAGGATTCAGGGATGTGCAGCCTGATTACTCGAGATCAGCCCTTCTGGCTCTTTCATGGATGAAACCAACTGGGAAAAGAGCCGTTCTAAGCTGGGGACCATGGTGTCTTTCCCTAGTCTACACAGAAACAGCACTCTGAGGGAGAGGAGCTCCTGGCGTTTGGTAGCAAAATCTCCTATTCTGAAGAGAAACATTTCGTTGTAACTGGGGTGCATCAGCCTTGCCACATTTTCTCAACTGGCTTTAAAGAAGGGCAGTCAGTTGACAGACTTACTTGAGGCGCTGCTTCCCAGGCTGGAAACTTTGCTTTCATTCCTTTGTTAACACAATGGCTCAGGACGGCCTTACCCCAAGGAATCAGGGATGTGCAACCCGATTACTTGAGATCAGCCCTTCTGGCTCTTTCATGGCTGAAACGAACTGGGAAAAGAGCAATTCTAAGCTGGGGACCATGGTGTCTTACCCTAGTCTACACAGAACCAGCACTCTCAGTGAAACGAGCTGCTGGCGTTTGGGAGCAAAATCTCCTATCCTAAAGAGAAACATTTCTTGTAAGCAGGTTGCAGCAGCCTTGCCTCATTTTCACAAGTGGCTATAAAGGAGGGCAGTCAGTAGGCCTCACCCTTCAAGCCCACTCCAATTTCCTAGAGAAAATAGAAGACCTCGGTGTGCTTTCCTGTGGCAAGTAAACTTTGCTTTCATTCCTTAAGGGGCACACTGGCTCAGAACTGCCCTACCCCAAGGATTCAGGAATGTTCAGCCCGATTGTTTGAGAACAGCTTTTCTGGCTCTTTCATGGATGAAACCACCGGGAAAGGAGCCGTTCTAACCTGGGGACCATGGTGTCTTTCCCTAGTCTACACAGAAACAGCACTCTGAGTGAAACCAGCTCCTCCCGTTTGGTAGCAAAATCTCCTATTCTGAAGAGAAACATTTCGTTGTAAGCGGGTTGCATCAGCCTTGCCACATTTTCTAAACTGGCTTTAAAGGAGGGCAGTCAATGGGTAGACTTCCTTGAGGCCCTGCTTCCCAGGCTGGAAACTTTGCTTTCATTCCTTAGGTGGCACATTGGCTCAGGACTGCCTTACCCCAAGGATTCAGGGGTGTGCAGCCCTATTAGTTGAGATCAGCCCTTCTGGCTCTTTCATGGATGAAACCAACTGGGAAAAGAGCCGCTCTAAGCTGGGGACCATGGTGTCTTACCCTAGTCTACACAGAAACAGCACTCTGAGGGAGAGGAGCTGCTGGTGTTTGGTAGCACAATCTCCTATTCAGAAGAGAAACATTTCGTTATAAGCGGGTTGCATCACCCTTGCCACATTTCCACAACTGGCTTTAAAGAAGGCCAGTCAGTTGGGAGACTTACTTGAGGCCCTGCTTCCCAGGCTGGAAATTTTGCTTTCATTCCTTAGGTGGCACATTGGCTCAGGACGGCCTTACCCCAAGGATTCAGGGATGTGCAGCCCAATTACTTGAGATCAGCCCTTCTGGCTCTTTCATGGATGAAACCAACTGGGAAAAGTGCCGTTCTAAGCTGGGGTCCATGGTGTCTTTCCCTAGTCTACACAGAAACAGCACTCTGAGTGAAACGAGATGCTGGCGTTTGGTAGCAAAATCTCCTATTCTGAAGAGAAACATTTCATTGTAAGCGGGTTGCATCAGCCTTGCCTCATTTTCACAAGGGGCTATAAAGGAGGGCAGTCAGTAGGCCTCACCCTTCAAGCCCACTCCAATTTCCTAGAGAAAACAGTAGGTCACGGTGTGCTTTCCTGTGGCAAGTAAACTTTGCTTTCATTCCTTAGGTGGCACATTGGCTCAGGACGGCCTTACCCCAAGGATTCAGGGATGTGCAGCCCGATTACTTGAGATCAGCCCTTCTGGCTCTTTCATGGATGAAACCAACTGGGAAAAGAGCCACTCTAAGCTGGGGACCATGGTGTCTTTCCCTAGTCTACACAGAAACAGCACTCTGAGTGAAACGAGCTGTGGCATTTGGTAGCAAATCTCCTATTCTGAAGAGAAACATTTCGCTGTAAGCGGGTTTTATCAGCCTTGCCACATTTTCTCAACTGGCTATAAAGGAGGGCAGTCAGGAGGCCTCCCCCTTCAAGCCCACTCCAATTTCATAGAGGAAACACCAAGCCTCGGTATGGTCTCCTGTGGCAAGGAAACTTTGCTATCATTCCTTAGGTGGCACATTGGCTCAGAACTGCCCTACCCCAAGGATTCAGGGATGTGCAGCCCGATTAGTTGAGATCAGCCCTTCTGTCTCTTTCATGGATGAAACCAACTGGGAAAAGAGCCCTTCTAAGCAGGGGACCATGGTGTCTTTCCCTAGTCTACACAGAAACAGCACTCTGAGTGAAACGAGATGCTGGCGTTTGGTAGCAAAATCTCCTATTCTGAAGAGAAACATTTCGTTGTAAGCGGGTTCCCTCCGCCTTGCCTCATTTTCACAAGTGGCTATAAAGGAAGGCAGTCAGTAGGCCTCACCCTTCAATCCCACTCCAATTTCCTAGAGAAAACACTAGGTCACGGTGTGCTTTCCTGTGGCAAGTAAACTTTGCTTTGATTCCTTAGGTGGCACATTGGCTCAGGACGGCCTTACCCCAAGGATTCAGGGATGTGCAGCCCGATTACTTGAGATCAGCCCTTCTGGCTCTTTCATGGATGAAACCAACTGGGAAAAGAGCCGTTCTAAGCTGGGGACCATGGTGTGTTTCCCTAGTCTACACAGAAACAGCACTCTGAGGGAAAGGATCTGCTAGTGTTTGGTAGCACAATCTCCTATTCTGAAGAGAAACATTTCGTTGTAATCGGGTTGCATCAGCCTTGTCACATTTTCTCAACTGGCTTTAAAGAAGGGCAGTCAGTTGGCAGACTTCCTTGAGGCCCTGCTTCCCAGGCTGGAAACTTTGCTTTCATTCCTTAGGTGGCACATTGGCTCAGGACGGCCTTACCCCAAGGATTCAGGGATGTGCAGCCTGATTACTCGAGATCAGCCCTTCTGGCTCTTTCATGGATGAAACCAACTGGGAAAAGAGCCGTTCTAAGCTGGGGACCATGGTGTCTTTCCCTAGTCTACACAGAAACAGCACTCTGAGGGAGAGGAGCTCCTGGCGTTTGGTAGCAAAATCTCCTATTCTGAAGAGAAACATTTCGTTGTAACTGGGGTGCATCAGCCTTGCCACATTTTCTCAACTGGCTTTAAAGAAGGGCAGTCAGTTGACAGACTTACTTGAGGCGCTGCTTCCCAGGCTGGAAACTTTGCTTTCATTCCTTTGTTAACACAATGGCTCAGGACGGCCTTACCCCAAGGAATCAGGGATGTGCAACCCGATTACTTGAGATCAGCCCTTCTGGCTCTTTCATGGCTGAAACGAACTGGGAAAAGAGCAATTCTAAGCTGGGGACCATGGTGTCTTACCCTAGTCTACACAGAACCAGCACTCTCAGTGAAACGAGCTGCTGGCGTTTGGGAGCAAAATCTCCTATCCTAAAGAGAAACATTTCTTGTAAGCAGGTTGCAGCAGCCTTGCCTCATTTTCACAAGTGGCTATAAAGGAGGGCAGTCAGTAGGCCTCACCCTTCAAGCCCACTCCAATTTCCTAGAGAAAATAGAAGACCTCGGTGTGCTTTCCTGTGGCAAGTAAACTTTGCTTTCATTCCTTAAGGGGCACACTGGCTCAGAACTGCCCTACCCCAAGGATTCAGGAATGTTCAGCCCGATTGTTTGAGAACAGCTTTTCTGGCTCTTTCATGGATGAAACCACCGGGAAAGGAGCCGTTCTAACCTGGGGACCATGGTGTCTTTCCCTAGTCTACACAGAAACAGCACTCTGAGTGAAACCAGCTCCTCCCGTTTGGTAGCAAAATCTCCTATTCTGAAGAGAAACATTTCGTTGTAAGCGGGTTGCATCAGCCTTGCCACATTTTCTAAACTGGCTTTAAAGGAGGGCAGTCAATGGGTAGACTTCCTTGAGGCCCTGCTTCCCAGGCTGGAAACTTTGCTTTCATTCCTTAGGTGGCACATTGGCTCAGGACTGCCTTACCCCAAGGATTCAGGGGTGTGCAGCCCTATTAGTTGAGATCAGCCCTTCTGGCTCTTTCATGGATGAAACCAACTGGGAAAAGAGCCGCTCTAAGCTGGGGACCATGGTGTCTTACCCTAGTCTACACAGAAACAGCACTCTGAGGGAGAGGAGCTGCTGGTGTTTGGTAGCACAATCTCCTATTCAGAAGAGAAACATTTCGTTATAAGCGGGTTGCATCACCCTTGCCACATTTCCACAACTGGCTTTAAAGAAGGCCAGTCAGTTGGGAGACTTACTTGAGGCCCTGCTTCCCAGGCTGGAAATTTTGCTTTCATTCCTTAGGTGGCACATTGGCTCAGGACGGCCTTACCCCAAGGATTCAGGGATGTGCAGCCCAATTACTTGAGATCAGCCCTTCTGGCTCTTTCATGGATGAAACCAACTGGGAAAAGTGCCGTTCTAAGCTGGGGTCCATGGTGTCTTTCCCTAGTCTACACAGAAACAGCACTCTGAGTGAAACGAGATGCTGGCGTTTGGTAGCAAAATCTCCTATTCTGAAGAGAAACATTTCATTGTAAGCGGGTTGCATCAGCCTTGCCTCATTTTCACAAGGGGCTATAAAGGAGGGCAGTCAGTAGGCCTCACCCTTCAAGCCCACTCCAATTTCCTAGAGAAAACAGTAGGTCACGGTGTGCTTTCCTGTGGCAAGTAAACTTTGCTTTCATTCCTTAGGTGGCACATTGGCTCAGGACGGCCTTACCCCAAGGATTCAGGGATGTGCAGCCCGATTACTTGAGATCAGCCCTTCTGGCTCTTTCATGGATGAAACCAACTGGGAAAAGAGCCACTCTAAGCTGGGGACCATGGTGTCTTTCCCTAGTCTACACAGAAACAGCACTCTGAGTGAAACGAGCTGTGGCATTTGGTAGCAAATCTCCTATTCTGAAGAGAAACATTTCGCTGTAAGCGGGTTTTATCAGCCTTGCCACATTTTCTCAACTGGCTATAAAGGAGGGCAGTCAGGAGGCCTCCCCCTTCAAGCCCACTCCAATTTCATAGAGGAAACACCAAGCCTCGGTATGGTCTCCTGTGGCAAGGAAACTTTGCTATCATTCCTTAGGTGGCACATTGGCTCAGAACTGCCCTACCCCAAGGATTCAGGGATGTGCAGCCCGATTAGTTGAGATCAGCCCTTCTGTCTCTTTCATGGATGAAACCAACTGGGAAAAGAGCCCTTCTAAGCAGGGGACCATGGTGTCTTTCCCTAGTCTACACAGAAACAGCACTCTGAGTGAAACGAGATGCTGGCGTTTGGTAGCAAAATCTCCTATTCTGAAGAGAAACATTTCGTTGTAAGCGGGTTCCCTCCGCCTTGCCTCATTTTCACAAGTGGCTATAAAGGAAGGCAGTCAGTAGGCCTCACCCTTCAATCCCACTCCAATTTCCTAGAGAAAACACTAGGTCACGGTGTGCTTTCCTGTGGCAAGTAAACTTTGCTTTGATTCCTTAGGTGGCACATTGGCTCAGGACGGCCTTACCCCAAGGATTCAGGGATGTGCAGCCCGATTACTTGAGATCAGCCCTTCTGGCTCTTTCATGGATGAAACCAACTGGGAAAAGAGCCGTTCTAAGCTGGGGACCATGGTGTGTTTCCCTAGTCTACACAGAAACAGCACTCTGAGGGAAAGGATCTGCTAGTGTTTGGTAGCACAATCTCCTATTCTGAAGAGAAACATTTCGTTGTAATCGGGTTGCATCAGCCTTGTCACATTTTCTCAACTGGCTTTAAAGAAGGGCAGTCAGTTGGCAGACTTCCTTGAGGCCCTGCTTCCCAGGCTGGAAACTTTGCTTTCATTCCTTAGGTGGCACATTGGCTCAGGACGGCCTTACCCCAAGGATTCAGGGATGTGCAGCCTGATTACTCGAGATCAGCCCTTCTGGCTCTTTCATGGATGAAACCAACTGGGAAAAGAGCCGTTCTAAGCTGGGGACCATGGTGTCTTTCCCTAGTCTACACAGAAACAGCACTCTGAGGGAGAGGAGCTCCTGGCGTTTGGTAGCAAAATCTCCTATTCTGAAGAGAAACATTTCGTTGTAACTGGGGTGCATCAGCCTTGCCACATTTTCTCAACTGGCTTTAAAGAAGGGCAGTCAGTTGACAGACTTACTTGAGGCGCTGCTTCCCAGGCTGGAAACTTTGCTTTCATTCCTTTGTTAACACAATGGCTCAGGACGGCCTTACCCCAAGGAATCAGGGATGTGCAACCCGATTACTTGAGATCAGCCCTTCTGGCTCTTTCATGGCTGAAACCAACTGGGAAAAGAGCAATTCTAAGCTGGGGACCATGGTGTCTTACCCTAGTCTACACAGAACCAGCACTCTCAGTGAAACGAGCTGCTGGCGTTTGGGAGCAAAATCTCCTATCCTAAAGAGAAACATTTCTTGTAAGCAGGTTGCAGCAGCCTTGCCTCATTTTCACAAGTGGCTATAAAGGAGGGCAGTCAGTAGGCCTCACCCTTCAAGCCCACTCCAATTTCCTAGAGAAAATAGAAGACCTCGGTGTGCTTTCCTGTGGCAAGTAAACTTTGCTTTCATTCCTTAAGGGGCACACTGGCTCAGAACTGCCCTACCCCAAGGATTCAGGAATGTTCAGCCCGATTGTTTGAGAACAGCTTTTCTGGCTCTTTCATGGATGAAACCACCGGGAAAGGAGCCGTTCTAACCTGGGGACCATGGTGTCTTTCCCTAGTCTACACAGAAACAGCACTCTGAGTGAAACCAGCTCCTCCCGTTTGGTAGCAAAATCTCCTATTCTGAAGAGAAACATTTCGTTGTAATCGGGTTGCATCAGCCTTGTCACATTTTCTCAACTGGCTTTAAAGAAGGGCAGTCAGTTGGCAGACTTCCTTGAGGCCCTGCTTCCCAGGCTGGAAACTTTGCTTTCATTCCTTAGGTGGCACATTGGCTCAGGACTGCCTTACCCCAAGGATTCAGGGGTGTGCAGCCCTATTAGTTGAGATCAGCCCTTCTGGCTCTTTCATGGATGAAACCAACTGGGAAAAGAGCCGCTCTAAGCTGGGGACCATGGTGTCTTACCCTAGTCTACACAGAAACAGCACTCTGAGGGAGAGGAGCTGCTGGTGTTTGGTAGCACAATCTCCTATTCAGAAGAGAAACATTTCGTTATAAGCGGGTTGCATCACCCTTGCCACATTTCCACAACTGGCTTTAAAGAAGGCCAGTCAGTTGGGAGACTTACTTGAGGCCCTGCTTCCCAGGCTGGAAATTTTGCTTTCATTCCTTAGGTGGCACATTGGCTCAGGACGGCCTTACCCCAAGGATTCAGGGATGTGCAGCCCAATTACTTGAGATCAGCCCTTCTGGCTCTTTCATGGATGAAACCAACTGGGAAAAGTGCCGTTCTAAGCTGGGGTCCATGGTGTCTTTCCCTAGTCTACACAGAAACAGCACTCTGAGTGAAACGAGATGCTGGCGTTTGGTAGCAAAATCTCCTATTCTGAAGAGAAACATTTCATTGTAAGCGGGTTGCATCAGCCTTGCCTCATTTTCACAAGGGGCTATAAAGGAGGGCAGTCAGTAGGCCTCACCCTTCAAGCCCACTCCAATTTCCTAGAGAAAACAGTAGGTCACGGTGTGCTTTCCTGTGGCAAGTAAACTTTGCTTTCATTCCTTAGGTGGCACATTGGCTCAGGACGGCCTTACCCCAAGGATTCAGGGATGTGCAGCCCGATTACTTGAGATCAGCCCTTCTGGCTCTTTCATGGATGAAACCAACTGGGAAAAGAGCCACTCTAAGCTGGGGACCATGGTGTCTTTCCCTAGTCTACACAGAAACAGCACTCTGAGTGAAACGAGCTGTGGCATTTGGTAGCAAATCTCCTATTCTGAAGAGAAACATTTCGCTGTAAGCGGGTTTTATCAGCCTTGCCACATTTTCTCAACTGGCTATAAAGGAGGGCAGTCAGGAGGCCTCCCCCTTCAAGCCCACTCCAATTTCATAGAGGAAACACCAAGCCTCGGTATGGTCTCCTGTGGCAAGGAAACTTTGCTATCATTCCTTAGGTGGCACATTGGCTCAGAACTGCCCTACCCCAAGGATTCAGGGATGTGCAGCCCGATTAGTTGAGATCAGCCCTTCTGTCTCTTTCATGGATGAAACCAACTGGGAAAAGAGCCCTTCTAAGCAGGGGACCATGGTGTCTTTCCCTAGTCTACACAGAAACAGCACTCTGAGTGAAACGAGATGCTGGCGTTTGGTAGCAAAATCTCCTATTCTGAAGAGAAACATTTCGTTGTAAGCGGGTTCCCTCCGCCTTGCCTCATTTTCACAAGTGGCTATAAAGGAAGGCAGTCAGTAGGCCTCACCCTTCAATCCCACTCCAATTTCCTAGAGAAAACACTAGGTCACGGTGTGCTTTCCTGTGGCAAGTAAACTTTGCTTTGATTCCTTAGGTGGCACATTGGCTCAGGACGGCCTTACCCCAAGGATTCAGGGATGTGCAGCCCGATTACTTGAGATCAGCCCTTCTGGCTCTTTCATGGATGAAACCAACTGGGAAAAGAGCCGTTCTAAGCTGGGGACCATGGTGTGTTTCCCTAGTCTACACAGAAACAGCACTCTGAGGGAAAGGATCTGCTAGTGTTTGGTAGCACAATCTCCTATTCTGAAGAGAAACATTTCGTTGTAATCGGGTTGCATCAGCCTTGTCACATTTTCTCAACTGGCTTTAAAGAAGGGCAGTCAGTTGGCAGACTTCCTTGAGGCCCTGCTTCCCAGGCTGGAAACTTTGCTTTCATTCCTTAGGTGGCACATTGGCTCAGGACGGCCTTACCCCAAGGATTCAGGGATGTGCAGCCTGATTACTCGAGATCAGCCCTTCTGGCTCTTTCATGGATGAAACCAACTGGGAAAAGAGCCGTTCTAAGCTGGGGACCATGGTGTCTTTCCCTAGTCTACACAGAAACAGCACTCTGAGGGAGAGGAGCTCCTGGCGTTTGGTAGCAAAATCTCCTATTCTGAAGAGAAACATTTCGTTGTAACTGGGGTGCATCAGCCTTGCCACATTTTCTCAACTGGCTTTAAAGAAGGGCAGTCAGTTGACAGACTTACTTGAGGCGCTGCTTCCCAGGCTGGAAACTTTGCTTTCATTCCTTTGTTAACACAATGGCTCAGGACGGCCTTACCCCAAGGAATCAGGGATGTGCAACCCGATTACTTGAGATCAGCCCTTCTGGCTCTTTCATGGCTGAAACGAACTGGGAAAAGAGCAATTCTAAGCTGGGGACCATGGTGTCTTACCCTAGTCTACACAGAACCAGCACTCTCAGTGAAACGAGCTGCTGGCGTTTGGGAGCAAAATCTCCTATCCTAAAGAGAAACATTTCTTGTAAGCAGGTTGCAGCAGCCTTGCCTCATTTTCACAAGTGGCTATAAAGGAGGGCAGTCAGTAGGCCTCACCCTTCAAGCCCACTCCAATTTCCTAGAGAAAATAGAAGACCTCGGTGTGCTTTCCTGTGGCAAGTAAACTTTGCTTTCATTCCTTAAGGGGCACACTGGCTCAGAACTGCCCTACCCCAAGGATTCAGGAATGTTCAGCCCGATTGTTTGAGAACAGCTTTTCTGGCTCTTTCATGGATGAAACCACCGGGAAAGGAGCCGTTCTAACCTGGGGACCATGGTGTCTTTCCCTAGTCTACACAGAAACAGCACTCTGAGTGAAACCAGCTCCTCCCGTTTGGTAGCAAAATCTCCTATTCTGAAGAGAAACATTTCGTTGTAAGCGGGTTGCATCAGCCTTGCCACATTTTCTAAACTGGCTTTAAAGGAGGGCAGTCAATGGGTAGACTTCCTTGAGGCCCTGCTTCCCAGGCTGGAAACGTTGCTTTCATTCCTTAGGTGGCACATTGGCTCAGGACTGCCTTACCCCAAGGATTCAGGGGTGTGCAGCCCTATTAGTTGAGATCAGCCCTTCTGGCTCTTTCATGGATGAAACCAACTGGGAAAAGAGCCGCTCTAAGCTGGGGACCATGGTGTCTTACCCTAGTCTACACAGAAACAGCACTCTGAGGGAGAGGAGCTGCTGGTGTTTGGTAGCACAATCTCCTATTCAGAAGAGAAACATTTCGTTATAAGCGGGTTGCATCACCCTTGCCACATTTCCACAACTGGCTTTAAAGAAGGCCAGTCAGTTGGGAGACTTACTTGAGGCCCTGCTTCCCAGGCTGGAAATTTTGCTTTCATTCCTTAGGTGGCACATTGGCTCAGGACGGCCTTACCCCAAGGATTCAGGGATGTGCAGCCCAATTACTTGAGATCAGCCCTTCTGGCTCTTTCATGGATGAAACCAACTGGGAAAAGTGCCGTTCTAAGCTGGGGTCCATGGTGTCTTTCCCTAGTCTACACAGAAACAGCACTCTGAGTGAAACGAGATGCTGGCGTTTGGTAGCAAAATCTCCTATTCTGAAGAGAAACATTTCATTGTAAGCGGGTTGCATCAGCCTTGCCTCATTTTCACAAGGGGCTATAAAGGAGGGCAGTCAGTAGGCCTCACCCTTCAAGCCCACTCCAATTTCCTAGAGAAAACAGTAGGTCACGGTGTGCTTTCCTGTGGCAAGTAAACTTTGCTTTCATTCCTTAGGTGGCACATTGGCTCAGGACGGCCTTACCCCAAGGATTCAGGGATGTGCAGCCCGATTACTTGAGATCAGCCCTTCTGGCTCTTTCATGGATGAAACCAACTGGGAAAAGAGCCACTCTAAGCTGGGGACCATGGTGTCTTTCCCTAGTCTACACAGAAACAGCACTCTGAGTGAAACGAGCTGTGGCATTTGGTAGCAAATCTCCTATTCTGAAGAGAAACATTTCGCTGTAAGCGGGTTTTATCAGCCTTGCCACATTTTCTCAACTGGCTATAAAGGAGGGCAGTCAGGAGGCCTCCCCCTTCAAGCCCACTCCAATTTCATAGAGGAAACACCAAGCCTCGGTATGGTCTCCTGTGGCAAGGAAACTTTGCTATCATTCCTTAGGTGGCACATTGGCTCAGAACTGCCCTACCCCAAGGATTCAGGGATGTGCAGCCCGATTAGTTGAGATCAGCCCTTCTGTCTCTTTCATGGATGAAACCAACTGGGAAAAGAGCCCTTCTAAGCAGGGGACCATGGTGTCTTTCCCTAGTCTACACAGAAACAGCACTCTGAGTGAAACGAGATGCTGGCGTTTGGTAGCAAAATCTCCTATTCTGAAGAGAAACATTTCGTTGTAAGCGGGTTCCCTCCGCCTTGCCTCATTTTCACAAGTGGCTATAAAGGAAGGCAGTCAGTAGGCCTCACCCTTCAATCCCACTCCAATTTCCTAGAGAAAACACTAGGTCACGGTGTGCTTTCCTGTGGCAAGTAAACTTTGCTTTGATTCCTTAGGTGGCACATTGGCTCAGGACGGCCTTACCCCAAGGATTCAGGGATGTGCAGCCCGATTACTTGAGATCAGCCCTTCTGGCTCTTTCATGGATGAAACCAACTGGGAAAAGAGCCGTTCTAAGCTGGGGACCATGGTGTCTTTCCCTAGTCTACACAGAAACAGCACTCTGAGGGAAAGGATCTGCTAGTGTTTGGTAGCACAATCTCCTATTCTTTAGAGAAACATTTCGTTGTAATCGGGTTGCATCAGCCTTGTCACATTTTCTCAACTGGCTTTAAAGAAGGGCAGTCAGTTGGCAGACTTCCTTGAGGCCCTGCTTCCCAGGCTGGAAACTTTGCTTTCATTCCTTAGGTGGCACATTGGCTCAGGACGGCCTTACCCCAAGGATTCAGGGATGTGCAGCCTGATTACTCGAGATCAGCCCTTCTGGCTCTTTCATGGATGAAACCAACTGGGAAAAGAGCCGTTCTAAGCTGGGGACCATGGTGTCTTTCCCTAGTCTACACAGAAACAGCACTCTGAGGGAGAGGAGCTCCTGGCGTTTGGTAGCAAAATCTCCTATTCTGAAGAGAAACATTTCGTTGTAACTGGGGTGCATCAGCCTTGCCACATTTTCTCAACTGGCTTTAAAGAAGGGCAGTCAGTTGACAGACTTACTTGAGGCGCTGCTTCCCAGGCTGGAAACTTTGCTTTCATTCCTTTGTTAACACAATGGCTCAGGACGGCCTTACCCCAAGGAATCAGGGATGTGCAACCCGATTACTTGAGATCAGCCCTTCTGGCTCTTTCATGGCTGAAACGAACTGGGAAAAGAGCAATTCTAAGCTGGGGACCATGGTGTCTTACCCTAGTCTACACAGAACCAGCACTCTCAGTGAAACGAGCTGCTGGCGTTTGGGAGCAAAATCTCCTATCCTAAAGAGAAACATTTCTTGTAAGCAGGTTGCAGCAGCCTTGCCTCATTTTCACAAGTGGCTATAAAGGAGGGCAGTCAGTAGGCCTCACCCTTCAAGCCCACTCCAATTTCCTAGAGAAAATAGAAGACCTCGGTGTGCTTTCCTGTGGCAAGTAAACTTTGCTTTCATTCCTTAAGGGGCACACTGGCTCAGAACTGCCCTACCCCAAGGATTCAGGAATGTTCAGCCCGATTGTTTGAGAACAGCTTTTCTGGCTCTTTCATGGATGAAACCACCGGGAAAGGAGCCGTTCTAACCTGGGGACCATGGTGTCTTTCCCTAGTCTACACAGAAACAGCACTCTGAGTGAAACCAGCTCCTCCCGTTTGGTAGCAAAATCTCCTATTCTGAAGAGAAACATTTCGTTGTAAGCGGGTTGCATCAGCCTTGCCACATTTTCTAAACTGGCTTTAAAGGAGGGCAGTCAATGGGTAGACTTCCTTGAGGCCCTGCTTCCCAGGCTGGAAACTTTGCTTTCATTCCTTAGGTGGCACATTGGCTCAGGACTGCCTTACCCCAAGGATTCAGGGGTGTGCAGCCCTATTAGTTGAGATCAGCCCTTCTGGCTCTTTCATGGATGAAACCAACTGGGAAAAGAGCCGCTCTAAGCTGGGGACCATGGTGTCTTACCCTAGTCTACACAGAAACAGCACTCTGAGGGAGACGAGCTGCTGGTGTTTGGTAGCACAATCTCCTATTCAGAAGAGAAACATTTCGTTATAAGCGGGTTGCATCACCCTTGCCACATTTCCACAACTGGCTTTAAAGAAGGCCAGTCAGTTGGGAGACTTACTTGAGGCCCTGCTTCCCAGGCTGGAAATTTTGCTTTCATTCCTTAGGTGGCACATTGGCTCAGGACGGCCTTACCCCAAGGATTCAGGGATGTGCAGCCCAATTACTTGAGATCAGCCCTTCTGGCTCTTTCATGGATGAAACCAACTGGGAAAAGTGCCGTTCTAAGCTGGGGTCCATGGTGTCTTTCCCTAGTCTACACAGAAACAGCACTCTGAGTGAAACGAGATGCTGGCGTTTGGTAGCAAAATCTCCTATTCTGAAGAGAAACATTTCATTGTAAGCGGGTTGCATCAGCCTTGCCTCATTTTCACAAGGGGCTATAAAGGAGGGCAGTCAGTAGGCCTCACCCTTCAAGCCCACTCCAATTTCCTAGAGAAAACAGTAGGTCACGGTGTGCTTTCCTGTGGCAAGTAAACTTTGCTTTCATTCCTTAGGTGGCACATTGGCTCAGGACGGCCTTACCCCAAGGATTCAGGGATGTGCAGCCCGATTACTTGAGATCAGCCCTTCTGGCTCTTTCATGGATGAAACCAACTGGGAAAAGAGCCACTCTAAGCTGGGGACCATGGTGTCTTTCCCTAGTCTACACAGAAACAGCACTCTGAGTGAAACGAGCTGTGGCATTTGGTAGCAAATCTCCTATTCTGAAGAGAAACATTTCGCTGTAAGCGGGTTTTATCAGCCTTGCCACATTTTCTCAACTGGCTATAAAGGAGGGCAGTCAGGAGGCCTCCCCCTTCAAGCCCACTCCAATTTCATAGAGGAAACACCAAGCCTCGGTATGGTCTCCTGTGGCAAGGAAACTTTGCTATCATTCCTTAGGTGGCACATTGGCTCAGAACTGCCCTACCCCAAGGATTCAGGGATGTGCAGCCCGATTAGTTGAGATCAGGCCTTCTGTCTCTTTCATGGATGAAACCAACTGGGAAAAGAGCCCTTCTAAGCAGGGGACCATGGTGTCTTTCCCTAGTCTACACAGAAACAGCACTCTGAGTGAAACGAGATGCTGGCGTTTGGTAGCAAAATCTCCTATTCTGAAGAGAAACATTTCGTTGTAAGCGGGTTCCCTCCGCCTTGCCTCATTTTCACAAGTGGCTATAAAGGAAGGCAGTCAGTAGGCCTCACCCTTCAATCCCACTCCAATTTCCTAGAGAAAACACTAGGTCACGGTGTGCTTTCCTGTGGCAAGTAAACTTTGCTTTGATTCCTTAGGTGGCACATTGGCTCAGGACGGCCTTACCCCAAGGATTCAGGGATGTGCAGCCCGATTACTTGAGATCAGCCCTTCTGGCTCTTTCATGGATGAAACCAACTGGGAAAAGAGCCGTTCTAAGCTGGGGACCATGGTGTCTTTCCCTAGTCTACACAGAAACAGCACTCTGAGGGAAAGGATCTGCTAGTGTTTGGTAGCACAATCTCCTATTCTTTAGAGAAACATTTCGTTGTAATCGGGTTGCATCAGCCTTGTCACATTTTCTCAACTGGCTTTAAAGAAGGGCAGTCAGTTGGCAGACTTCCTTGAGGCCCTGCTTCCCAGGCTGGAAACTTTGCTTTCATTCCTTAGGTGGCACATTGGCTCAGGACGGCCTTACCCCAAGGATTCAGGGATGTGCAGCCTGATTACTCGAGATCAGCCCTTCTGGCTCTTTCATGGATGAAACCAACTGGGAAAAGAGCCGTTCTAAGCTGGGGACCATGGTGTCTTTCCCTAGTCTACACAGAAACAGCACTCTGAGGGAGAGGAGCTCCTGGCATTTGGTAGCAAAATCTCCTATTCTGAAGAGAAACATTTCGTTGTAAGCGGGTTGCATCAGCCTTGTCACATTTTCTCAACTGGCTTTAAAGAAGGGCAGTCAGTTGGCAGACTTCCTTGAGGCCCTGCTTCCCAGGCTGGAAAATTTGCTTTCATTGCTTAGTTAGCACATTGGCTCAGGACGGCCTTACCCCAGGATTCAGGGATGTGCAGCCCGATTACTTGAGATCAGCATTTCCGGCTCTTTCATGGATGAAACAAACTGGGAAAAGAGCCGCTCTAAGCTGGGGACCATGGTGTCTTTCCCTAGTCTACACAGAAACAGCACTCTGCGTGAAACCAGATCCTCCCGTTTGGTAGCAAAATCTCCTATTCTGAAGAGAAACATTTCGTTGTAAGCGGGTTGCATCAGCCTTGTCACATTTTCTCAACTGGCTTTAAAGAAGGGCAGTCAGTTGGCAGACTTCCTTGAGGCCCTGCTTCCCAGGCTGGAAACTTTGCTTTCATTCCTTAGGTGGCACATTGGCTCAGGACTGCCTTACCCCAAGGATTCAGGGGTGTGCAGCCCTATTAGTTGAGATCAGCCCTTCTGGCTCTTTCATGGATGAAACCAACTGGGAAAAGAGCCGCTCTAAGCTGGGGACCATGGTGTCTTTCCCTAGTCTACACAGAAACAGCACTCTGAGTGAAACGAGCTGTGGCATTTGGTAGCAAATCTCCTATTCTGAAGAGAAACATTTCGCTGTAAGCGGGTTTTATCAGCCTTGCCACATATTCTCAACTGGCTATAAAGGAGGGGAGTCAGGAGGCCTCCCCCTTCAAGCCCACTCCAATTTCATAGAGGAAACACCAAGCCTCGGTATGGTCTCCTGTGGCAAGGAAACTTTGCTATCATTCCTTAGGTGGCACATTGGCTCAGAACTGCCCTACCCCAAGGATTCAGGGATGTGCAGCCCGATTAGTTGAGATCAGCCCTTCTGTCTCTTTCATGGATGAAACCAACTGGGAAAAGAGCCGCTCTAAGCTGGGGACCATGGTGTCTTTCCCTAGTCTACACAGAAACAGCACTCTGAGAGAGAGGAGCTGCTGGTGTTTGGTAGCACAATCTCCTATTCTGAAGAGAAACATTTCGCTGTAAGTGGGTTGCATCAGCCTTGCTACATTTTCTCACCTGGCTTTAAAGTAGGGTAGTCATTTGGCAGACTTACTTGAGGCCCTGCTTCCCAGGCTGGAAAATTTGCTTTCATTCCGTAGATGGCACATTGGCTCAGGACGGCCTTACCCCAAGGATTCAGGGATGTGCATCCCGATTAGTTGAGATCAGCCCTTCTGGCTCTTTCATGGCTGAAACGAACTGGGAAAAGAGCAGTTCTAAGGTGGGGACCATGGTGTCTTACCCTAGTCTACACAGAAACAGCACTCTGAGTGAAAAGAGCTGCTGGCGTTTGGTAGCAAAATCTCCTATTCTGAAGAGAAACATTTCGTTGTAAGCGGGTGGCGTCAGCCTTGCCTCATTTTCTCAAGTGGCTATAAAGGAGGGCAGTGAGTAGGCCTGACCCTTCATTCCCACTCCAATTTCATAGAGAAAACACCAGGCCTCTGTGTGCTTTCCTGTGGCAAGTAAACTTTGCTTTCATTCCTTAGGGGGCACTTTGGCTCAGAACTGCCTTACCCCAAGGATTCAGGAATGGTCAGCCCGATTGTTTCAGAAAAGCTTTTCTGGCTCTTTCATGGATGAAACCAACTGGGAAAAGAGCCGTTCTTAGCTGGGGACCATGGTGTCTTACCCTAGTCTACACAGAAACAGCACTCTGAATGAAAAGAGCTGCTGGCGTTTGGTAGCAAAATCTCCTATTCTGAAGAGAAACATTTCGTTGTAAGCGGGTGGCGTCAGCCTTGCCTCATTTTCTCAAGTGGCTATAAAGGAGGGCAGTGAGTAGGCGGTACCCTTCATTCCCACTCCTGTTTCATAGAGAAAACACCAGGCCTCGGTGTGCTTTCCTGTGGCAAGTAAACTTTGCTTTGATTCCTTAGGTGGCACATTGGCTCAGGACGGCCTTACCCCAAGGATTCAGGGATGTGCAGCCCGATTACTTGAGATCAGCCCTTCTGGCTCTTTCATGGATGAAACCAACTGGGAAAAGAGCCGTTCTAAGCTGGGGACCATGGTGTCTTTCCCTAGTCTACACAGAAACAGCACTCTGAGGGAAAGGATCTGCTAGTGTTTGGTAGCACAATCTCCTATTCTGAAGAGAAACATTTCGTTGTAATCGGGTTGCATCAGCCTTGTCACATTTTCTCAACTGGCTTTAAAGAAGGGCAGTCAGTTGGCAGACTTCCTTGAGGCCCTGCTTCCCAGGCTGGAAACTTTGCTTTCATTCCTTAGGTGGCACATTGGCTCAGGACGGCCTTACCCCAAGGATTCAGGGATGTGCAGCCTGATTACTCGAGATCAGCCCTTCTGGCTCTTTCATGGATGAAACCAACTGGGAAAAGAGCCGTTCTAAGCTGGGGACCATGGTGTCTTTCCCTAGTCTACACAGAAACAGCACTCTGAGGGAGAGGAGCTCCTGGCGTTTGGTAGCAAAATCTCCTATTCTGAAGAGAAACATTTCGTTGTAAGCGGGTTGCATCAGCCTTGTCACATTTTCTCAACTGGCTTTAAAGAAGGGCAGTCAGTTGGCAGACTTCCTTGAGGCCCTGCTTCCCAGGCTGGAAAATTTGCTTTCATTGCTTAGTTAGCACATTGGCTCAGGACGGCCTTACCCCAGGATTCAGGGATGTGCAGCCCGATTACTTGAGATCAGCATTTCCGGCTCTTTCATGGATGAAACAAACTGGGAAAAGAGCCGCTCTAAGCTGGGGACCATGGTGTCTTTCCCTAGTCTACACAGAAACAGCACTCTGCGTGAAACCAGATCCTCCCGTTTGGTAGCAAAATCTCCTATTCTGAAGAGAAACATTTCGTTGTAAGCGGGTTGCATCAGCCTTGTCACATTTTCTCAACTGGCTTTAAAGAAGGGCAGTCAGTTGGCAGACTTCCTTGAGGCCCTGCTTCCCAGGCTGGAAACTTTGCTTTCATTCCTTAGGTGGCACATTGGCTCAGGACTGCCTTACCCCAAGGATTCAGGGGTGTGCAGCCCTATTAGTTGAGATCAGCCCTTCTGGCTCTTTCATGGATGAAACCAACTGGGAAAAGAGCCGCTCTAAGCTGGGGACCATGGTGTCTTTCCCTAGTCTACACAGAAACAGCACTCTGAGTGAAACGAGCTGTGGCATTTGGTAGCAAATCTCCTATTCTGAAGAGAAACATTTCGCTGTAAGCGGGTTTTATCAGCCTTGCCACATATTCTCAACTGGCTATAAAGGAGGGGAGTCAGGAGGCCTCCCCCTTCAAGCCCACTCCAATTTCATAGAGGAAACACCAAGCCTCGGTATGGTCTCCTGTGGCAAGGAAACTTTGCTATCATTCCTTAGGTGGCACATTGGCTCAGAACTGCCCTACCCCAAGGATTCAGGGATGTGCAGCCCGATTAGTTGAGATCAGCCCTTCTGTCTCTTTCATGGATGAAACCAACTGGGAAAAGAGCCGCTCTAAGCTGGGGACCATGGTGTCTTTCCCTAGTCTACACAGAAACAGCACTCTGAGAGAGAGGAGCTGCTGGTGTTTGGTAGCACAATCTCCTATTCTGAAGAGAAACATTTCGCTGTAAGTGGGTTGCATCAGCCTTGCTACATTTTCTCACCTGGCTTTAAAGTAGGGTAGTCATTTGGCAGACTTACTTGAGGCCCTGCTTCCCAGGCTGGAAAATTTGCTTTCATTCCGTAGATGGCACATTGGCTCAGGACGGCCTTACCCCAAGGATTCAGGGATGTGCATCCCGATTAGTTGAGATCAGCCCTTCTGGCTCTTTCATGGCTGAAACGAACTGGGAAAAGAGCAGTTCTAAGGTGGGGACCATGGTGTCTTACCCTAGTCTACACAGAAACAGCACTCTGAGTGAAAAGAGCTGCTGGCGTTTGGTAGCAAAATCTCCTATTCTGAAGAGAAACATTTCGTTGTAAGCGGGTGGCGTCAGCCTTGCCTCATTTTCTCAAGTGGCTATAAAGGAGGGCAGTGAGTAGGCCTGACCCTTCATTCCCACTCCAATTTCATAGAGAAAACACCAGGCCTCTGTGTGCTTTCCTGTGGCAAGTAAACTTTGCTTTCATTCCTTAGGGGGCACTTTGGCTCAGAACTGCCTTACCCCAAGGATTCAGGAATGGTCAGCCCGATTGTTTCAGAAAAGCTTTTCTGGCTCTTTCATGGATGAAACCAACTGGGAAAAGAGCCGTTCTTAGCTGGGGACCATGGTGTCTTACCCTAGTCTACACAGAAACAGCACTCTGAATGAAAAGAGCTGCTGGCGTTTGGTAGCAAAATCTCCTATTCTGAAGAGAAACATTTCGTTGTAAGCGGGTGGCGTCAGCCTTGCCTCATTTTCTCAAGTGGCTATAAAGGAGGGCAGTGAGTAGGCGGTACCCTTCATTCCCACTCCTGTTTCATAGAGAAAACACCAGGCCTCGGTGTGCTTTCCTGTGGCAAGTAAACTTTGCTTTGATTCCTTAGGTGGCACATTGGCTCAGGACGGCCTTACCCCAAGGATTCAGGGATGTGCAGCCCGATTACTTGAGATCAGCCCTTCTGGCTCTTTCATGGATGAAACCAACTGGGAAAAGAGCCGTTCTAAGCTGGGGACCATGGTGTCTTTCCCTAGTCTACACAGAAACAGCACTCTGAGGGAAAGGATCTGCTAGTGTTTGGTAGCACAATCTCCTATTCTGAAGAGAAACATTTCGTTGTAATCGGGTTGCATCAGCCTTGTCACATTTTCTCAACTGGCTTTAAAGAAGGGCAGTCAGTTGGCAGACTTCCTTGAGGCCCTGCTTCCCAGGCTGGAAACTTTGCTTTCATTCCTTAGGTGGCACATTGGCTCAGGACGGCCTTACCCCAAGGATTCAGGGATGTGCAGCCTGATTACTCGAGATCAGCCCTTCTGGCTCTTTCATGGATGAAACCAACTGGGAAAAGAGCCGTTCTAAGCTGGGGACCATGGTGTCTTTCCCTAGTCTACACAGAAACAGCACTCTGAGGGAGAGGAGCTCCTGGCGTTTGGTAGCAAAATCTCCTATTCTGAAGAGAAACATTTCGTTGTAAGCGGGTTGCATCAGCCTTGTCACATTTTCTCAACTGGCTTTAAAGAAGGGCAGTCAGTTGGCAGACTTCCTTGAGGCCCTGCTTCCCAGGCTGGAAACTTTGCTTTCATTCCTTAGGTGGCACATTGGCTCAGGACTGCCTTACCCCAAGGATTCAGGGGTGTGCAGCCCTATTAGTTGAGATCAGCCCTTCTGGCTCTTTCATGGATGAAACCAACTGGGAAAAGAGCCGCTCTAAGCTGGGGACCATGGTGTCTTTCCCTAGTCTACACAGAAACAGCACTCTGAGTGAAACGAGCTGTGGCATTTGGTAGCAAATCTCCTATTCTGAAGAGAAACATTTCGCTGTAAGCGGGTTTTATCAGCCTTGCCACATATTCTCAACTGGCTATAAAGGAGGGCAGTCAGGAGGCCTCCCCCTTCAAGCCCACTCCAATTTCATAGAGGAAACACCAAGCCTCGGTATGGTCTCCTGTGGCAAGGAAACTTTGCTATCATTCCTTAGGGGGCACATTGGTTCAGAACTGCCCTACCCCAAGGATTCAGGGATGTGCAGCCCGATTAGTTGAGATCAGGCCTTCTGTCTCTTTCATGGATGAAACCAACTGGGAAAAGAGCCCTTCTAAGCAGGGGACCATGTTGTCTTTCCCTAGTCTACAGAGAAACAGCACTCTGAGAGAGAGGAGCTGCTGGTGTTTGGTAGCACAATCTCCTATTCTGAAGAGAAACATTTCGTTGTAAGCGGGTTGCATCAGCCTTGTCACATTTTCTCAACTGGCTTTAAAGAAGGGCAGTCAGTTGGCAGACTTCCTTGAGGCCCTGCTTCCCAGGCTGTAAACTTTGCTTTCATTCCTTAGTTAGCACATTGGCTTAGGACGGCCTTACCCCAAGGATTCAGGGATGTGCAGCCCGATTACTTGAGATCAGCCCTTCTGGCTCTTTCATGGATGAAACCACCGGGAAAGGAGCCGTTCTAACCTGGGGACCATGGTGTCTTTCCCTAGTCTACACAGAAACAGCACTCTGCGTGAAACCAGATCCTCCCGTTTGGTAGCAAAATCTCCTATTCTGAAGAGAAACATTTCGTTGTAAGCGGGTGGCGTCAGCCTTGCCTCATTTTCTCAAGTGGCTATAAAGGAGGGCAGTGAGTAGGCCTGACCCTTCATTCCCACTCCAATTTCATAGAGAAAACACCAGGCCTCGGTGTGCTTTCCTGTGGCAATAAAGTTTGCTTTCATTCCTTAGGGGGCACTTTGGCTCAGAACTGCCTTACCCCAAGGATTCAGGAATGGTCAGCCCGATTGTTTCAGAAAAGCTTTTCTGGCTCTTTCATGGATGAAACCAACTGGGAAAAGAGCCGTTCTAAGCTGGGGACCATGGTGTCTTTCCCTAGTCTACACAGAAACAGCACTCTGAGGGAAAGGATCTGCTAGTGTTTGGTAGCACAATCTCCTATTCTTTAGAGAAACATTTCGTTGTAATCGGGTTGCATCAGCCTTGTCACATTTTCTCAACTGGCTTTAAAGAAGGGCAGTCAGTTGGCAGACTTCCTTGAGGCCCTGCTTCCCAGGCTGGAAACTTTGCTTTCATTCCTTAGGTGGCACATTGGCTCAGGACGGCCTTACCCCAAGGATTCAGGGATGTGCAGCCTGATTACTCGAGATCAGCCCTTCTGGCTCTTTCATGGATGAAACCAACTGGGAAAAGAGCCGTTCTAAGCTGGGGACCATGGTGTCTTTCCCTAGTCTACACAGAAACAGCACTCTGAGGGAGAGGAGCTCCTGGCGTTTGGTAGCAAAATCTCCTATTCTGAAGAGAAACATTTCGTTGTAACTGGGGTGCATCAGCCTTGCCACATTTTCTCAACTGGCTTTAAAGAAGGGCAGTCAGTTGACAGACTTACTTGAGGCGCTGCTTCCCAGGCTGGAAACTTTGCTTTCATTCCTTTGTTAACACAATGGCTCAGGACGGCCTTACCCCAAGGAATCAGGGATGTGCAACCCGATTACTTGAGATCAGCCCTTCTGGCTCTTTCATGGCTGAAACGAACTGGGAAAAGAGCAATTCTAAGCTGGGGACCATGGTGTCTTACCCTAGTCTACACAGAACCAGCACTCTCAGTGAAACGAGCTGCTGGCGTTTGGGAGCAAAATCTCCTATCCTAAAGAGAAACATTTCTTGTAAGCAGGTTGCAGCAGCCTTGCCTCATTTTCACAAGTGGCTATAAAGGAGGGCAGTCAGTAGGCCTCACCCTTCAAGCCCACTCCAATTTCCTAGAGAAAATAGAAGACCTCGGTGTGCTTTCCTGTGGCAAGTAAACTTTGCTTTCATTCCTTAAGGGGCACACTGGCTCAGAACTGCCCTACCCCAAGGATTCAGGAATGTTCAGCCCGATTGTTTGAGAACAGCTTTTCTGGCTCTTTCATGGATGAAACCACCGGGAAAGGAGCCGTTCTAACCTGGGGACCATGGTGTCTTTCCCTAGTCTACACAGAAACAGCACTCTGAGTGAAACCAGCTCCTCCCGTTTGGTAGCAAAATCTCCTATTCTGAAGAGAAACATTTCGTTGTAAGCGGGTTGCATCAGCCTTGCCACATTTTCTAAACTGGCTTTAAAGGAGGGCAGTCAATGGGTAGACTTCCTTGAGGCCCTGCTTCCCAGGCTGGAAACGTTGCTTTCATTCCTTAGGTGGCACATTGGCTCAGGACTGCCTTACCCCAAGGATTCAGGGGTGTGCAGCCCTATTAGTTGAGATCAGCCCTTCTGGCTCTTTCATGGATGAAACCAACTGGGAAAAGAGCCGCTCTAAGCTGGGGACCATGGTGTCTTACCCTAGTCTACACAGAAACAGCACTCTGAGGGAGAGGAGCTGCTGGTGTTTGGTAGCACAATCTCCTATTCAGAAGAGAAACATTTCGTTATAAGCGGGTTGCATCACCCTTGCCACATTTCCACAACTGGCTTTAAAGAAGGCCAGTCAGTTGGGAGACTTACTTGAGGCCCTGCTTCCCAGGCTGGAAATTTTGCTTTCATTCCTTAGGTGGCACATTGGCTCAGGACGGCCTTACCCCAAGGATTCAGGGATGTGCAGCCCAATTACTTGAGATCAGCCCTTCTGGCTCTTTCATGGATGAAACCAACTGGGAAAAGTGCCGTTCTAAGCTGGGGTCCATGGTGTCTTTCCCTAGTCTACACAGAAACAGCACTCTGAGTGAAACGAGATGCTGGCGTTTGGTAGCAAAATCTCCTATTCTGAAGAGAAACATTTCATTGTAAGCGGGTTGCATCAGCCTTGCCTCATTTTCACAAGGGGCTATAAAGGAGGGCAGTCAGTAGGCCTCACCCTTCAAGCCCACTCCAATTTCCTAGAGAAAACAGTAGGTCACGGTGTGCTTTCCTGTGGCAAGTAAACTTTGCTTTCATTCCTTAGGTGGCACATTGGCTCAGGACGGCCTTACCCCAAGGATTCAGGGATGTGCAGCCCGATTACTTGAGATCAGCCCTTCTGGCTCTTTCATGGATGAAACCAACTGGGAAAAGAGCCACTCTAAGCTGGGGACCATGGTGTCTTTCCCTAGTCTACACAGAAACAGCACTCTGAGTGAAACGAGCTGTGGCATTTGGTAGCAAATCTCCTATTCTGAAGAGAAACATTTCGCTGTAAGCGGGTTTTATCAGCCTTGCCACATTTTCTCAACTGGCTATAAAGGAGGGCAGTCAGGAGGCCTCCCCCTTCAAGCCCACTCCAATTTCATAGAGGAAACACCAAGCCTCGGTATGGTCTCCTGTGGCAAGGAAACTTTGCTATCATTCCTTAGGTGGCACATTGGCTCAGAACTGCCCTACCCCAAGGATTCAGGGATGTGCAGCCCGATTAGTTGAGATCAGCCCTTCTGTCTCTTTCATGGATGAAACCAACTGGGAAAAGAGCCCTTCTAAGCAGGGGACCATGGTGTCTTTCCCTAGTCTACACAGAAACAGCACTCTGAGTGAAACGAGATGCTGGCGTTTGGTAGCAAAATCTCCTATTCTGAAGAGAAACATTTCGTTGTAAGCGGGTTCCCTCCGCCTTGCCTCATTTTCACAAGTGGCTATAAAGGAAGGCAGTCAGTAGGCCTCACCCTTCAATCCCACTCCAATTTCCTAGAGAAAACACTAGGTCACGGTGTGCTTTCCTGTGGCAAGTAAACTTTGCTTTGATTCCTTAGGTGGCACATTGGCTCAGGACGGCCTTACCCCAAGGATTCAGGGATGTGCAGCCCGATTACTTGAGATCAGCCCTTCTGGCTCTTTCATGGATGAAACCAACTGGGAAAAGAGCCGTTCTAAGCTGGGGACCATGGTGTCTTTCCCTAGTCTACACAGAAACAGCACTCTGAGGGAAAGGATCTGCTAGTGTTTGGTAGCACAATCTCCTATTCTTTAGAGAAACATTTCGTTGTAATCGGGTTGCATCAGCCTTGTCACATTTTCTCAACTGGCTTTAAAGAAGGGCAGTCAGTTGGCAGACTTCCTTGAGGCCCTGCTTCCCAGGCTGGAAACTTTGCTTTCATTCCTTAGGTGGCACATTGGCTCAGGACGGCCTTACCCCAAGGATTCAGGGATGTGCAGCCTGATTACTCGAGATCAGCCCTTCTGGCTCTTTCATGGATGAAACCAACTGGGAAAAGAGCCGTTCTAAGCTGGGGACCATGGTGTCTTTCCCTAGTCTACACAGAAACAGCACTCTGAGGGAGAGGAGCTCCTGGCGTTTGGTAGCAAAATCTCCTATTCTGAAGAGAAACATTTCGTTGTAACTGGGGTGCATCAGCCTTGCCACATTTTCTCAACTGGCTTTAAAGAAGGGCAGTCAGTTGACAGACTTACTTGAGGCGCTGCTTCCCAGGCTGGAAACTTTGCTTTCATTCCTTTGTTAACACAATGGCTCAGGACGGCCTTACCCCAAGGAATCAGGGATGTGCAACCCGATTACTTGAGATCAGCCCTTCTGGCTCTTTCATGGCTGAAACGAACTGGGAAAAGAGCAATTCTAAGCTGGGGACCATGGTGTCTTACCCTAGTCTACACAGAACCAGCACTCTCAGTGAAACGAGCTGCTGGCGTTTGGGAGCAAAATCTCCTATCCTAAAGAGAAACATTTCTTGTAAGCAGGTTGCAGCAGCCTTGCCTCATTTTCACAAGTGGCTATAAAGGAGGGCAGTCAGTAGGCCTCACCCTTCAAGCCCACTCCAATTTCCTAGAGAAAATAGAAGACCTCGGTGTGCTTTCCTGTGGCAAGTAAACTTTGCTTTCATTCCTTAAGGGGCACACTGGCTCAGAACTGCCCTACCCCAAGGATTCAGGAATGTTCAGCCCGATTGTTTGAGAACAGCTTTTCTGGCTCTTTCATGGATGAAACCACCGGGAAAGGAGCCGTTCTAACCTGGGGACCATGGTGTCTTTCCCTAGTCTACACAGAAACAGCACTCTGAGTGAAACCAGCTCCTCCCGTTTGGTAGCAAAATCTCCTATTCTGAAGAGAAACATTTCGTTGTAAGCGGGTTGCATCAGCCTTGCCACATTTTCTAAACTGGCTTTAAAGGAGGGCAGTCAATGGGTAGACTTCCTTGAGGCCCTGCTTCCCAGGCTGGAAACTTTGCTTTCATTCCTTAGGTGGCACATTGGCTCAGGACTGCCTTACCCCAAGGATTCAGGGGTGTGCAGCCCTATTAGTTGAGATCAGCCCTTCTGGCTCTTTCATGGATGAAACCAACTGGGAAAAGAGCCGCTCTAAGCTGGGGACCATGGTGTCTTACCCTAGTCTACACAGAAACAGCACTCTGAGGGAGACGAGCTGCTGGTGTTTGGTAGCACAATCTCCTATTCAGAAGAGAAACATTTCGTTATAAGCGGGTTGCATCACCCTTGCCACATTTCCACAACTGGCTTTAAAGAAGGCCAGTCAGTTGGGAGACTTACTTGAGGCCCTGCTTCCCAGGCTGGAAATTTTGCTTTCATTCCTTAGGTGGCACATTGGCTCAGGACGGCCTTACCCCAAGGATTCAGGGATGTGCAGCCCAATTACTTGAGATCAGCCCTTCTGGCTCTTTCATGGATGAAACCAACTGGGAAAAGTGCCGTTCTAAGCTGGGGTCCATGGTGTCTTTCCCTAGTCTACACAGAAACAGCACTCTGAGTGAAACGAGATGCTGGCGTTTGGTAGCAAAATCTCCTATTCTGAAGAGAAACATTTCATTGTAAGCGGGTTGCATCAGCCTTGCCTCATTTTCACAAGGGGCTATAAAGGAGGGCAGTCAGTAGGCCTCACCCTTCAAGCCCACTCCAATTTCCTAGAGAAAACAGTAGGTCACGGTGTGCTTTCCTGTGGCAAGTAAACTTTGCTTTCATTCCTTAGGTGGCACATTGGCTCAGGACGGCCTTACCCCAAGGATTCAGGGATGTGCAGCCCGATTACTTGAGATCAGCCCTTCTGGCTCTTTCATGGATGAAACCAACTGGGAAAAGAGCCACTCTAAGCTGGGGACCATGGTGTCTTTCCCTAGTCTACACAGAAACAGCACTCTGAGTGAAACGAGCTGTGGCATTTGGTAGCAAATCTCCTATTCTGAAGAGAAACATTTCGCTGTAAGCGGGTTTTATCAGCCTTGCCACATTTTCTCAACTGGCTATAAAGGAGGGCAGTCAGGAGGCCTCCCCCTTCAAGCCCACTCCAATTTCATACAGGAAACACCAAGCCTCGGTATGGTCTCCTGTGGCAAGGAAACTTTGCTATCATTCCTTAGGTGGCACATTGGCTCAGAACTGCCCTACCCCAAGGATTCAGGGATGTGCAGCCCGATTAGTTGAGATCAGGCCTTCTGTCTCTTTCATGGATGAAACCAACTGGGAAAAGAGCCCTTCTAAGCAGGGGACCATGGTGTCTTTCCCTAGTCTACACAGAAACAGCACTCTGAGTGAAACGAGATGCTGGCGTTTGGTAGCAAAATCTCCTATTCTGAAGAGAAACATTTCGTTGTAAGCGGGTTCCCTCCGCCTTGCCTCATTTTCACAAGTGGCTATAAAGGAAGGCAGTCAGTAGGCCTCACCCTTCAATCCCACTCCAATTTCCTAGAGAAAACACTAGGTCACGGTGTGCTTTCCTGTGGCAAGTAAACTTTGCTTTGATTCCTTAGGTGGCACATTGGCTCAGGACGGCCTTACCCCAAGGATTCAGGGATGTGCAGCCCGATTACTTGAGATCAGCCCTTCTGGCTCTTTCATGGATGAAACCAACTGGGAAAAGAGCCGTTCTAAGCTGGGGACCATGGTGTCTTTCCCTAGTCTACACAGAAACAGCACTCTGAGGGAAAGGATCTGCTAGTGTTTGGTAGCACAATCTCCTATTCTTTAGAGAAACATTTCGTTGTAATCGGGTTGCATCAGCCTTGTCACATTTTCTCAACTGGCTTTAAAGAAGGGCAGTCAGTTGGCAGACTTCCTTGAGGCCCTGCTTCCCAGGCTGGAAACTTTGCTTTCATTCCTTAGGTGGCACATTGGCTCAGGACGGCCTTACCCCAAGGATTCAGGGATGTGCAGCCTGATTACTCGAGATCAGCCCTTCTGGCTCTTTCATGGATGAAACCAACTGGGAAAAGAGCCGTTCTAAGCTGGGGACCATGGTGTCTTTCCCTAGTCTACACAGAAACAGCACTCTGAGGGAGAGGAGCTCCTGGCATTTGGTAGCAAAATCTCCTATTCTGAAGAGAAACATTTCGTTGTAAGCGGGTTGCATCAGCCTTGTCACATTTTCTCAACTGGCTTTAAAGAAGGGCAGTCAGTTGGCAGACTTCCTTGAGGCCCTGCTTCCCAGGCTGGAAAATTTGCTTTCATTGCTTAGTTAGCACATTGGCTCAGGACGGCCTTACCCCAGGATTCAGGGATGTGCAGCCCGATTACTTGAGATCAGCATTTCCGGCTCTTTCATGGATGAAACAAACTGGGAAAAGAGCCGCTCTAAGCTGGGGACCATGGTGTCTTTCCCTAGTCTACACAGAAACAGCACTCTGCGTGAAACCAGATCCTCCCGTTTGGTAGCAAAATCTCCTATTCTGAAGAGAAACATTTCGTTGTAAGCGGGTTGCATCAGCCTTGTCACATTTTCTCAACTGGCTTTAAAGAAGGGCAGTCAGTTGGCAGACTTCCTTGAGGCCCTGCTTCCCAGGCTGGAAACTTTGCTTTCATTCCTTAGGTGGCACATTGGCTCAGGACTGCCTTACCCCAAGGATTCAGGGGTGTGCAGCCCTATTAGTTGAGATCAGCCCTTCTGGCTCTTTCATGGATGAAACCAACTGGGAAAAGAGCCGCTCTAAGCTGGGGACCATGGTGTCTTTCCCTAGTCTACACAGAAACAGCACTCTGAGTGAAACGAGCTGTGGCATTTGGTAGCAAATCTCCTATTCTGAAGAGAAACATTTCGCTGTAAGCGGGTTTTATCAGCCTTGCCACATATTCTCAACTGGCTATAAAGGAGGGGAGTCAGGAGGCCTCCCCCTTCAAGCCCACTCCAATTTCATAGAGGAAACACCAAGCCTCGGTATGGTCTCCTGTGGCAAGGAAACTTTGCTATCATTCCTTAGGTGGCACATTGGCTCAGAACTGCCCTACCCCAAGGATTCAGGGATGTGCAGCCCGATTAGTTGAGATCAGCCCTTCTGTCTCTTTCATGGATGAAACCAACTGGGAAAAGAGCCGCTCTAAGCTGGGGACCATGGTGTCTTTCCCTAGTCTACACAGAAACAGCACTCTGAGAGAGAGGAGCTGCTGGTGTTTGGTAGCACAATCTCCTATTCTGAAGAGAAACATTTCGCTGTAAGTGGGTTGCATCAGCCTTGCTACATTTTCTCACCTGGCTTTAAAGTAGGGTAGTCATTTGGCAGACTTACTTGAGGCCCTGCTTCCCAGGCTGGAAAATTTGCTTTCATTCCGTAGATGGCACATTGGCTCAGGACGGCCTTACCCCAAGGATTCAGGGATGTGCATCCCGATTAGTTGAGATCAGCCCTTCTGGCTCTTTCATGGCTGAAACGAACTGGGAAAAGAGCAGTTCTAAGGTGGGGACCATGGTGTCTTACCCTAGTCTACACAGAAACAGCACTCTGAGTGAAAAGAGCTGCTGGCGTTTGGTAGCAAAATCTCCTATTCTGAAGAGAAACATTTCGTTGTAAGCGGGTGGCGTCAGCCTTGCCTCATTTTCTCAAGTGGCTATAAAGGAGGGCAGTGAGTAGGCCTGACCCTTCATTCCCACTCCAATTTCATAGAGAAAACACCAGGCCTCTGTGTGCTTTCCTGTGGCAAGTAAACTTTGCTTTCATTCCTTAGGGGGCACTTTGGCTCAGAACTGCCTTACCCCAAGGATTCAGGAATGGTCAGCCCGATTGTTTCAGAAAAGCTTTTCTGGCTCTTTCATGGATGAAACCAACTGGGAAAAGAGCCGTTCTTAGCTGGGGACCATGGTGTCTTACCCTAGTCTACACAGAAACAGCACTCTGAATGAAAAGAGCTGCTGGCGTTTGGTAGCAAAATCTCCTATTCTGAAGAGAAACATTTCGTTGTAAGCGGGTGGCGTCAGCCTTGCCTCATTTTCTCAAGTGGCTATAAAGGAGGGCAGTGAGTAGGCGGTACCCTTCATTCCCACTCCTGTTTCATAGAGAAAACACCAGGCCTCGGTGTGCTTTCCTGTGGCAAGTAAACTTTGCTTTGATTCCTTAGGTGGCACATTGGCTCAGGACGGCCTTACCCCAAGGATTCAGGGATGTGCAGCCCGATTACTTGAGATCAGCCCTTCTGGCTCTTTCATGGATGAAACCAACTGGGAAAAGAGCCGTTCTAAGCTGGGGACCATGGTGTCTTTCCCTAGTCTACACAGAAACAGCACTCTGAGGGAAAGGATCTGCTAGTGTTTGGTAGCACAATCTCCTATTCTGAAGAGAAACATTTCGTTGTAATCGGGTTGCATCAGCCTTGTCACATTTTCTCAACTGGCTTTAAAGAAGGGCAGTCAGTTGGCAGACTTCCTTGAGGCCCTGCTTCCCAGGCTGGAAACTTTGCTTTCATTCCTTAGGTGGCACATTGGCTCAGGACGGCCTTACCCCAAGGATTCAGGGATGTGCAGCCTGATTACTCGAGATCAGCCCTTCTGGCTCTTTCATGGATGAAACCAACTGGGAAAAGAGCCGTTCTAAGCTGGGGACCATGGTGTCTTTCCCTAGTCTACACAGAAACAGCACTCTGAGGGAGAGGAGCTCCTGGCGTTTGGTAGCAAAATCTCCTATTCTGAAGAGAAACATTTCGTTGTAAGCGGGTTGCATCAGCCTTGTCACATTTTCTCAACTGGCTTTAAAGAAGGGCAGTCAGTTGGCAGACTTCCTTGAGGCCCTGCTTCCCAGGCTGGAAACTTTGCTTTCATTCCTTAGGTGGCACATTGGCTCAGGACTGCCTTACCCCAAGGATTCAGGGGTGTGCAGCCCTATTAGTTGAGATCAGCCCTTCTGGCTCTTTCATGGATGAAACCAACTGGGAAAAGAGCCGCTCTAAGCTGGGGACCATGGTGTCTTTCCCTAGTCTACACAGAAACAGCACTCTGAGTGAAACGAGCTGTGGCATTTGGTAGCAAATCTCCTATTCTGAAGAGAAACATTTCGCTGTAAGCGGGTTTTATCAGCCTTGCCACATATTCTCAACTGGCTATAAAGGAGGGCAGTCAGGAGGCCTCCCCCTTCAAGCCCACTCCAATTTCATAGAGGAAACACCAAGCCTCGGTATGGTCTCCTGTGGCAAGGAAACTTTGCTATCATTCCTTAGGGGGCACATTGGCTCAGAACTGCCCTACCCCAAGGATTCAGGGATGTGCAGCCCGATTAGTTGAGATCAGGCCTTCTGTCTCTTTCATGGATGAAACCAACTGGGAAAAGAGCCCTTCTAAGCAGGGGACCATGTTGTCTTTCCCTAGTCTACAGAGAAACAGCACTCTGAGAGAGAGGAGCTGCTGGTGTTTGGTAGCACAATCTCCTATTCTGAAGAGAAACATTTCGTTGTAAGCGGGTTGCATCAGCCTTGTCACATTTTCTCAACTGGCTTTAAAGAAGGGCAGTCAGTTGGCAGACTTCCTTGAGGCCCTGCTTCCCAGGCTGTAAACTTTGCTTTCATTCCTTAGTTAGCACATTGGCTTAGGACGGCCTTACCCCAAGGATTCAGGGATGTGCAGCCCGATTACTTGAGATCAGCCCTTCTGGCTCTTTCATGGATGAAACCACCGGGAAAGGAGCCGTTCTAACCTGGGGACCATGGTGTCTTTCCCTAGTCTACACAGAAACAGCACTCTGCGTGAAACCAGATCCTCCCGTTTGGTAGCAAAATCTCCTATTCTGAAGAGAAACATTTCGTTGTAAGCGGGTGGCGTCAGCCTTGCCTCATTTTCTCAAGTGGCTATAAAGGAGGGCAGTGAGTAGGCCTGACCCTTCATTCCCACTCCAATTTCATAGAGAAAACACCAGGCCTCGGTGTGCTTTCCTGTGGCAATAAAGTTTGCTTTCATTCCTTAGGGGGCACTTTGGCTCAGAACTGCCTTACCCCAAGGATTCAGGAATGGTCAGCCCGATTGTTTCAGAAAAGCTTTTCTGGCTCTTTCATGGATGAAACCAACTGGGAAAAGAGCCGTTCTTAGCTGGGGACCATGGTGTCTTACCCTAGTCTACACAGAAACAGCACTCTGAATGAAAAGAGCTGCTGGCGTTTGGTAGCAAAATCTCCTATTCTGAAGAGAAACATTTCGTTGTAAGCGGGTGGCGTCAGCCTTGCCTCATTTTCTCAAGTGGCTATAAAGGAGGGCAGTGAGTAGGCGGTACCCTTCATTCCCACTCCTGTTTCATAGAGAAAACACCAGGCCTCGGTGTGCTTTCCTGTGGCAAGTAAACTTTGCTTTCATTCCTTAGGGGGCACTTTGGCTCAGAACTACCCTACCCCAAGGATTCAGGAATGGTCAGCCCGATTGTTTCAGAAAAGCTTTTCTGGCTCTTTCATGGATGAAACCAACTGGGAAAAGAGCCGTTCTAAGCTGGGGACCATGGTATCTTTCCCTAGTCTACACAGAAACAGCACTCTGAGTGAAACGAGCTGCTGGCGTTTGGGAGCAAAATCTCCTATCGTAAAGAGAAACATTTCGTTGTAAGCAGGTTGCATCAGCCTTGCCTCATTTTCACAAGTGGCTATAAAGGAGGGCAGTCAGTAGGCCTCACCCTTCAATCCCACTCCAATTTCCTAGAGAAAACACTAGGTCACGGTGTGCTTTCCTGTGGCAAGTAAACTTTGCTTTCATTCCTTAGGTGGCACATTGGCTCAGGACGGCCTTACCCCAAGGATTCAGGGATGTGCAGCCCGATTACTTGAGATCAGCCCTTCTGGCTCTTTCATGGATGAAACCAACTGGGAAAAGAGCCGTTCTAAGCCGGGGGCCATGGTGTCTTTCCCTAGTCTACACAGAAACAGCACTCTGAGGGAAAGGATCTGCTAGTGTTTGGTAGCACAATCTCCTATTCTGAAGAGAAACATTTCGTTGTACTCGGGTTGCATCAGCCTTGTCACATTTTCTCAACTGGCTTTAAAGAAGGGCAGTCAGTTGGCAGACTTCCTTGAGGCCCTGCTTCCCAGGCTGGAAACTTTGCTTTCATTCCTTAGGTGGCACATTGGCTTAGGACGGCGTTACCCCAAGGATTCAGGGATGTGCAGCCCGATTACTTGAGATCAGCCCTTCTGGCTCTTTCATGGATGAAACCAACTGGGAAAAGAGCCGCTCTAAGCTGGGGACCATGGTGTCTTTCCCTAGTCTACACAGAAACAGCACTCTGAGTGAAACGAGATGCTGGCGTTTGGTAGCAAATCTCCTATTCTGAAGAGAAACATTTCGTTGTAAGCGGGTTCCCTCAGCCTTGCCTCATTTTCACAAGTGGCTATAAAGGAAGGCAGTCAGTAGGCCTCACCCTTCAAGCCCACTCCAATTTCCTAGAGAAAACACCAGACCACGGTGTGCTTTCCTGTGGCTAGTAAATTTTGCTTTCATTCCTTAGGGGGCACTTTGGTTCAGAACAGCCCTACCCCAAGGAATCAGGAATGTTCAGCCCGATTGTTTCAGAAAAGCTTTTCTGGCTCTTTCATGGAAGAAACCAACTGGGAAAAGAGACGTTCTAAGCTGGGGACCATGGTGTCTTACCCTAGTCTACACAGAAAGAGCACTCTGAGGGAGACGAGCTGCACGCGTTTGGTAGCAAAATCTCCTATACTGAAGAGAAACATTTCGTTGTAAGCGGGTTGCATCAGCCTTGCCACATTTTCTCAACTGGCTTTAAAGAAGGGCAGTCAGTTGGCAGACTTCCTTGAGGCCCTGCTTCCCAGGCTGGAAACTTTGCTTTCATTCCTTAGGTGGCACATTGGCTCAGGACTGCCTTACCCCAAGGATTCAGGGGTGTGCAGCCCTATTAGTTGAGATCAGCCCTTCTGGCTCTTTCATGGATGAAACCAACTGGGAAAAGAGCCGTTCTAAGCTGGGGACCATGGTGTCTTTCCCTAGTCTACACAGAAACAGCACTCTGAGGGAGAGGAGCTCCTGGTGTTTGGTAGCAAAATCTCCTATTCTGAAGAGAAACATTTCGTTGTAACTGGGGTGCATCAGCCTTGCCACATTTTCTCAACTGGCTTTAAAGAAGGGCAGTCAGTTGACAGACTTACTTGAGGCGCTGCTTCCCAGGCTGGAAACTTTGCTTTCATTCCTTTGTTAACACATTGGCTCATGACGGCCTTACCCCAAGGAATCAGGGATGTGCAACCCGATTACTTGAGATCAGCCCTTCTGGCTCTTTCATGGCTGAAACGAACTTGGAAAAGAGCAGTTCTAAGCTGGGGACCATGGTGTCTTACCCTAGTCTACACAGAACCAGCACTCTCAGTGAAACGAGCTGCTGGCGTTTGGGAGCAAAATCTCCTATCCTAAAGAGAAACATTTCTTGTAAGCAGGTTGCAGCAGCCTTGCCTCATTTTCACAAGTGGCTATAAAGGAGGGCAGTCAGTAGGCCTCACCCTTCAAGCCCACTCCAATTTCCTAGAGAAAATAGAAGACCTCGGTGTGCTTTCCTGTGGCAAGTAACCTTTGCTTTCATTCCTTAAGGGGCACACTGGCTCAGAACTGCCCTACCCCAAGGATTCAGGAATGTTCAGCCCGATTGTTTGAGAACAGCTTTTCTGACTCTTTCATGGATGAAACCACCGGGAAAGGAGCCGTTCTAACCTGGGAACCATGGTGTCTTTCCCTAGTCTACACAGAAACAGCACTCTGAGTGAAACCAGCTCCTCCCGTTTGGTAGCAAAATCTCCTATTCTGAAGAGAAACATTTCGTTGTAAGCGGGTTGCATCAGCCTTGCCACATTTTCTAAACTGGCTTTAAAGGAGGGCAGTCAATGGGGAGACTTCCTTGAGGCCCTGCTTCCCAGGCTGGAAACTTTGCTTTCATTCCTTAGGTGGCACATTGGCTCAGGACTGCCTTACCCCAAGGATTCAGGGGTGTGCAGCCCTATTAGTTGAGATCAGCCCTTCTGGCTCTATCATGGATGAAACCAACTGGGAAAAGAGCCGCTCTAAGCTGGGGACCATGGTGTCTTACCCTAGTCTACACAGAAACAGCACTCTGAGGGAGAGGAGCTGCTGGTGTTTGGTAGCACAATCTCCTATTCAGAAGAGAAACATTTCGTTATAAGCGGGTTGCATCACCCTTGCCACATTTCCACAACTGGCTTTAATGAAGGCCAGTCAGTTGGGAGACTTACTTGAGGCCCTGCTTCCCAGGCTGGAAATTTTGCTTTCATTCCTTAGGTGGCACATTGGCTCAGAACTGCCCTACCCCAAGGATTCAGGAATGTTCAGTCCGATTGTTTGAGAACAGCTTTTCTGGCTCTTTCATGGATGAAACCACCGGGAAAGGAGCCGTTCTAACCTGGGAACCATGGTGTCTTTCCCTAGTCTACACAGAAACAGCACTCTGAGTGAAACCAGCTCCTCCCGTTTGTTAGCAAAATCTCCTATTCTGAAGAGAAACATTTCGTTGTAAGCGGGTTGCCTCAGCCTTGTCACATTTTCTCAACTGGCTTTAAAGAAGGGCAGTCAGTTGGCAGACTTCCTTGAGGCCCTGCTTCCCAGGCTGGAAACTTTGCTTTCATTCCTTAGGTGGCACATTGGCTCAGGACTGCCTTACCCCAAGGATTCAGGGGTGTGCAGCCCTATTAGTTGAGATCAGCCCTTCTGGCTCTTTCATGGATGAAACCAACTGGGAAAAGAGCCGCTCTAAGCTGGGGACCATGGTGTCTTTCCCTAGTCTACACAGAAACAGCACTCTGAGTGAAACGAGCTGTGGCATTTGGTAGCAAATCTCCTATTCTGAAGAGAAACATTTCGCTGTAAGCGGGTTTTATCAGCCTTGCCACATATTCTCAACTGGCTATAAAGGAGGGCAGTCAGGAGGCCTCCCCCTTCAAGCCCACTCCAATTTCATAGAGGAAACACCAAGCCTCGGTATGGTTTCCTGTGGCAAGGAAACTTTGCTATCATTCCTTAGGTGGCACCTTGGCTCAGAACTGCCCTACCCCAAGGATTCAGGGATGTGCAGCCCGATTAGTTGAGATCAGCCCTTCTGTCTCTTTCATGGATGAAACCAACTGGGAAAAGAGCCCTTCTAAGCAGGGGACCATGGTGTCTTTCCCTAGTCTACACAGAAACAGCACTCTGAGAGAGAGGAGCTGCTGGTGTTTGGTAGCACAATCTCCTATTCTGAAGAGAAACATTTCGTTGTAAGCGGGTTGCATCAGCCTTGCCACATTTTCTCAACTGGCTTTAAAGAAGGGCAGTCAGTTGGCAGACTTACTTGAGGCGCTGCTTCCCAGGCTGGAAACTTTGCGTTCATTCCTTAGTTAACACAATGGCTCAGGACGGCCTTACCCCAAGGATTCAGGGATGTGCAGCCCGATTACTTGAGATCAGCCCTTCTGGCTCTTTCATGGATGAAACCAACTGGGAAAAGAATCGTTCTAAGCAGGGGACCATGGTGTCTTTCCCTAGTCTACACAGAAACAGCACTCTGAGTGAAACGAGCTGCTGGCATTTGGTAGCAAAATCTGCTATTTGAAGAGAAACATTTCGCTGTAAGTGGGTTGCATCAGCCTTGCTACATTTTCTCACCTGGCTTTAAAGTAGGGTAGTCATTTGGCAGACTTACTTGAGGCCCTGCTTCCCAGGCTGGAAAATTTGCTTTCATTCCGTAGATGGCACATTGGCTCAGGACGGCCTTACCCCAAGGATTCAGGGATGTGCATCCCGATTAGTTGAGATCAGCCCTTCTGGCTCTTTCATGGCTGAAACGAACTGGGAAAAGAGCAGTTCTAAGCTGGGGACCATGGTGTCTTACCCTAGTCTACACAGAAACAGCACTCTGAGGGAGAGGAGCTGCTGGCGTTTGGTAGCAAAATCTCCTATTCTGAAGAGAAACATTTCGTTGTAAGCGGGTGGCGTCAGCCTTGCCTCATTTTCTCAAGTGGCTATAAAGTAGGGCAGTGAGTAGGCGGTACCCTTCATTCCCACTCCTGTTTCATAGAGAAAACACCAGGCCTCGGTGTGCTTTCCTGTGGCAAGTAAACTTTGCTTTCATTCCTTAGGGGGCACTTTGGCTCAGAACTGCCCTACCCCAAGGATTCAGGAATGGTCAGCCCGATTGTTTCAGAAAAGCTTTTCTGGCTCTTTCATGGATGAAACCAACTGGGAAAAGAGCCGTTCTAAGCTGGGGACCATGGTGTCTTTCCCTAGTCTACACAGAAACAGCACTCTGAGTGAAACGAGCTGCTGGCGTTTGGTAGCAAAATCTCCTATTCTGAAGAGAAACATTTCATTGTAAGCGGGTTGCATCAGCCTTGCCTCATTTTCACAAGTGGCTATAAAGGAGGGCAGTCAGTAGGCCTCACCCTTCAATCCCACTCCAATTTCCTAGAGAAAACACTAGGTCACGGTGTGCTTTCCTGTGGCAAGTAAACTTTGCTTTCATTCCTTAGGTGGCACATTGGCTCAGGACGGCCTTACCCCAAGGATTCAGGGATGTGCAGCCCGATTACTTGAGATCAGCCCTTCTGGCTCTTTCATGGATGAAACCAACTGGGAAAAGAGCCGTTCTAAGCTGGGGACCATGGTGTCTTTCCCTAGTCTACACAGAAACAGCACTCTGAGGGAAAGGATCTGCTAGTGTTTGGTAGCACAATCTCCTATTCTGAAGCGAAACATTTCGTTGTACTCGGGTTGCATCAGCCTTGTCACATTTTCTCAACTGGCTTTAAAGAAGGGCAGTCAGTTGGCAGACTTCCTTGAGGCCCTGCTTCCCAGGCTGGAAACTTTGCTTTCATTCCTTAGGTGGCACATTGGCTCAGGACTGCCTTACCCCAAGGATTCAGGGGTGTGCAGCCCTATTAGTTGAGATCAGCCCTTCTGGCTCTTTCATGGATGAAACCAACTGGGAAAAGAGCCGCTCTAAGCTGGGGACCATGGTGTCTTTCCCTAGTCTACACAGAAACAGCACTCTGAGTGAAACGAGCTGTGGCATTTGGTAGCAAATCTCCTATTCTGAAGAGAAACATTTCGCTGTAGGCGGGTTTTATCAGCCTTGCCACATATTCTCAACTGGCTATAAAGGAGGGCAGTCAGGAGGCCTCCCCCTTCAAACCCACTCCAATTTCATAGAGGAAACACCAAGCCTCGGTATGGTCTCCTGTGGCAAGGAAACTTTGCTATCATTCCTTAGGTGGCACATTGGCTCAGAACTGCCCTACCCCAAGGATTCAGGGATGTGCAGCCCGATTAGTTGAGATCAGCCCTTCTGTCTCTTTCATGGATGAAACCAACTGGGAAAAGAGCCCTTCTAAGCAGGGGACCATGGTGTTTTTCCCTAGTCTACACATAAACAGCACTCTGAGAGAGAGGAGCTGCTGGTGTTTGGTAGCACAATCTCCTATTCTGAAGAGAAACATTTCGTTGTAAGCGGGTTGCATCAGCCTTGTCACATTTTCTCAACTGGCTTTAAAGAAGGGCAGTCAGTTGGCAGACTTCCTTGAGGCCCTGCTTCCCAGGCTGTAAACTTTGCTTTCATTCCTTAGTTAGCACATTGGCTTAGGACGGCCTTACCCCAAGGATTCAGGGATGTGCAGCCCGATTACTTGAGATCAGCCCTTCTGGCTCTTTCATGGATGAAACCAACTGGGAAAAGAGCCGTTCTTAGCTGGGAACCATGGTGTCTTTCCCTAGTCTACACAGAAACAGCACTCTGAGTGAAACGAGATGCTGGCGTTTGGTAGCAAAATCTCCTATTCTGAAGAGAAACATTTCGTTGTAAGCGGGTTCCCTCAGCCTTGCCTCATTTTCACAAGTGGCTATAAAGGAAGGCAGTCAGTAGGCCTCACCCTTCAAGCCCACTCCAATTTCCTAGAGAAAACACCAGACCACGGTGTGCTTTCCTGTGGCTAGTAAATTTTGCTTTCATTCCTTAGGGGGCCCTTTGGTTCAGAACAGCCCTACCCAAAGGATTCAGGAATGTTCAGCCCGATTGTTTCAGAAAAGCTTTTCTGGCTCTTTCATGGAAGAAACCAACTGGGAAAAGAGCCGTTCTAAGCTGGGGACCATGGTGTCTTACCCTAGTCTACACAGAAAGAGCACTCTGAGGGAGACGAGCTGCACGCGTTTGGTAGCAAAATCTCCTATACTGAAGAGAAACATTTCGTTGTAAGCGGGTTGCATCAGCCTTGCCACATTTTCTCAACTGGCTTTAAAGAAGGGCAGTCAGTTGGCAGACTTCCTTGAGGCCCTGCTTCCCAGGCTGGAAACTTTGCTTTCATTCCTTAGGTGGCACATTGGCTCAGGACTGCCTTACCCCAAGGATTCAGGGGTGTGCAGCCCTATTAGTTGAGATCAGCCCTTCTGGCTCTTTCATGGATGAAACCAACTGGGAAAAGAGCCGTTCTAAGCTGGGGACCATGGTGTCTTTCCCTAGTCTACACAGAAACAGCACTCTGAGGGAGAGGAGCTCCTGGTGTTTGGTAGCAAAATCTCCTATTCTGAAGAGAAACATTTCGTTGTAACTGGGGTGCATCAGCCTTGCCACATTTTCTCAACTGGCTTTAAAGAAGGGCAGTCAGTTGACAGACTTACTTGAGGCGCTGCTTCCCAGGCTGGAAACTTTGCTTTCATTCCTTTGTTAACACATTGGCTCAGGACGGCCTTACCCCAAGGAATCAGGGATGTGCAAGCCGATTACTTGAGATCAGCCCTTCTGGCTCTTTCATGGCTGAAACGAACTGGGAAAAGAGCAGTTCTAAGCTGGGGACCATGGTGTCTTACCCTAGTCTACACAGAACCAGCACTCTCAGTGAAACGAGCTTCTGGCGTTTGGGAGCAAAATCTCCTATCCTAAAGAGAAACATTTCTTGTAAGCAGGTTGCAGCAGCCTTGCCTCATTTTCACAAGTGGCTATAAAGGAGGGCAGTCAGTAGGCCTCACCCTTCAAGCCCACTCCAATTTCCTAGAGAAAATAGAAGACCTCGGTGTGCTTTCCTGTGGCAAGTAACCTTTGCTTTCATTCCTTAAGGGGCACACTGGCTCAGAACTGCCCTACCCCAAGGATTCAGGAATGTTCAGCCCGATTGTTTGAGAACAGCTTTTCTGGCTCTTTCATGGATGAAACCACCGGGAAAGGAGCCGTTCTAACCTGGGAACCATGGTGTCTTTCCCTAGTCTACACAGAAACAGCACTCTGAGTGAAACCAGCTCCTCCCGTTTGGTAGCAAAATCTCCTATTCTGAAGAGAAACATTTCGTTGTAAGCGGGTTGCATCAGCCTTGCCACATTTTCTAAACTGGCTTTAAAGGAGGGCAGTCAATTGGTAGACTTCCTTGAGGCCCTGCTTCCCAGGCTGGAAACTTTGCTTTCATTCCTTAGGTGGCACATTGGCTCAGGACTGCCTTACCCCAAGGATTCAGGGGTGTGCAGCCCTATTAGTTGAGATCAGCCCTTCTGGCTCTTTCATGGATGAAACCAACTGGGAAAAGAGCCGCTCTAAGCTGGGGACCATGGTGTCTTACCCTAGTCTACACAGAAACAGCACTCTGAGGGAGAGGAGCTGCTGGTGTTTGGTAGCACAATCTCCTATTCAGAAGAGAAACATTTCGTTATAAGCGGGTTGCATCACCCTTGCCACATTTCCACAACTGGCTTTAAAGAAGGCCAGTCAGTTGGGAGACTTACTTGAGGCCCTGCTTCCCAGGCTGGAAATTTTGCTTTCATTCCTTAGGTGGCACATTGGCTCAGGACGGCCTTACCCCAAGGATTCAGGGATGTGCAGCCCAATTACTTGAGATCAGCCTTTCTGGCTCTTTCATGGATGAAACCAACTGGGAAAAGTGCCGTTCTAAGCTGGGGTCCATGGTGTCTTTCCCTAGTCTACACAGAAACAGCACTCTGAGTGAAACGAGATGCTGGCGTTTGGTAGCAAAATCTCCTATTCTGAAGAGAAACATTTCATTGTAAGCGGGTTGCATCAGCCTTGCCTCATTTTCACAACGGGCTATAAAGGAGGGCAGTCAGTAGGCCTCACCCTTCAATCCCACTCCAATTTCCTAGAGAAAACACTAGGTCACGGTGTGCTTTCCTGTGGCAAGTAAACTTTGCTTTCATTCCTTAGGTGGCACATTGGCTCAGGACGGCCTTACCCCAAGGATTCTGGGATGTGCATCCCGATTAGTTGAGATCAGCCCTTCTGGCTCTTTCATGGCTGAAACGAACTGGGAAAAGAGCAGTTCTAAGCTGGGGACCATGGTGTCTTACCCTAGTCTACACAGAAACAGCACTCTGAATGAAAAGAGCTGCTGGCGTTTGGTAGCAAAATCTCCTATTCTGAAGAGAAACATTTCGTTGTAAGCGGGTGGCGTCAGCCTTGCCTCATTTTCTCAAGTGGCTATAAAGGAGGGCAGTGAGTAGGCGGTACCCTTCATTCCCACTCCAGTTTCATAGAGAAAACACCAGGCCTCGGTGTGCTTTCCTGTGGCAAGTAAACTTTGCTTTCATTCCTTAGGGGGCACTTTGGCTCAGAACTGCCCTACCCCAAGGATTCAGGAATGGTCAGCCCGATTGTTTCAGAAAAGCTTTTCTGGCTCTTTCATGGATGAAACCAACTGGGAAAAGAGCCGTTCTAAGCTGGGGACCATGGTGTCTTTCCCTAGTCTACACAGAAACAGCACTCTGAGTGAAACGAGCTGCTGGCGTTTGGTAGCAAAATCTCCTATTCTGAAGAGAAACATTTCATTGTAAGCGGGTTGCATCAGCCTTGCCTCATTTTCACAAGTGGCTATAAAGGAGGGCAGTCAGTAGGCCTCACCCTTCAATCCCACTCCAATTTCCTAGAGAAAAGACTAGGTCACGGTGTGCTTTCCTGTGGCAAGTAAACTTTGCTTTCATTCCTTAGTTAACACAATGGCTCAGGACGGCCTTACCCCAAGGATTCAGGGATGTGCAGCCCGATTACTTGAGATCAGCCCTTCTGGCTCTTTCATGGATGAAACCAACTGGGAAAAGAGCCGTTCTAAGCTGGGGACCATGGTGTCTTTCCCTAGTCTACACAGAAACAGCACTCTGAGGGAAAGGATCTGCTAGTGTTTGGTAGCACAATCTCCTATTCTGAAGAGAAACATTTCGTTGTAATCGGGTTGCATCAGCCTTGTCACATTTTCTCAACTGACTTTAAAGAAGGGCAGTCAGTTGGCAGACTTCCTTGAGGCCCTGCTTCCCAGGCTGGAAACTTTGCTTTCATTCCTTAGGTGGCACATTGGCTCAGGACTGCCTTACCCCAAGGATTCAGGGGTGTGCAGCCCTATTAGTTGAGATCAGCCCTTCTGGCTCTTTCATGGATGAAACCAACTGGGAAAAGAGCCGTTCTAAGCTGGGGACCATGGTGTCTTTCCCTAGTCTACACAGAAACAGCACTCTGAGGGAGAGGAGCTCCTGGCGTTTGGTAGCAAAATCTCCTATTCTGAAGAGAAACATTTCGTTGTAACTGGGGTGCATCAGCCTTGCCACATTTTCTCAACTGGCTTTAAAGAAGGGCAGTCAGTTGACAGACTTATTGAGGCGCTGCTTCCCAGGCTGGAAACTTTGCTTTCATTCCTTTGTTAACACATTGGCTCAGGACGGCCTTACCCCAAGGAATCAGGGATGTGCAAGCCGATTACTTGAGATCAGCCCTTCTGGCTCTTTCATGGCTGAAACGAACTGGGAAAAGAGCAGTTCTAAGCTGGGGACCATGGTGTCTTACCCTAGTCTACACAGAACCAGCACTCTCAGTGAAACGAGCTTCTGGCGTTTGGGAGCAAAATCTCCTATCCTAAAGAGAAACATTTCTTGTAAGCAGGTTGCAGCAGCCTTGCCTCATTTTCACAAGTGGCTATAAAGGAGGGCAGTCAGTAGGCCTCACCCTTCAAGCCCACTCCAATTTCCTAGAGAAAACACCAGGCCTCGGTGTGCTTTCCTGTGGCAAGTAAACTTTGCTTTCATTCCTTAAGGGGCACACTGGCTCAGAACTGCCCTACCCCAAGGATTCAGGAATGTTCAGCCCGATTGTTTGAGAACAGCTTTTCTGGCTCTTTCATGGATGAAACCACCGGGAAAGGAGCCGTTCTAACCTGGGGACCATGGTGTCTTTCCCTAGTCTACACAGAAACAGCACTCTGAGTGAAACCAGCTCCTCCCGTTTGGTAGCAAAATCTCCTATTCTGAAGAGAAACATTTCGTTGTAAGCGGGTTGCATCAGCCTTGCCACATTTTCTAAACTGGCTTTAAAGGAGGGCAGTCAATTGGTAGACTTCCTTGAGGCCCTGCTTCCCAGGCTGGAAACTTTGCTTTCATTCCTTAGGTGGCACATTGGCTCAGGACTGCCTTACCCCAAGGATTCAGGGGTGTGCAGCCCTATTAGTTGAGATCAGCCCTTCTGGCTCTTTCATGGATGAAACCAACTGGGAAAAGAGCCGCTCTAAGCTGGGGACCATGGTGTCTTACCCTAGTCTACACAGAAACAGCACTCTGAGGGAGAGGAGCTGCTGGTGTTTGGTAGCACAATCTCCTATTCAGAAGAGAAACATTTCGTTATAAGCGGGTTGCATCACCCTTGCCACATTTCCACAACTGGCTTTAAAGAAGGCCAGTCAGTTGGGAGACTTACTTGAGGCCCTGCTTCCCAGGCTGGAAATTTTGCTTTCATTCCTTAGGTGGCACATTGGCTCAGGACGGCCTTACCCCAAGGATTCAGGGATGTGCAGCCCAATTACTTGAGATCAGCCTTTCTGGCTCTTTCATGGATGAAACCAACTGGGAAAAGTGCCGTTCTAAGCTGGGGTCCATGGTGTCTTTCCCTAGTCTACACAGAAACAGCACTCTGAGTGAAACGAGATGCTGGCGTTTGGTAGCAAAATCTCCTATTCTGAAGAGAAACATTTCATTGTAAGCGGGTTGCATCAGCCTTGCCTCATTTTCACAACGGGCTATAAAGGAGGGCAGTCAGTAGGCCTCACCCTTCAATCCCACTCCAATTTCCTAGAGAAAACACTAGGTCACGGTGTGCTTTCCTGTGGCAAGTAAACTTTGCTTTCATTCCTTAGGTGGCACATTGGCTCAGGACGGCCTTACCCCAAGGATTCTGGGATGTGCATCCCGATTAGTTGAGATCAGCCCTTCTGGCTCTTTCATGGCTGAAACGAACTGGGAAAAGAGCAGTTCTAAGCTGGGGACCATGGTGTCTTACCCTAGTCTACACAGAAACAGCACTCTGAATGAAAAGAGCTGCTGGCGTTTGGTAGCAAAATCTCCTATTCTGAAGAGAAACATTTCGTTGTAAGCGGGTGGCGTCAGCCTTGCCTCATTTTCTCAAGTGGCTATAAAGGAGGGCAGTGAGTAGGCGGTACCCTTCATTCCCACTCCAGTTTCATAGAGAAAACACCAGGCCTCGGTGTGCTTTCCTGTGGCAAGTAAACTTTGCTTTCATTCCTTAGGGGGCACTTTGGCTCAGAACTGCCCTACCCCAAGGATTCAGGAATGGTCAGCCCGATTGTTTCAGAAAAGCTTTTCTGGCTCTTTCATGGATGAAACCAACTGGGAAAAGAGCCGTTCTAAGCTGGGGACCATGGTGTCTTTCCCTAGTCTACACAGAAACAGCACTCTGAGTGAAACGAGCTGCTGGCGTTTGGTAGCAAAATCTCCTATTCTGAAGAGAAACATTTCATTGTAAGCGGGTTGCATCAGCCTTGCCTCATTTTCACAAGTGGCTATAAAGGAGGGCAGTAGTAGGCCTCACCCTTCAATCCCACTCCAATTTCCTAGAGAAAAGACTAGGTCACGGTGTGCTTTCCTGTGGCAAGTAAACTTTGCTTTCATTCCTTAGTTAACACAATGGCTCAGGACGGCCTTACCCCAAGGATTCAGGGATGTGCAGCCCGATTACTTGAGATCAGCCCTTCTGGCTCTTTCATGGATGAAACCAACTGGGAAAAGAGCCGTTCTAAGCTGGGGACCATGGTGTCTTTCCCTAGTCTACACAGAAACAGCACTCTGAGGGAAAGGATCTGCTAGTGTTTGGTAGCACAATCTCCTATTCTGAAGAGAAACATTTCGTTGTAATCGGGTTGCATCAGCCTTGTCACATTTTCTCAACTGACTTTAAAGAAGGGCAGTCAGTTGGCAGACTTCCTTGAGGCCCTGCTTCCCAGGCTGGAAACTTTGCTTTCATTCCTTAGGTGGCACATTGGCTCAGGACTGCCTTACCCCAAGGATTCAGGGGTGTGCAGCCCTATTAGTTGAGATCAGCCCTTCTGGCTCTTTCATGGATGAAACCAACTGGGAAAAGAGCCGTTCTAAGCTGGGGACCATGGTGTCTTTCCCTAGTCTACACAGAAACAGCACTCTGAGGGAGAGGAGCTCCTGGCGTTTGGTAGCAAAATCTCCTATTCTGAAGAGAAACATTTCGTTGTAACTGGGGTGCATCAGCCTTGCCACATTTTCTCAACTGGCTTTAAAGAAGGGCAGTCAGTTGACAGACTTACTTGAGGCGCTGCTTCCCAGGCTGGAAACTTTGCTTTCATTCCTTTGTTAACACATTGGCTCAGGACGGCCTTACCCCAAGGAATCAGGGATGTGCAAGCCGATTACTTGAGATCAGCCCTTCTGGCTCTTTCATGGCTGAAACGAACTGGGAAAAGAGCAGTTCTAAGCTGGGGACCATGGTGTCTTACCCTAGTCTACACAGAACCAGCACTCTCAGTGAAACGAGCTTCTGGCGTTTGGGAGCAAAATCTCCTATCCTAAAGAGAAACATTTCTTGTAAGCAGGTTGCAGCAGCCTTGCCTCATTTTCACAAGTGGCTATAAAGGAGGGCAGTCAGTAGGCCTCACCCTTCAAGCCCACTCCAATTTCCTAGAGAAAACACCAGGCCTCGGTGTGCTTTCCTGTGGCAAGTAAACTTTGCTTTCATTCCTTAAGGGGCACACTGGCTCAGAACTGCCCTACCCCAAGGATTCAGGAATGTTCAGCCCGATTGTTTGAGAACAGCTTTTCTGGCTCTTTCATGGATGAAACCACCGGGAAAGGAGCCGTTCTAACCTGGGGACCATGGTGTCTTTCCCTAGTCTACACAGAAACAGCACTCTGAGTGAAACCAGCTCCTCCCGTTTGGTAGCAAAATCTCCTATTCTGAAGAGAAACATTTCGTTGTAAGCGGGTTGCATCAGCCTTGCCACATTTTCTAAACTGGCTTTAAAGGAGGGCAGTCAATTGGTAGACTTCCTTGAGGCCCTGCTTCCCAGGCTGGAAACTTTGCTTTCATTCCTTAGGTGGCACATTGGCTCAGGACTGCCTTACCCCAAGGATTCAGGGGTGTGCAGCCCTATTAGTTGAGATCACCCCTTCTGGCTCTTTCATGGATGAAACCAACTGGGAAAAGAGCCGCTCTAAGCTGGGGAACATGGTGTCTTACCCTAGTCTACACAGAAACAGCACTCTGAGGGAGAGGAGCTGCTGGTGTTTGGTAGCACAATCTCCTATTCAGAAGAGAAACATTTCGTTATAAGCGGGTTGCATCACCCTTGCCACATTTCCACAACTGGCTTTAAAGAAGGCCAGTCAGTTGGGAGACTTACTTGAGGCCCTGCTTCCCAGGCTGGAAATTTTGCTTTCATTCCTTAGGTGGCACATTGGCTCAGGACGGCCTTACCCCAAGGATTCAGGGATGTGCAGCCCAATTACTTGAGATCAGCCTTTCTGGCTCTTTCATGGATGAAACCAACTGGGAAAAGTGCCGTTCTAAGCTGGGGTCCATGGTGTCTTTCCCTAGTCTACACAGAAACAGCACTCTGAGTGAAACGAGATGCTGGCGTTTGGTAGCAAAATCTCCTATTCTGAAGAGAAACATTTCATTGTAAGCGGGTTGCATCAGCCTTGCCTCATTTTCACAACGGGCTATAAAGGAGGGCAGTCAGTAGGCCTCACCCTTCAATCCCACTCCAATTTCCTAGAGAAAACACTAGGTCACGGTGTGCTTTCCTGTGGCAAGTAAACTTTGCTTTCATTCCTTAGGTGGCACATTGGCTCAGGACGGCCTTACCCCAAGGATTCAGGGATGTGCAGCCCGATTACTTGAGATCAGCCCTTCTGGCTCTTTCATGGATGAAACCAACTGGGAAAAGAGCCGCTCTAAGCTGGGGACCATGGTGTCTTTCCCTAGTCTACACAGAGACAGCACTCTGAGTGAAACGAGCTGTGGCATTTGGTAGCAAATCTCCTATTCTGAAGAGAAACATTTCGTTGTAAGCGGGTTCCCTCAGCCTTGCCTCATTTTCACAAGTGGCTATAAAGGAAGGCAGTCAGTAGGCCTCACCCTTCAAGCCCACTCCAATTTCCTAGAGAAAACACCAGACCACGGTGTGCTTTCCTGTGGCTAGTAAATTTTGCTTTCATTCCTTAGGGGGCACTTTGGTTCAGAACAGCCCTACCCCAAGGATTCAGGAATGTTCAGCCCGATTGTTTCAGAAAAGCTTTTCTGGCTCTTTCATGGATGAAACCAACTGGGAAAAGAGCCGTTCTAAGCTGGGGACCATGGTGTCTTACCCTAGTCTACACAGAAAGAGCACTCTGAGGGAGACGAGCTGCACGCGTTTGGTAGCAAAATCTCCTACTCTGAAGAGAAACATTTCGTTGTAAGCGGGTTGCATCAGCCTTGCCACATTTTCTCAACTGGCTTTAAAGAAGGGCAGTCAGTTGGCAGACTTACTTGAGGCGCTGCTTCCCAGGCTGGAAACTTTGCTTTCATTCCTTAGTTAACACAATGGCTCAGGACGGCCTTACCCCAAGGATTCAGGGATGTGCAGCCCGATTACTTGAGATCAGCCCTTCTGGCTCTTTCATGGATGAAACCAACTGGGAAAAGAACCGTTCTAAGCAGGGGACCATGGTGTCTTTCCCTAGTCTACACAGAAACAGCACTCTGAGTGAAACGAGCTGCTGGCATTTGGTAGCAAAATCTGCTATTTGAAGAGAAACATTTCGCTGTAAGTGGGTTGCATCAGCCTTGCTACATTTTCTCACCTGGCTTTAAAGTAGGGTAGTCATTTGGCAGACTTCCTTGAGGCCCTGCTTCCCAGGCTGGAAAATTTGCTTTCATTCCGTAGATGGCACATTGGCTCAGGACGGCCTTACCCCAAGGATTCAGGGATGTGCATCCCGATTAGTTGAGATCAGCCTTTCTGGCTCTTTCATGGCTGAAACGAACTGGGAAAAGAGCAGTTCTAAGCTGGGGACCATGGTGTCTTACCCTAGTCTACACAGAAACAGCACTCTGAGTGAAAAGAGCTGCTGGCGTTTGGTAGCAAAATCTCCTATTCTGAAGAGAAACATTTCGTTGTAAGCGGGTGGCGTCAGCCTTGCCTCATTTTCTCAAGTGGCTATAAAGGAGGGCAGTGAGTAGGCCTGAGCCTTCATTCCCACTCCAATTTCATAGAGAAAACACCAGGCCTCGGTGTGCTTTCCTGTGGCAAGTAAACTTTGCTTTCATTCCTTAGGGGGCACTTTGGCTCAGAACTGCCTTACCCCAAGGATTCAGGAATGGTCAGCCCGATTGTTTCAGAAAAGCTTTTCTGGCTCTTTCATGGATGAAACCAACTGGGAAAAGAGCCGTTCTTAGCTGGGGACCATGGTGTCTTACCCTAGTCTACACAGAAACAGCACTCTGAGGGAGAGGAGCTGCTGGTGTTTGGTAGCACAATCTCCTATTCTGAAGAGAAACATTTCATTGTAAGCGGGTTGCATCAGCCTTGCCTCATTTTCACAAGTGGCTATAAAGGAGGGCAGTCAGTAGGCCTCACCCTTCAATCCCACTCCAATTTCCTAGAGAAAACACTAGGTCACGGTGTGCTTTCCTGTGGCAAGTAAACTTTGCTTTCATTCCTTAGGTGGCACATTGGCTCAGGACGGCCTTATCACAAGGATTCAGGGATGTGCAGCCCGATTACTTGAGATCAGCCCTTCTGGCTCTTTCATGGATGAAACCAACTGGGAAAAGAGCCGTTCTAAGCTGGGGACCATGGTGTCTTTCCCTAGTCTACACAGAAACAGCACTCTGAGGGAAAGGATCTGCTAGTGTTTGGTAGCACAATCTCCTATTCTGAAGAGAAACATTTCGTTGTAATCGGGTTGCATCAGCCTTGTCACATTTTCTCAACTGGCTTTAAAGAAGGGCAGTCAGTTGGCAGACTTACTTGAGGCGCTGCTTCCCAGGCTGGAAACTTTGCTTTCATTCCTTAGTTAACACAATGGCTCAGGACGGCCTTACCCCAAGGATTCAGGGATGTGCAGCCCGATTACTTGAGATCAGCCCTTCTGGCTCTTTCATGGATGAAACCAACTGGGAAAAGAACCGTTCTAAGCAGGGGACCATGGTGTCTTTCCCTAGTCTACACAGAAACAGCACTCTGAGTGAAACGAGCTGCTGGCATTTGGTAGCAAAATCTGCTATTTGAAGAGAAACATTTCGCTGTAAGTGGGTTGCATCAGCCTTGCTACATTTTCTCACCTGGCTTTAAAGTAGGGTAGTCATTTGGCAGACTTCCTTGAGGCCCTGCTTCCCAGGCTGGAAAATTTGCTTTCATTCCGTAGATGGCACATTGGCTCAGGACGGCCTTACCCCAAGGATTCAGGGATGTGCATCCCGATTAGTTGAGATCAGCCTTTCTGGCTCTTTCATGGCTGAAACGAACTGGGAAAAGAGCAGTTCTAAGCTGGGGACCATGGTGTCTTACCCTAGTCTACACAGAAACAGCACTCTGAGTGAAAAGAGCTGCTGGCGTTTGGTAGCAAAATCTCCTATTCTGAAGAGAAACATTTCGTTGTAAGCGGGTGGCGTCAGCCTTGCCTCATTTTCTCAAGTGGCTATAAAGGAGGGCAGTGAGTAGGCCTGAGCCTTCATTCCCACTCCAATTTCATAGAGAAAACACCAGGCCTCGGTGTGCTTTCCTGTGGCAAGTAAACTTTGCTTTCATTCCTTAGGGGGCACTTTGGCTCAGAACTGCCTTACCCCAAGGATTCAGGAATGGTCAGCCCGATTGTTTCAGAAAAGCTTTTCTGGCTCTTTCATGGATGAAACCAACTGGGAAAAGAGCCGTTCTTAGCTGGGGACCATGGTGTCTTACCCTAGTCTACACAGAAACAGCACTCTGAGGGAGAGGAGCTGCTGGTGTTTGGTAGCACAATCTCCTATTCTGAAGAGAAACATTTCATTGTAAGCGGGTTGCATCAGCCTTGCCTCATTTTCACAAGTGGCTATAAAGGAGGGCAGTCAGTAGGCCTCACCCTTCAATCCCACTCCAATTTCCTAGAGAAAACACTAGGTCACGGTGTGCTTTCCTGTGGCAAGTAAACTTTGCTTTCATTCCTTAGGTGGCACATTGGCTCAGGACGGCCTTATCACAAGGATTCAGGGATGTGCAGCCCGATTACTTGAGATCAGCCCTTCTGGCTCTTTCATGGATGAAACCAACTGGGAAAAGAGCCGTTCTAAGCTGGGGACCATGGTGTCTTTCCCTAGTCTACACAGAAACAGCACTCTGAGGGAAAGGATCTGCTAGTGTTTGGTAGCACAATCTCCTATTCTGAAGAGAAACATTTCGTTGTAATCGGGTTGCATCAGCCTTGTCACATTTTCTCAACTGGCTTTAAAGAAGGGCAGTCAGTTGGCAGACTTCCTTGAGGCCCTGCTTCCCAGGCTGGAAACTTTGCTTTCATTCCTTAGGTGGCACATTGGCTCAGGACTGCCTTACCCCAAGGATTCAGGGGTGTGCAGCCCTATTAGTTGAGATCAGCCCTTCTGGCTCTTTCATGGATGAAACCAACTGGGAAAAGAGCCGTTCTAAGCTGGGGACCATGGTGTCTTTCCCTAGTCTACACAGAAACAGCACTCTGAGGGAGAGGAGCTCCTGGCGTTTGGTAGCACAATCTCCTATTCTGAAGAGAAACATTTCGTTGTAACTGGGGTGCATCAGCCTTGCTACATTTTCTCAACTGGCTTTAAAGAAGGGCAGTCAGTTGGCAGACTTCCTTGAGGCCCTGCTTCCCAGGCTGGAAACTTTGCTTTCATTCCTTAGTTAGCACATTGGCTCAGGACGGTCTTACCCCAAGGATTCAGTTATGTGCAGCCCGATTACTTGAGATCAGCCCTTCTGGCTCTTTCATGGATGAAACCAACTGAGAAAAGAGGCGTTCTAAGCAGGGGAGCATGGTGTCTTTCCCTAGTCTACACAGAAACAGCACTCTCAGTGAAACGAGCTGCTGGCGTTTGGGAGCAAAATCTCCTATCCTAAAGAGAAACATTTCGTTGTAAGCAGGTTGCAGCAGCCTTGCCTCATTTTCACAAGTGGCTATAAAGGAGGGCAGTCAGTAGGCCTCACCCTTCAATCCCACTCCAATTTCCTATAGAAAATAGAAGACCTCGGTGTGCTTTCCTGTGGCAAGTAAACTTTGCTTTCATTCCTTAAGGGGCACATTGGCTCAGAACTGCCCTACCCCAAGGATTCAGGAATGTTCAGCCCGATTGTTTGAGAACAGCTTTTCTGGCTCTTTCATGGATGAAACCACCGGGAAAGGAGCCGTTCTAACCTGGGGACCATGGTGTCTTTCCCTAGTCTACACAGAAACAGCACTCTGAGTGAAACCAGCTCCTCCCGTTTGGTAGCAAAATCTCCTATTCTGAAGAGAAACATTTCGTTGTAAGCGGGTTGCATCAGCCTTGCCACATTTTCTAAACTGGCTTTAAAGGAGGGCAGTCAATTGGTAGACTTCCTTGAGGCCCTGCTTCCCAGGCTGGAAACTTTGCTTTCATTCCTTAGGTGGCACATTGGCTCAGGACTGCCTTACCCCAAGGATTCAGGGATGTGCAGCCCAATTACTTGAGATCAGCCTTTCTGGCTCTTTCATGGATGAAACCAACTGGGAAAAGTGCCGTTCTAAGCTGGGGTCCATGGTGTCTTTCCCTAGTCTACACAGAAACAGCACTCTGAGTGAAACGAGATGCTGGCGTTTGGTAGCAAAATCTCCTATTCTGAAGAGAAACATTTCATTGTAAGAGGGTTGCATCAGCCTTGCCTCATTTTCACAAGGGGCTATAAAGGAGGGCAGTCAGTAGGCCTCACCATTCAATCCCACTCCAATTTCCTAGAGAAAACACTAGGTCACGGTGTGCTTTCCTGTGGCAAGTAAACTTTGCTTTCATTCCTTAGGTGGCACATTGGCTCAGGACGGCCTTACCCCAAGGATTCAGGGATGTGCAGCCCGATTACTTGAGATCAGCCCTTCTGGCTCTTTCATGGATGAAACCAACTGGGAAAAGAGCCGCTCTAAGCTGGGGACCATGGTGTCTTTCCCTAGTCTACACAGAGACAGCACTCTGAGTGAAACGAGCTGTGGCATTTGGTAGCAAATCTCCTATTCTGAAGAGAAACATTTCGTTGTAAGCGTGTAGCATCAGCCTTGCCTCATTTTCACAAGTGGCTATAAAGGAGGGCAGTCAGTAGGCCTCACCCTTCAAGCCCACTCCAATTTCCTAGAAAAAACACTAGGTCACGGTGTGCTTTCCTGTGGCAAGTAAACTTTGCTTTCATTCCTTAGGTGGCACTTTGGTTCAGAACAGCCCTACCCCAAGGATTCAGGAATGTTCAGCCCGATTGTTTCAGAAAAGCTTTTCTGGCTCTTTCATGGAAGAAACCAACTGGGAAAAGAGCCGTTCTAAGCTGGGGACCATGGTGTCTTACCCTAGTCTACACAGAAAGAGCACTCTGAGGGAGACGAGCTGCACGCGTTTGGTAGCAAAATCTCCTATTCTGAAGAGAAACATTTCGTTGTAAGCGGGTTGCATCAGCCTTGCCACATTTTCTCAACTGGCTTTAAAGAAGGGCAGTCAGTTGGCAGACTTACTTGAGGCGCTGCTTCCCAGGCTGGAAACTTTGCTTTCATTCCTGAGTTAACACAATGGCTCAGGACGGCCTTACCCCAAGGATTCAGGGATGTGCAGCCCGATTACTTGAGATCAGCCCTTCTGGCTCTTTCAAGGATGAAACCAACTGGGAAAAGAACCGTTCTAAGCAGGGGACCATGGTGTCTTTCCCTAGTCTACAGAGAAACAGCACTCTGAGTGAAACGAGCTGCTGGCATTTGGTAGCAAAATCTGCTATTTGAAGAGAAACATTTCGCTGTAAGTGGGTTGCATCAGCCTTGCTACATTTTCTCACCTGGCTTTAAAGTAGGGTAGTCATTTGGCAGACTTACTTGAGGCCCTGCTTCCCAGGCTGGAAAATTTGCTTTCATTCCGTAGATGGCACATTGGCTCAGGACGGCCTTACCCCAAGGATTCAGGGATGTGCATCCCGATTAGTTGAGATCAGCCCTTCTGGCTCTTTCATGGCTGAAACGAACTGGGAAAAGAGCAGTTCTAAGCTGGGGACCATGGTGTCTTACCCTAGTCTACACAGAAACAGCACTCTAAGTGAAAAGAGCTGCTGGCGTTTGGTAGCAAAATCTCCTATTCTGAAGAGAAACATTTCGTTGTAAGCGGGTGGCGTCAGCCTTGCCTCATTTTCTCAAGTGGCTATAAAGGAGGGCAGTGAGTAGGCCTGACCCTTCATTCCCACTCCAATTTCATAGAGAAAACACCAGGCCTCGGTGTGCTTTCCTGTGGCAAGTAAACTTTGCTTTCATTCCTTAGGGGACACTTTGGCTCAGAACTGCCCTACCCCAAGGATTCAGTAATGGTCAGCCCGATTGTTTCAGAAAAGCTTTTCTGGCTCTTTCATGGATGAAACCAACTGGGAAAAGAGCCGTTCTAAGCTGGGGACCATGGTGTCTTTCCCTAGTCTACACAGAAACAGCACTCTCAGTGAAACGAGCTGCTGGCGTTTGGGAGCAAAATCTCCTATCCTAAAGAGAAACATTTCGTTGTAAGCAGGTTGCAGCAGCCTTGCCTCATTTGCACAAGTGGCTATAAAGGAGGGCAGTCAGTAGGCCTCACCCTTCAATCCCACTCCAATTTCCTAGAGAAAAGACTAGGTCACGGTGTGCTTTCCTGTGGCAAGTAAACTTTGCTTTCATTCCTTAGTTAACACAATGGCTCAGGACGGCCTTACCCCAAGGATTCAGGAATGTTCAGCCCGATTGTTTCAGAACAGCTTTTCTGGCTCTTTCATGGATGAAACCAACTGGGAAAAGAGCCGTTCTAAGCTGGGGACCATGGTGTCTTTCCCTAGTCTACACAGAAACAGCACTCTGAGGGAGAGGAGCTGCTGGCGTTTGGTAGCAAAATCTCCTATTCTGAAGAGAAACATTTCATTGTAAGCGGGTTGCATCAGCCTTGCCTCATTTTCACAAGGGGCTATAAAGGAGGGTAGTCAGTAGGCCTCACCCTTCAATCCCACTCCAATTTCCTAGAGAAAACACTAGGTCACGGTGTGCTTTCCTGTGGCAAGTAAACTTTGCTTTCATTCCTTAGGTGGCACATTGGCTCAGGACGGCCTTACCCCAAGGATTCAGGGATGTGCAGCCCGATTACTTGAGATCAGCCCTTCTGGCTCTTTCATGGATGAAACCAACTGGCAAAAGAGCCACTCTAAGCTGGGGACCATGGTGTCTTTCCCTAGTCTACACAGAAACAGCACTCTGAGTGAAACGAGCTGTGGCATTTGGTAGCAAATCTCCTATTCTGAAGAGAAACATTTCGCTGTAAGCGGGTTTTATCAGCCTTGCCACATTTTCTCAACTGGCTATAAAGGAGGGCAGTCAGGAGGCCTCCCCCTTCAAGCCCACTCTAATTTCATAGAGGAAACACCAAGCCTCGGTATGGTCTCCTGTGGCAAGGAAACTTTGCTATCATTCCTTAGGTGGCATATTGGCTCAGAACTGCCCTACCCCAAGGATTCAGGGATGTGCAGCCCGATTAGTTGAGATCAGCCCTTCTGTCTCTTTCATGGATGAAACCAACTGGGAAAAGAGCCCTTCTAAGCAGGGGACCATGGTGTCTTTCCCTAGTCTACACAGAAACAGCACTCTGAGAGAGAGGAGCTGCTGGTGTTTGGTAGCACAATGTCCTCTTCTGAAGAGAAACATTTCGTTGTAAGCGGGTTGCATCAGCCTTGTCACATTTTCTCAACTGGCTTTAAAGAAGGGCAGTCAGTTGGCAGACTTCCTTGAGGCCCTGCTTCCCAGGCTGGAAACTTTGCTTTCATTCCTTAGTTAGCACATTGGCTCAGGACGGCCTTACCCCAAGGATTCAGGGATGTGCAGCCCGATTACTTGAGATCAGCCCTTCTGGCTCTTTCATGGATGAAACCAACTGGGAAAAGAGCCGTTCTTAGCTGGGGACCATGGTGTCTTTCCCTAGTCTACACAGAAACAGCACTCTGAGTGAAACGAGATGCTGGCGTTTGGTAGCAAAATCTCCTATTCTGAAGAGAAACATTTCGTTGTAAGCGGGTTCCCTCAGCCTTGCCTCATTTTCACAAGTGGCTATAAAGGAAGGCAGTCAGTAGGCCTCACCCTTCAAGCCCACTCCAATTTCCGAGAGAAAACACCAGACCACGGTGTGCTTTCCTGTGGCTAGTAAATTTTGCTTTCATTCCTTAGGTGGCACTTTGGTTCAGAACAGCCCTACCCCAAGGATTCAGGAATGTTCAGCCCGATTGTTTCAGAAAAGCTTTTCTGGCTCTTTCATGGAAGAAACCAACTGGGAAAAGAGCCGTTCTAAGCTGGGGACCATGGTGTCTTACCCTAGTCTACACAGAAAGAGCACTCTGAGGGAGACGAGCTGCACGCGTTTGGTAGCAAAATCTCCTATTCTGAAGAGAAACATTTCGTTGTAAGCGGGTTGCATCAGCCTTGCCACATTTTCTCAACTGGCTTTAAAGAAGGGCAGTCAGTTGGCAGACTTACTTGAGGCGCTGCTTCCCAGGCTGGAAACTTTGCTTTCATTCCTGAGTTAACACAATGGCTCAGGACGGCCTTACCCCAAGGATTCAGGGATGTGCAGCCCGATTACTTGAGATCAGCCCTTCTGGCTCTTTCAAGGATGAAACCAACTGGGAAAAGAACCGTTCTAAGCAGGGGACCATGGTGTCTTTCCCTAGTCTACAGAGAAACAGCACTCTGAGTGAAACGAGCTGCTGGCATTTGGTAGCAAAATCTGCTATTTGAAGAGAAACATTTCGCTGTAAGTGGGTTGCATCAGCCTTGCTACATTTTCTCACCTGGCTTTAAAGTAGGGTAGTCATTTGGCAGACTTACTTGAGGCCCTGCTTCCCAGGCTGGAAAATTTGCCTTCATTCCGTAGATGGCACATTGGCTCAGGACGGCCTTACCCCAAGGATTCAGGGATGTGCATCCCGATTAGTTGAGATCAGCCCTTCTGGCTCTTTCATGGCTGAAACGAACTGGGAAAAGAGCAGTTCTAAGCTGGGGACCATGGTGTCTTACCCTAGTCTACACAGAAACAGCACTCTGAGTGAAAAGAGCTGCTGGCGTTTGGTAGCAAAATCTCCTATTCTGAAGAGAAACATTTCGTTGTAAGCGGGTGGCGTCAGCCTTGCCTCATTTTCTCAAGTGGCTATAAAGGAGGGCAGTGAGTAGGCCTGACCCTTCATTCCCACTCCAATTTCATAGAGAAAACACCAGGCCTCGGTGTGCTTTCCTGTGGCAAGTAAACTTTGCTTTCATTCCTTAGGGGACACTTTGGCTCAGAACTGCCCTACCCCAAGGATTCAGGAATGGTCAGCCCGATTGTTTCAGAAAAGCTTTTCTGGCTCTTTCATGGATGAAACCAACTGGGAAAAGAGCCGTTCTAAGCTGGGGACCATGGTGTCTTTCCCTAGTCTACACAGAAACAGCACTCTGAGGGAGAGGAGCTGCTGGCGTTTGTTAGCAAAATCTCCTATTCTGAAGAGAAACATTTCGTTGTAACTGGGGTGCATCAGCCTTGCCACATTTTCTCAACTGGCTTTAAAGAAGGGCAGTCAGTTGGCAGACTTACTTGAGGCGCTGCTTCCCAGGCTGGAAACTTTGCTTTCATTCCTTAGTTAACACAATGGCTCAGGACGTCCTTACCATCTGGGAAAAGAGCCGTTCTTAGCTGGGGATCATGGTGTCTTTCCCTAGTCTACACAGAAACAGCAGTCTGAGTGAAACCATCTCCTCCCTTTTGGTAGCAAAATCTCCTATTCTGAAGAGATACATTTCGTTGTAAGCGTGTAGCATCAGCCTTGCCTCATTTTCACAAGTGGCTATAAAGGAGGGCAGTCAGTAGGCCTCACCCTTCAATCCCACTCCAATTTCCTAGAGAAAAGACTAGGTCACGGTGTGCTTTCCTGTGGCAAGTAAACTTTGCTTTCATTCCTTAGGTGGCACATTTTCTCAGGACGGCCTTACCCCAAGGATTCAGGGATGTGCAGCCCGATTACTTGAGATCAGCCCTTCTGGCTCTTTCATGCATGAAACCAACTGGGAAAAGAACCGTTCTAAGCAGGGGACCATGGTGTCTTTCCCTAGTCTACACAGAAACAGCACTCTGAGTGAAACGAGCTGCTGGCATTTGGTAGCAAAATCTGCTATTTGAAGAGAAACATTTCGCTGTAAGTGGGTTGCATCAGCCTTGCTACATTTTCTCACCTGGCTTTAAAGTAGGGTAGTCATTTGGCAGACTTACTTGAGGCCCTGCTTCCCAGGCTGGAAAATTTGCTTTCATTCCGTAGATGTCACATTGGCTCAGGACGGCCTTACCCCAAGGATTCAGGGATGTGCATCCCGATTAGTTGAGATCAGCCCTTCTGGCTCTTTCATGGCTGAAACGAACTGGGAAAAGAGCAGTTCTAAGCTGGGGACCATGGTGTCTTACCCTAGTCTACACAGAAACAGCACTCTCAGTGAAACGAGCTGCTGGCGTTTGGGAGCAAAATCTCCTATCCTAAAGAGAAACATTTCGTTGTAAGCAGGTTGCATCAGCCTTGCCTCATTTTCACAAGTGGCTATAAAGGAGGGCAGTCAGTAGGCCTCACCCTTCAAGCCCACTCCAATTTCCTAGAGAAAACACAAGACCTCGGTGTGCTTTCCTGTGGCAAGTAAACTTTGCTTTCATTCCTTAAGGGGCACATTGGCTCAGAACTGCCCTACCCCAAGGATTCAGGAATGTTCAGCCCGATTGTTTGAGAACAGCTTTTCTGGCTCTTTCATGGATGAAACCACCTGGGAAAGGAGCCGTTCTAAGCTGGGGACCATGGTGTCTTTCCCTAGTCTACACAGAAACAGCATTCTGAGGGAGACGAGCTGTTGGCGTTTGGTAGCAAAATCTCCTATTCTGAAGAGAAACATTTCGTTGTAAGCGGGTTGCATCAACCTTGCCACATTTTCTAAACTGGCTTTAAAGGAGGGCAGTCAATGGGTAGACTTCCTTGAGGCCCTGCTTCCCAGGCTGGAAACTTTGCTATCATTCCTTAGGTGGCACATTGGCTCAGAACTGCCCTACCCCAAGGATTCAGGGGTGTGCAGCCTTATTAGTTGAGATCAGCCCTTTTGGCTCTTTCCTGGATAAAACCAACTGGGAAAAGAGCCGTTCTAAGCTGGGGACCATGGTGTCTTTCCCTAGTCTACACAGAAACAGCACTCTGAGGGAGAGTAGCTGCTGGTGTTTGGTAGCAAAATCTCCTATTCTGAAGAGAAGCATTTCGTTGTAAGCGGGTTGCATCAGCCTTGTCACATTTTCTCAACTGGCTTTAAAGAAGGGCAGTCAGTTGGCAGACTTCCTTGAGGCCCTGCTTCCCAGGCTGGAAACTTTGCTTTCATTCCTTAGTTAGCACATTGGCTCAGGACGGTCTTACCCCAAGGATTCAGTTATGTGCAGCCCGATTACTTGAGATCAGCCCTTCTGGCTCTTTCATGGATGAAACCAACTGAGAAAAGAGGCGTTCTAAGCAGGGGAGCATGGTGTCTTTCCCTAGTCTACACAGAAACAGCACTCTCAGTGAAACGAGCTGCTGGCGTTTGGGAGCAAAATCTCCTATCCTAAAGAGAAACATTTCGTTGTAAGCAGGTTGCAGCAGCCTTGCCTCATTTGCACAAGTGGCTATAAAGGAGGGCAGTCAGTAGGCCTCACCCTTCAATCCCACTCCAATTTCCTAGAGAAAAGACTAGGTCACGGTGTGCTTTCCTGTGGCAAGTAAACTTTGCTTTCATTCCTTAGTTAACACAATGGCTCAGGACGGCCTTACCCCAAGGATTCAGGAATGTTCAGCCCGATTGTTTCAGAACAGCTTTTCTGGCTCTTTCATGGATGAAACCAACTGGGAAAAGAGCCGTTCTAAGCTGGGGACCATGGTGTCTTTCCCTAGTCTACACAGAAACAGCACTCTGAGGGAGAGGAGCTGCTGGCGTTTGTTAGCAAAATCTCCTATTCTGAAGAGAAACATTTCGTTGTAACTGGGGTGCATCAGCCTTGCCACATTTTCTCAACTGGCTTTAAAGAAGGGCAGTCAGTTGGTAGACTTACTTGAGGCGCTGCTTCCCAGGCTGGAAACTTTGCTTTCATTCCTTAGTTAACACAATGGCTCAGGACGGCCTTACCATCTGGGAAAAGAGCCATTCTTAGCTGGGGATCATGGTGTCTTTCCCTAGTCTACACAGAAACAGCAGTCTGAGTGAAACCATCTCCTCCCTTTTGGTAGCAAAATCTCCTATTCTGAAGAGATACATTTCGTTGTAAGCGTGTAGCATCAGTCTTGCCTCATTTTCACAAGTGGCTATAAAGGAGGGCAGTCAGTAGGCCTCACCCTTCAATCCCACTCCAATTTCCTAGAGAAAAGACTAGGTCACGGTGTGCTTTCCTGTGGCAAGTAAACTTTGCTTTCATTCCTTAGGTGGCACATTGTCTCAGGACGGCCTTACCCCAAGGATTCAGGGATGTGCAGCCCGATTACTTGAGATCAGCCCTTCTGGCTCTTTCATGCATGAAACCAACTGGGAAAAGAACCGTTCTAAGCAGGGGACCATGGTGTCTTTCCCTAGTCTACACAGAAACAGCACTCTGAGTGAAACGAGCTGCTGGCATTTGGTAGCAAAATCTGCTATTTGAAGAGAAACATTTCGCTGTAAGTGGGTTGCATCAGCCTTGCTACATTTTCTCACCTGGCTTTAAAGTAGGGTAGTCATTTGGCAGACTTACTTGAGGCCCTGCTTCCCAGGCTGGAAAATTTGCTTTCATTCCGTAGATGGCACATTGGCTCAGGACGGCCTTACCCCAAGGATTCAGGGATGTGCATCCCGATTAGTTGAGATCAGCCCTTCTGGCTCTTTCATGGCTGAAACGAACTGGGAAAAGAGCAGTTCTAAGCTGGGGACCATGGTGTCTTACCCTAGTCTACACAGAAACAGCACTCTGAGTGAAAAGAGCTGCTGGCGTTTGGTAGCAAAATCTCCTATTCTGAAGAGAAACATTTCGTTGTAAGCGGGTGGCGTCAGCCTTGCCTCATTTTCTCAAGTGGCTATAAAGGAGGGCAGTGAGTAGGCCTGACCCTTCATTCCCACTCCAATTTCATAGAGAAAACACCAGGCCTCGGTGTGCTTTCCTGTGGCAAGAAAACTTTGCTTTCATTCCTTAGGGGACACTTTGGCTCAGAACTGCCCTACCCCAAGGATTCAGGAATGGTCAGCCCGATTGTTTCAGAAAAGTTTTTCTGGCTCGTTCATGGATGAAACCAACTGGGAAAAGAGCCGTTCTAAGCTGGGGACCATGGTGTCTTTCCCTAGTCTACACAGAAACAGCACTCTGAGTGAAACGAGCTGCTGGCGTTTGGTAGCACAATCTCCTATTCTGAAGAGAAACATTTCATTGTAATCGGGTTGCGTCAGCCTTGCCTCATGTTCACAAGTGGTTATTAAGGAGGGCAGTCAGTAGGCCTTACCCTTCAATCCCACTCCAATTTCCTAGAGAAAACACTAGGTCACGGTGTGATTTCCTGTGGCAAGTAAACTTTGCTTTCATTCCTTAGGTGGCACATTGGCTCAGGACGGCCTTACCCCAAGGATTCACGGATGTGCAGCCCGATTAGTTGAGATCAGCCCTTCTGGCTCTTTCATGGATGAAACCAACTGGGAAAAGAGCCGTTCTTAGCTGGGGACCATGGTGTCTTTCCCTAGTCTACACAGAAACAGCACTCTGAGTGAAACGAGATGCTGGCGTTTGGTAGCAAAATCTCCTATTCTGAAGAGAAACATTTCGTTGTAAGCCGGTTCCCTCAGCCTTGCCTCATTTTCACAAGTGGCTATAAAGGAAGGCAGTCAGTAGGCCTCACCCTTCAAGCCCACTCCAATTTCCTAGAGAAAACACTAGGTCACGGTGTGCTTTCCTGTGGCAAGTAAACTTTGCTTTCATTCCTTAGGTGGCACATTGGCTCAGGACGGCCTTACCCCAAGGATTCAGGGATGTGCAGCCCGATTATTTGAGATCAGCCCTTGGGGCTCTTTCATGGATGAAACCAACTGGGAAAAGAGCCGTTCTAAGCTGGGGACCATGGTGTCTTTCCCTAGTCTACACTGAAACAGCACTCTGAGGGACAGGATCTGCTAGTGTTTGGTAGCACAATCTCCTATTCTGAAGGGAAACATTTCATTGTAAGCGGGTTGCATCAGCCTTGTCACATTTTCTCAACTGGCTTTAAAGAAGGGCAGTCAGTTGGCAGACTTCCTTGAGGCCCTGCTTCCCAGGCTGGAAACTCTGCTTTCATTCCTTAGTTAGCACATTGGCTCAGGACGGTCTTACCCCAAGGATTCAGTTATGTGCAGCCCGATTACATGAGATCAGCCCTTCTGGCTCTTTCATGGATGAAACCAACTGAGAAAAGAGGCGTTCTAAGCAGGGGAGCATGGTGTCTTTCCCTAGTCTACACAGAAACAGCACTCTCAGTGAAACGAGCTGCTGGCGTTTGGGAGCAAACTCTCCTATCCTAAAGAGAAACATTTCGTTGTAAGCAGGTTGCATCAGCCTTGCCTCATTTTCACAAGTGGCTATAAAGGAGGGCAGTCAGTAGGCCTCACCCTTCAAGCCCACTCCAATTTCCTAGAGAAAACACAAGACCTCGGTGTGCTTTCCTGTGGCAAGTAAACTTTGCTTTCATTCCTTAAGGGGCACATTGGCTCAGAACTGCCCTACCCCAAGGATTCAGGAATGTTCAGCCCGATTGTTTGAGAACAGCTTTTCTGGCTCTTTCATGGATGAAACCACCTGGGAAAGGAGCCGTTCTAAGCTGGGGACCATGGTGTCTTTCCTTACTCTACACAGAAACAGCATTCTGAGGGAGACGAGCGGTTGGCGTTTGGTAGCAAAATCTCCTATTCTGAAGAGAAACATTTCGTTGTAAGCGGGTTGCATCAAACTTGCCACATTTTCTAAACTGGCTTTAAAGGAGGGCATTCAATGCGTAGACTTCCTTGAGGCCCTGCTTCCCAGGCTGGAAACTTTGCTATCATTCCTTAGGTGGCACATTGGCTCAGAACTGCCCTAACCCAAGGATTCAGGGGTGTGCAGCCTTATTAGTTGAGATCAGCCCTTCTGGCTCTTTCCTGGATAAAACCAACTGGGAAAAGAGCCGTTCTAATCTTGGGACCATGGTGTCTTACCCTAGTCTACACAGAAACAGCACTCTGAGGGAGAGGAGCTGCTGGTGTTTGGTAGCACAATCTCCTATTCTGAAGAGAAACATTTCGTTGTAAGCGGGTTGAATCAGCCTTGTCACATTTTCTCAACTTGCTTTAAAGAAGGGCAGTCATTTGGCAGACTTCCTTGAGGCCCTGCTTCCCAGGCTGGAAACTTTGCTTTCATTCCTTAGGTGGCACATTGGCTCAGGACTGCCTTACCCCAAGGATTCAGGGTTGTGCAGCCCTATTAGTTGAGATCAGCCCTTCTGGCTCTTTCATGGATGAAACCAACTGGGAAAAGAGCCGTTCTAAGCTTGGGACCATGGTGTCTTACCCTAGTCTACACAGAAACAGCACTCTGAGGGAGAGGAGCTGCTGGTGTTTGGTAGGACAATCTCCTATTCTGAAGAGAAACATTTCGTTGTAATCGGGTTGCATCAGCCTTGTCACATTTTCTCAACTGGCTTTAAAGAAGGGCAGTCAGTTGGCAGACTTCCTTGTGGCCCTGCTTCCCAGGCTGGAAACTTTGCTTTCATTGCTTAGTTAGCACATTGGCTCAGGACGGCCTTACCCCAAGGATTCAGGGATGTGCAGCCCGATTACTTGAGATCAGCCTTTCCGGCTCTTTCATGGATGAAACCAACTGGGAAAAGAGCCGTTCTTAGCTGGGGACCATGGTGCCTTTCCCTAGTCTACACAGAAACAGCAGTCTGAGTGAAACCATCTCCTCCCTTTTGGTAGCAAAATCTCCTATTCTGAAGAGAAACATTTCGTTGTAAGCGGGTAGCATCAGCCTTGCCTCATTTTCACAAGTGGATATAAAGGAGGGCAGTCAGTAGGCCTCACCCTTCAAGCCCACTCCAATTTCCTAGAGAAAACACTAGGTCACGGTGTGCTGTCCTGTGGCAAGTAAACTTTGCTTTCATTCCTTAGGTGGCACATTGTCTCAGGACGGCCTTACCCCAAGGATTCAGGGATGTGCAGCCCGATTAGTTGAGATCAGCCCTTCTGGCTCTTTCATGGATGAAACCAACTGGGAAAAGAGCCGTTCTACGCTGGGGACCATGGTGTCTTTCCCTAGTCTACACAGAAACAGCAGTCTGAGTGAAATCATCTCCTCCCTTTTGATAGCAAAATCTCCTAATCTGAAGAGAAACATTTCGTTGTAAGCGGGTGGCATCAGCCTTGCCTCATTTTCACAAGTGGCTATAAAGAAGGGCAGTCAGTTGACAGACTTACTTGAGGCGCTGCTTCCCAGGCTGGAAACTTTGCTTTCATTCCTTAGTTAGCACATTGGCTCAGGACGGTCTTACCCCAAGGATTCAGTTATGTGCAGCCCGATTACTTGAGATCAGCCCTTCTGGCTCTTTCATGGATGAAACCAACTGAGAAAAGAGGCGTTCTAAGCAGGGGAGCATGGTGTCTTTCCCTAGTCTACACAGAAACAGCACTCTCAGTGAAACGAGCTGCTGGCGTTTGGGAGCAAACTCTCCTATCCTAAAGAGAAACATTTCGTTGTAAACAGGTTGCATCAACCTTGCCTCATTTTCACAAGTGGCTATAAAGGAGGGCAGTCAGTAGGCCTCACCCTTCAAGCCCACTCCAATTTCCTAGAGAAAACACAAGACCTCGGTGTGCTTTCCTGTGGCAAGTAAACTTTGCTTTCATTCCTTAAGGGGCACATTGGCTCAGAACTGCCCTACCCCAAGGATTCAGGATTGTTCAGCCCGAATGTTTGAGAACAGCTTTTCTGGCTCTTTCATGGATGAAACCACCTGGGAAAGGAGCCGTGCTAAGCTGGGGACCATGGTGTCTTTCCCTAGTCTACACAGAAACAGCACTCTGAGGGAGACGAGCTGTTGGCGTTTGGTAGCAAAATCTCCTATTCTGAAGAGAAACATTTCGTTGTAAGCGGGTTGCATCAGCCTTGTCACATTTTCTCAACTGGCTTTAAAGAAGGGCAGGCAGTTGGCAGACTTCCTTGAGGCCCTGCTTCCCAGGCTGGAAACTTTGCTTTCATTCCTTAGTTAGCACATTGGCTCAGGACGGTCTTACCCCAAGGATTCAGTTATGTGCAGCCCGATTACTTGAGATCAGCCCTTCTGGCTCTTTCATGGATGAAACCAACTGAGAAAAGAGGCGTTCTAAGCAGGGGAGCATGGTGTCTTTCCCTAGTCTACACAGAAACAGCACTCTCAGTGAAACGAGCTGCTGGCGTTTGGGAGCAAAATCTCCTATCGTAAAGAGAAACATTTCGTTGTAAGCAGGTTGCATCAGCCTTGCCTCATTTGCACAAGTGGCTATAAAGGAGGGCAGTCAGTAGGCCTCACCCTTCAAGCCCACTCCAATTTCCTAGAGAAAACACTAGGTCACGGTGTGCTTTCCTGTGGCAAGTAAACTTTGCTTTCATTCCTTAGGTGGCACATTGGCTCAGGACGGCCTTACCCCAAGGATTCAGGGATGTGCAGCCCGATTACTTGAGATCAGCCCTTCTGGCTCTTTCATGGATGAAACCAACTGGGAAAGGAGCCGTTCTTAGCTGGGGACCATGGTGTCTTTCCCTAGTCTACACAGAAACAGCACTCTGAGGGAGACGAGCTGTTGGCGTTTGGTAGCAAAATCTCCTATTCTGAAGAGAAACATTTCGTTGTAAGCGGGTTCCCTCAGCCTTGCCTCATTTTCACAAGTGGCTATAAAGGAAGGCAGTCAGTAGGCCTCACCCTTCAAGCCCACTCCAATTTCCTAGAGAAAACACCAGACCACGGTGTGCTTTCCTGTGCCTAGTAAATTTTGCTTTCATTCCTTAGGGGGCACTTTGGTTCAGAACTGCCCTACCCCAAGGATTCAGGAATGTTCAGCCCGATAGTTTCAGAAAAGCTTTTCTGGCTCTTTCATGGATGAAACCAACTGGGAAAAGAGCCGTTCTAAGCTGGGGACCATGGTGTCTTACCCTAGTCTACACAGAAAGAGCACTCTGAGGGAGACGAGCTGCACGCGTTTGGTAGCAAAATCTCCTATTCTGAAGAGAAACATTTCGTTGTAAGCGGGTTGCATCAGCCTTGCCACATTTTCTCAACTGGCTTTAAAGAAGGGCAGTCAGTTGGCCGACTTACTTGAGGCGCTGCTTCCCAGGCTGGAAACTTTGCTTTCATTCCTTAGTTAACACAATGGCTCAGGACGGCCTTACCATCTGGGAAAAGAGCCGTTCTTAGCTGGGGATCATGGTGTCTTTCCCTAGTCTACACAGAAACAGCAGTCTGAGTGAAACCATCTCCTCCCTTTTGGTAGCAAAATCTCCTATTCTGAAGAGATACATTTCGTTGTAAGCGTGTAGCATCAGCCTTGCCTCATTTTCACAAGTGGCTATAAAGGAGGGCAGTCAGTAGGCCTCACCCTTCAAGCCCACTCCAATTTCCAGAAAAAACACTAGGTCACGGTGTGCTTTCCTGTGGCAAGTAAACTTTGCTTTCATTCCTTAGGTGGCACATTGTCTCAGGACCGCCTTACCCCAAGGATTCAGGGATGTGCAGCCCGAATACTTGAGATAAGCCCTTCTGGCTCTTTCATGCATGAAACCAACTGGGAAAAGAACCGTCTAAGCAGGGGACCATGGTGTCTTTCCCTAGTCTACACAGAAACAGCACTCTGAGTGAAACGAGCTGCTGGCATTTGGTAGCAAAATCTGCTATTTGAAGAGAAACATTTCGCTGTAAGTGGGTTGCATCAGCCTTGCTACATTTTCTCACCTGGCTTTAAAGTAGGGTAGTCATTTGGCAGACTTCCTTGAGGCCCTGCTTCCCAGGCTGGAAAATTTGCTTTCATTCCGTAGATGGCACATTGGCTCAGGACGGCCTTACCCCAAGGATTCAGGGATGTGCATCCCGATTAGTTGAGATCAGCCCTTCTGGCTCTTTCATGGCTGAAACGAACTGGGAAAAGAGCAGTTCTAAGCTGGGGACCATGGTGTCTTACCCTAGTCTACACAGAAACAGCACTCTGAGTGAAACGAGCTGCTGGCGTTTGGTAGCAAAATCTCCTATTCTGAAGAGAAACATTTCGTTGTAAGCGGGTGGCGTCAGCCTTGCCTCATTTTCTCAAGTGGCTATAAAGGAGGGCAGTGAGTAGGCCTGAGCCTTCATTCCCACTCCAATTTCATAGAGAAAACACCAGGCCTCGGTGTGCTTTCCTGTGGCAAGTAAACTTTGCTTTCATTCCTTAGGGGGCACTTTGGCTCAGAACTGCCCTACCCCAAGGATTCAGGAATGTTCAGCCCGATTGTTTCAGAAAAGCTTTTCTGGCTCTTTCATGGATGAAACCAACTGGGAAAAGAGCCGTTCTAAGCTGGGGACCATGGTGTCTTACCCTAGTCTACACAGAAACAGCACTCTGAGTGAAACGAGCTGCTGGCGTTTGGGAGCAAAATCTCCTATTCTGAAGAGAAACATTTCATTATAAGCGGGTTGCATCAGCCTTGCCTCATTTTCACAAGTGGTTATAAAGGAGGGCAGTCAGTAGGCCTCACCCTTCAAGCCCACTCCAATTTCCTAGAGAAAACACTAGGTCACGGTGTGCTTTCCTGTGGCAAGTAAACTTTGCTTTCATTCCTTAGGTGGCACATTGGCTCAGGACGGCCTTACCCCAAGGATTCAGGGATGTGCAGCCCGATTACTTGAGATCAGCCCTTCTGGCTCTTTCATGGATGAAACCAACTGGGAAAAGAGCCGTTCTATGCTGGGGACCATGGTGTCTTTCCCTAGTCTACACAGAAACAGCACTCTGAGGGAGAGGAGCTGCTGGTGTTTGGTAGGACAATCTCCTATTCTGAAGAGAAACATTTCGTTGTAATCGGGTTGCATCAGCCTTGTCACATTTTCTCAACTGGCTTTAAAGAAGAGCAGTCAGTTGGCAGACTTCCTTGAGGCCCTGCTTCCCAGGCTGGAAACTCTGCTTTCATTCCTTAGTTAGCACATTGGCTCAGGACGGTCTTACCCCAAGGATTCAGTTATGTGCAGCCCGATTACTTGAGATCAGCCCTTCTGGCTCTTTCATGGATGAAACCAACTGAGAAAAGAGGCGTTCTAAGCAGGGGAGCATGGTGTCTTTCCCTAGTGTACACAGAAACAGCACTCTCAGTGAAACGAGCTGCTGGCGTTTGGGAGCAAACTCTCCTATCCTAAAGAGAAACATTTCGTTGTAAGCAGGTTGCATCAGCCTTGCCTCATTTTCACAAGTGGCTATAAAGGAGGGCAGTCAGTAGGCCTCACCCTTCAAGCCCACTCCAATTTCCTAGAGAAAACACAAGACCTCGGTGTGCTTTCCTGTGGCAAGTAAACTTTGCTTTCATTCCTTAAGGGGCACATTGGCTCAGAACTGCCCTACCCCAAGGATTCAGGAATGTTCAGCCCGATTGTTTGAGAACAGCTTTTCTGGCTCTTTCATGGATGAAACCACCTGGGAAAGGAGCCGTTCTAAGCTGGGGACCATGGTGTCTTTCCTTACTCTACACAGAAACAGCATTCTGAGGGAGACGAGCTGTTGGCGTTTGGTAGCAAAATCTCCTATTCTGAAGAGAAACATTTCGTTGTAAGCGGGTTGCATCAAACTTGCCACATTTTCTAAACTGGCTTTAAAGGAGGGCATTCAATGTGTAGACTTCCTTGAGGCCCTGCTTCCCAGGCTGGAAACTTTGCTATCATTCCTTAGGTGGCACATTGGCTCAGAACTGCCCTAACCCAAGGATTCAGGGGTGTGCAGCCTTATTAGTTGAGATCAGCCCTTCTGGCTCTTTCCTGGATAAAACCAACTGGGAAAAGAGCCGTTCTAATCTTGGGACCATGGTGTCTTACCCTAGTCTACACAGAAACAGCACTCTGAGGGAGAGGAGCTGCTGGTGTTTGGTAGCACAATCTCCTATTCTGAAGAGAAACATTTCGTTGTAAGCGGGTTGAATCAGCCTTGTCACATTTTCTCAACTTGCTTTAAAGAAGGGCAGTCATTTGGCAGACTTCCTTGAGGCCCTGCTTCCCAGGCTGGAAACTTTGCTTTCATTCCTTAGGTGGCACATTGGCTCAGGACTGCCTTACCCCAAGGATTCAGGGTTGTGCAGCCCTATTAGTTGAGATCAGCCCTTCTGGCTCTTTCATGGATGAAACCAACTGGGAAAAGAGCCGTTCTAAGCTTGGGACCATGGTGTCTTACCCTAGTCTACACAGAAACAGCACTCTGAGGGAGAGGAGCTGCTGGTGTTTGGTAGGACAATCTCCTATTCTGAAGAGAAACATTTCGTTGTAATCGGGTTGCATCAGCCTTGTCACATTTTCTCAACTGGCTTTAAAGAAGGGCAGTCAGTTGGCAGACTTCCTTGTGGCCCTGCTTCCCAGGCTGGAAACTTTGCTTTCATTGCTTAGTTAGCACATTGGCTCAGGACGGCCTTACCCCAAGGATTCAGGGATGTGCAGCCCGATTACTTGAGATCAGCCTTTCCGGCTCTTTCATGGATGAAACCAACTGGGAAAAGAGCTGTTCTTAGCTGGGGACCATGGTGCCTTTCCCTAGTCTACACAGAAACAGCAGTCTGAGTGAAACCATCTCCTCCCTTTTGGTAGCAAAATCTCCTATTCTGAAGAGAAACATTTCGTTGTAAGCGGGTAGCATCAGCCTTGCCTCATTTTCACAAGTGGATATAAAGGAGGGCAGTCAGTAGGCCTCACCCTTCAAGCCCACTCCAATTTCCTAGAGAAAACACTAGGTCACGGTGTGCTGTCCTGTGGCAAGTAAACTTTGCTTTCATTCCTTAGGTGGCACATTGTCTCAGGACGGCCTTACCCCAAGGATTCAGGGATGTGCAGCCCGATTAGTTGAGATCAGCCCTTCTGGCTCTTTCATGGATGAAACCAACTGGGAAAAGAGCCGTTCTACGCTGGGGACCATGGTGTCTTTCCCTAGTCTACACAGAAACAGCAGTCTGAGTGAAATCATCTCCTCCCTTTTGATAGCAAAATCTCCTAATCTGAAGAGAAACATTTCGTTGTAAGCGGGTGGCATCAGCCTTGCCTCATTTTCACAAGTGGCTATAAAGAAGGGCAGTCAGTTGACAGACTTACTTGAGGCGCTGCTTCCCAGGCTGGAAACTTTGCTTTCATTCCTTAGTTAGCACATTGGCTCAGGACGGTCTTACCCCAAGGATTCAGTTATGTGCAGCCCGATTACTTGAGATCAGCCCTTCTGGCTCTTTCATGGATGAAACCAACTGAGAAAAGAGGCGTTCTAAGCAGGGGAGCATGGTGTCTTTCCCTAGTCTACACAGAAACAGCACTCTCAGTGAAACGAGCTGCTGGCGTTTGGGAGCAAACTCTCCTATCCTAAAGAGAAACATTTCGTTGTAAGCAGGTTGCATCAGCCTTGCCTCATTTTCACAAGTGGCTATAAAGGAGGGCAGTCAGTAGGCCTCACCCTTCAAGCCCACTCCAATTTCTTAGAGAAAACACAAGACCTCGGTGTGCTTTCCTGTGGCAAGTAAACTTTGCTTTCATTCCTTAAGGGGCACATTGGCTCAGAACTGCCCTACCCCAAGGATTCAGGATTGTTCAGCCCGAATGTTTGAGAACAGCTTTTCTGGCTCTTTCATGGATGAAACCACCTGGGAAAGGAGCCGTGCTAAGCTGGGGACCATGGTGTCTTTCCCTAGTCTACACAGAAACAGCACTCTGAGGGAGACGAGCTGTTGGCGTTTGGTAGCAAAATCTCCTATTCTGAAGAGAAACATTTCGTTGTAAGCGGGTTGCATCAGCCTTGTCACATTTTCTCAACTGGCTTTAAAGAAGGGCAGGCAGTTGGCAGACTTCCTTGAGGCCCTGCTTCCCAGGCTGGAAACTTTGCTTTCATTCCTTAGTTAGCACATTGGCTCAGGACGGTCTTACCCCAAGGATTCAGTTATGTGCAGCCCGATTACTTGAGATCAGCCCTTCTGGCTCTTTCATGGATGAAACCAACTGAGAAAAGAGGCGTTCTAAGCAGGGGAGCATGGTGTCTTTCCCTAGTCTACACAGAAACAGCACTCTCAGTGAAACGAGCTGCTGGCGTTTGGGAGCAAAATCTCCTATCGTAAAGAGAAACATTTCGTTGTAAGCAGGTTGCATCAGCCTTGCCTCATTTGCACAAGTGGCTATAAAGGAGGGCAGTCAGTAGGCCTCACCCTTCAAGCCCACTCCAATTTCCTAGAGAAAACACTAGGTCACGGTGTGCTTTCCTGTGGCAAGTAAACTTTGCTTTCATTCCTTAGGTGGCACATTGGCTCAGGACGGCCTTACCCCAAGGATTCAGGGATGTGCAGCCCGATTACTTGAGATCAGCCCTTCTGGCTCTTTCATGGATGAAACCAACTGGGAAAGGAGCCGTTCTTAGCTGGGGACCATGGTGTCTTTCCCTAGTCTACACAGAAACAGCACTCTGAGGGAGACGAGCTGTTGGCGTTTGGTAGCAAAATCTCCTATTCTGAAGAGAAACATTTCGTTGTAAGCGGGTTCCCTCAGCCTTGCCTCATTTTCACAAGTGGCTATAAAGGAAGGCAGTCAGTAGGCCTCACCCTTCAAGCCCACTCCAATTTCCTAGAGAAAACACCAGACCACGGTGTGCTTTCCTGTGCCTAGTAAATTTTGCTTTCATTCCTTAGGGGGCACTTTGGTTCAGAACTGCCCTACCCCAAGGATTCAGGAATGTTCAGCCCGATAGTTTCAGAAAAGCTTTTCTGGCTCTTTCATGGATGAAACCAACTGGGAAAAGAGCCGTTCTAAGCTGGGGACCATGGTGTCTTACCCTAGTCTACACAGAAAGAGCACTCTGAGGGAGACGAGCCGCACGCGTTTGGTAGCAAAATCTCTTATTCTGAAGAGAAACATTTCGTTGTAAGCGGGTTGCATCAGCCTTGCCACATTTTCTCAACTGGCTTTAAAGAAGGGCAGTCAGTTGGCCGACTTACTTGAGGCGCTGCTTCCCAGGCTGGAAACTTTGCTTTCATTCCTTAGTTAACACAATGGCTCAGGACGGCCTTACCATCTGGGAAAAGAGCCGTTCTTAGCTGGGGATCATGGTGTCTTTCCCTAGTCTACACAGAAACAGCAGTCTGAGTGAAACCATCTCCTCCCTTTTGGTAGCAAAATCTCCTATTCTGAAGAGATACATTTCGTTGTAAGCGTGTAGCATCAGCCTTGCCTCATTTTCACAAGTGGCTATAAAGGAGGGCAGTCAGTAGGCCTCACCCTTCAAGCCCACTCCAATTTCCAGAAAAAACACTAGGTCACGGTGTGCTTTCCTGTGGCAAGTAAACTTTGCTTTCATTCCTTAGGTGGCACATTGTCTCAGGACCGCCTTACCCCAAGGATTCAGGGATGTGCAGCCCGATTACTTGAGATAAGCCCTTCTGGCTCTTTCATGCATGAAACCAACTGGGAAAAGAACCGTCTAAGCAGGGGACCATGGTGTCTTTCCCTAGTCTACACAGAAACAGCACTCTGAGTGAAACGAGCTGCTGGCATTTGGTAGCAAAATCTGCTATTTGAAGAGAAACATTTCGCTGTAAGTGGGTTGCATCAGCCTTGCTACATTTTCTCACCTGGCTTTAAAGTAGGGTAGTCATTTGGCAGACTTCCTTGAGGCCCTGCTTCCCAGGCTGGAAAATTTGCTTTCATTCCGTAGATGGCACATTGGCTCAGGACGGCCTTACCCCAAGGATTCAGGGATGTGCATCCCGATTAGTTGAGATCAGCCCTTCTGGCTCTTTCATGGCTGAAACGAACTGGGAAAAGAGCAGTTCTAAGCTGGGGACCATGGTGTCTTACCCTAGTCTACACAGAAACAGCACTCTGAGTGAAACGAGCTGCTGGCGTTTGGTAGCAAAATCTCCTATTCTGAAGAGAAACATTTCGTTGTAAGCGGGTGGCGTCAGCCTTGCCTCATTTTCTCAAGTGGCTATAAAGGAGGGCAGTGAGTAGGCCTGAGCCTTCATTCCCACTCCAATTTCATAGAGAAAACACCAGGCCTCGGTGTGCTTTCCTGTGGCAAGTAAACTTTGCTTTCATTCCTTAGGGGGCACTTTGGCTCAGAACTGCCCTACCCCAAGGATTCAGGAATGTTCAGCCCGATTGTTTCAGAAAAGCTTTTCTGGCTCTTTCATGGATGAAACCAACTGGGAAAAGAGCCGTTCTAAGCTGGGGACCATGGTGTCTTACCCTAGTCTACACAGAAACAGCACTCTGAGTGAAACGAGCTGCTGGCGTTTGGGAGCAAAATCTCCTATTCTGAAGAGAAACATTTCATTATAAGCGGGTTGCATCAGCCTTGCCTCATTTTCACAAGTGGTTATAAAGGAGGGCAGTCAGTAGGCCTCACCCTTCAAGCCCACTCCAATTTCCTAGAGAAAACACTAGGTCACGGTGTGCTTTCCTGTGGCAAGTAAACTTTGCTTTCATTCCTTAGGTGGCACATTGGCTCAGGACGGCCTTACCCCAAGGATTCAGGGATGTGCAGCCCGATTACTTGAGATCAGCCCTTCTGGCTCTTTCATGGATGAAACCAACTGGGAAAAGAGCCGTTCTATGCTGGGGACCATGGTGTCTTTCCCTAGTCTACACAGAAACAGCACTCTGAGGGAGAGGAGCTGCTGGTGTTTGGTAGGACAACCTCCTATTCTGAAGAGAAACATTTCGTTGTAATCGGGTTGCATCAGCCTTGTCACATTTTCTCAACTGGCTTTAAAGAAGAGCAGTCAGTTGGCAGACTTCCTTGAGGCCCTGCTTCCCAGGCTGGAAACTCTGCTTTCATTCCTTAGTTAGCACATTGGCTCAGGACGGTCTTACCCCAAGGATTCAGTTATGTGCAGCCCGATTACTTGAGATCAGCCCTTCTGGCTCTTTCATGGATGAAACCAACTGAGAAAAGAGGCGTTCTAAGCAGGGGAGCATGGTGTCTTTCCCTAGTGTACACAGAAACAGCACTCTCAGTGAAACGAGCTGCTGGCGTTTGGGAGCAAACTCTCCTATCCTAAAGAGAAACATTTCGTTGTAAGCAGGTTGCATCAGCCTTGCCTCATTTTCACAAGTGGCTATAAAGGAGGGCAGTCAGTAGGCCTCACCCTTCAAGCCCACTCCAATTTCCTAGAGAAAACACAAGACCTCGGTGTGCTTTCCTGTGGCAAGTAAACTTTGCTTTCATTCCTTAAGGGGCACATTGGCTCAGAACTGCCCTACCCCAAGGATTCAGGAATGTTCAGCCCGATTGTTTGAGAACAGCTTTTCTGGCTCTTTCATGGATGAAACCACCTGGGAAAGGAGCCGTTCTAAGCTGGGGACCATGGTGTCTTTCCTTACTCTACACAGAAACAGCATTCTGAGGGAGACGAGCTGTTGGCGTTTGGTAGCAAAATCTCCTATTCTGAAGAGAAACATTTCGTTGTAAGCGGGTTGCATCAAACTTGCCACATTTTCTAAACTGGCTTTAAAGGAGGGCATTCAATGCGTAGACTTCCTTGAGGCCCTGCTTCCCAGGCTGGAAACTTTGCTATCATTCCTTAGGTGGCACATTGGCTCAGAACTGCCCTAACCCAAGGATTCAGGGGTGTGCAGCCTTATTAGTTGAGATCAGCCCTTCTGGCTCTTTCCTGGATAAAACCAACTGGGAAAAGAGCCGTTCTAATCTTGGGACCATGGTGTCTTACCCTAGTCTACACAGAAACAGCACTCTGAGGGAGAGGAGCTGCTGGTGTTTGGTAGTACAATCTCCTATTCTGAAGAGAAACATTTCGTTGTAAGCGGGTTGAATCAGCCTTGTCACATTTTCTCAACTTGCTTTAAAGAAGGGCAGTCATTTGGCAGACTTCCTTGAGGCCCTGCTTCCCAGGCTGGAAACTTTGCTTTCATTCCTTAGGTGGCACATTGGCTCAGGACTGCCTTACCCCAAGGATTCAGGGTTGTGCAGCCCTATTAGTTGAGATCAGCCCTTCTGGCTCTTTCATGGATGAAACCAACTGGGAAAAGAGCCGTTCTAAGCTTGGGACCATGGTGTCTTACCCTAGTCTACACAGAAACAGCACTCTGAGGGAGAGGAGCTGCTGGTGTTTGGTAGGACAATCTCCTATTCTGAAGAGAAACATTTCGTTGTAATCGGGTTGCATCAGCCTTGTCACATTTTCTCAACTGGCTTTAAAGAAGGGCAGTCAGTTGGCAGACTTCCTTGTGGCCCTGCTTCCCAGGCTGGAAACTTTGCTTTCATTGCTTAGTTAGCACATTGGCTCAGGACGGCCTTACCCCAAGGATTCAGGGATGTGCAGCCCGATTACTTGAGATCAGCCTTTCCGGCTCTTTCATGGATGAAACCAACTGGGAAAAGAGCTGTTCTTAGCTGGGGACCATGGTGCCTTTCCCTAGTCTACACAGAAACAGCAGTCTGAGTGAAACCATCTCCTCCCTTTTGGTAGCAAAATCTCCTATTCTGAAGAGAAACATTTCGTTGTAAGCGGGTAGCATCAGCCTTGCCTCATTTTCACAAGTGGATATAAAGGAGGGCAGTCAGTAGGCCTCACCCTTCAAGCCCACTCCAATTTCCTAGAGAAAACACTAGGTCACGGTGTGCTGTCCTGTGGCAAGTAAACTTTGCTTTCATTCCTTAGGTGGCACATTGTCTCAGGACGGCCTTACCCCAAGGATTCAGGGATGTGCAGCCCGATTAGTTGAGATCAGCCCTTCTGGCTCTTTCATGGATGAAACCAACTGGGAAAAGAGCCGTTCTACGCTGGGGACCATGGTGTCTTTCCCTAGTCTACACAGAAACAGCAGTCTGAGTGAAATCATCTCCTCCCTTTTGATAGCAAAATCTCCTAATCTGAAGAGAAACATTTCGTTGTAAGCGGGTGGCATCAGCCTTGCCTCATTTTCACAAGTGGCTATAAAGAAGGGCAGTCAGTTGACAGACTTACTTGAGGCGCTGCTTCCCAGGCTGGAAACTTTGCTTTCATTCCTTAGTTAGCACATTGGCTCAGGACGGTCTTACCCCAAGGATTCAGTTATGTGCAGCCCGATTACTTGAGATCAGCCCTTCTGGCTCTTTCATGGATGAAACCAACTGAGAAAAGAGGCGTTCTAAGCAGGGGAGCATGGTGTCTTTCCCTAGTCTACACAGAAACAGCACTCTCAGTGAAACGAGCTGCTGGCGTTTGGGAGCAAACTCTCCTATCCTAAAGAGAAACATTTCGTTGTAAGCAGGTTGCATCAGCCTTGCCTCATTTTCACAAGTGGCTATAAAGGAGGGCAGTCAGTAGGCCTCACCCTTCAAGCCCACTCCAATTTCTTAGAGAAAACACAAGACCTCGGTGTGCTTTCCTGTGGCAAGTAAACTTTGCTTTCATTCCTTAAGGGGCACATTGGCTCAGAACTGCCCTACCCCAAGGATTCAGGATTGTTCAGCCCGAATGTTTGAGAACAGCTTTTCTGGCTCTTTCATGGATGAAACCACCTGGGAAAGGAGCCGTGCTAAGCTGGGGACCATGGTGTCTTTCCCTAGTCTACACAGAAACAGCACTCTGAGGGAGACGAGCTGTTGGCGTTTGGTAGCAAAATCTCCTATTCTGAAGAGAAACATTTCGTTGTAAGCGGGTTGCATCAGCCTTGTCACATTTTCTCAACTGGCTTTAAAGAAGGGCAGGCAGTTGGCAGACTTCCTTGAGGCCCTGCTTCCCAGGCTGGAAACTTTGCTTTCATTCCTTAGTTAGCACATTGGCTCAGGACGGTCTTACCCCAAGGATTCAGTTATGTGCAGCCCGATTACTTGAGATCAGCCCTTCTGGCTCTTTCATGGATGAAACCAACTGAGAAAAGAGGCGTTCTAAGCAGGGGAGCATGGTGTCTTTCCCTAGTCTACACAGAAACAGCACTCTCAGTGAAACGAGCTGCTGGCGTTTGGGAGCAAAATCTCCTATCGTAAAGAGAAACATTTCGTTGTAAGCAGGTTGCATCAGCCTTGCCTCATTTGCACAAGTGGCTATAAAGGAGGGCAGTCAGTAGGCCTCACCCTTCAAGCCCACTCCAATTTCCTAGAGAAAACACTAGGTCACGGTGTGCTTTCCTGTGGCAAGTAAACTTTGCTTTCATTCCTTAGGTGGCACATTGGCTCAGGACGGCCTTACCCCAAGGATTCAGGGATGTGCAGCCCGATTACTTGAGATCAGCCCTTCTGGCTCTTTCATGGATGAAACCAACTGGGAAAGGAGCCGTTCTTAGCTGGGGACCATGGTGTCTTTCCCTAGTCTACACAGAAACAGCACTCTGAGGGAGACGAGCTGTTGGCGTTTGGTAGCAAAATCTCCTATTCTGAAGAGAAACATTTCGTTGTAAGCGGGTTCCCTCAGCCTTGCCTCATTTTCACAAGTGGCTATAAAGGAAGGCAGTCAGTAGGCCTCACCCTTCAAGCCCACTCCAATTTCCTAGAGAAAACACCAGACCACGGTGTGCTTTCCTGTGCCTAGTAAATTTTGCTTTCATTCCTTAGGGGGCACTTTGGTTCAGAACTGCCCTACCCCAAGGATTCAGGAATGTTCAGCCCGATAGTTTCAGAAAAGCTTTTCTGGCTCTTTCATGGATGAAACCAACTGGGAAAAGAGCCGTTCTAAGCTGGGGACCATGGTGTCTTACCCTAGTCTACACAGAAAGAGCACTCTGAGGGAGACGAGCCGCACGCGTTTGGTAGCAAAATCTCTTATTCTGAAGAGAAACATTTCGTTGTAAGCGGGTTGCATCAGCCTTGCCACATTTTCTCAACTGGCTTTAAAGAAGGGCAGTCAGTTGGCCGACTTACTTGAGGCGCTGCTTCCCAGGCTGGAAACTTTGCTTTCATTCCTTAGTTAACACAATGGCTCAGGACGGCCTTACCATCTGGGAAAAGAGCCGTTCTTAGCTGGGGATCATGGTGTCTTTCCCTAGTCTACACAGAAACAGCAGTCTGAGTGAAACCATCTCCTCCCTTTTGGTAGCAAAATCTCCTATTCTGAAGAGATACATTTCGTTGTAAGCGTGTAGCATCAGCCTTGCCTCATTTTCACAAGTGGCTATAAAGGAGGGCAGTCAGTAGGCCTCACCCTTCAAGCCCACTCCAATTTCCAGAAAAAACACTAGGTCACGGTGTGCTTTCCTGTGGCAAGTAAACTTTGCTTTCATTCCTTAGGTGGCACATTGTCTCAGGACCGCCTTACCCCAAGGATTCAGGGATGTGCAGCCCGATTACTTGAGATAAGCCCTTCTGGCTCTTTCATGCATGAAACCAACTGGGAAAAGAACCGTCTAAGCAGGGGACCATGGTGTCTTTCCCTAGTCTACACAGAAACAGCACTCTGAGTGAAACGAGCTGCTGGCATTTGGTAGCAAAATCTGCTATTTGAAGAGAAACATTTCGCTGTAAGTGGGTTGCATCAGCCTTGCTACATTTTCTCACCTGGCTTTAAAGTAGGGTAGTCATTTGGCAGACTTCCTTGAGGCCCTGCTTCCCAGGCTGGAAAATTTGCTTTCATTCCGTAGATGGCACATTGGCTCAGGACGGCCTTACCCCAAGGATTCAGGGATGTGCATCCCGATTAGTTGAGATCAGCCCTTCTGGCTCTTTCATGGCTGAAACGAACTGGGAAAAGAGCAGTTCTAAGCTGGGGACCATGGTGTCTTACCCTAGTCTACACAGAAACAGCACTCTGAGTGAAACGAGCTGCTGGCGTTTGGTAGCAAAATCTCCTATTCTGAAGAGAAACATTTCGTTGTAAGCGGGTGGCGTCAGCCTTGCCTCATTTTCTCAAGTGGCTATAAAGGAGGGCAGTGAGTAGGCCTGAGCCTTCATTCCCACTCCAATTTCATAGAGAAAACACCAGGCCTCGGTGTGCTTTCCTGTGGCAAGTAAACTTTGCTTTCATTCCTTAGGGGGCACTTTGGCTCAGAACTGCCCTACCCCAAGGATTCAGGAATGTTCAGCCCGATTGTTTCAGAAAAGCTTTTCTGGCTCTTTCATGGATGAAACCAACTGGGAAAAGAGCCGTTCTAAGCTGGGGACCATGGTGTCTTACCCTAGTCTACACAGAAACAGCACTCTGAGTGAAACGAGCTGCTGGCGTTTGGGAGCAAAATCTCCTATTCTGAAGAGAAACATTTCATTATAAGCGGGTTGCATCAGCCTTGCCTCATTTTCACAAGTGGTTATAAAGGAGGGCAGTCAGTAGGCCTCACCCTTCAAGCCCACTCCAATTTCCTAGAGAAAACACTAGGTCACGGTGTGCTTTCCTGTGGCAAGTAAACTTTGCTTTCATTCCTTAGGTGGCACATTGGCTCAGGACGGCCTTACCCCAAGGATTCAGGGATGTGCAGCCCGATTACTTGAGATCAGCCCTTCTGGCTCTTTCATGGATGAAACCAACTGGGAAAAGAGCCGTTCTATGCTGGGGACCATGGTGTCTTTCCCTAGTCTACACAGAAACAGCACTCTGAGGGAGAGGAGCTGCTGGTGTTTGGTAGGACAACCTCCTATTCTGAAGAGAAACATTTCGTTGTAATCGGGTTGCATCAGCCTTGTCACATTTTCTCAACTGGCTTTAAAGAAGAGCAGTCAGTTGGCAGACTTCCTTGAGGCCCTGCTTCCCAGGCTGGAAACTCTGCTTTCATTCCTTAGTTAGCACATTGGCTCAGGACGGTCTTACCCCAAGGATTCAGTTATGTGCAGCCCGATTACTTGAGATCAGCCCTTCTGGCTCTTTCATGGATGAAACCAACTGAGAAAAGAGGCGTTCTAAGCAGGGGAGCATGGTGTCTTTCCCTAGTGTACACAGAAACAGCACTCTCAGTGAAACGAGCTGCTGGCGTTTGGGAGCAAACTCTCCTATCCTAAAGAGAAACATTTCGTTGTAAGCAGGTTGCATCAGCCTTGCCTCATTTTCACAAGTGGCTATAAAGGAGGGCAGTCAGTAGGCCTCACCCTTCAAGCCCACTCCAATTTCCTAGAGAAAACACAAGACCTCGGTGTGCTTTCCTGTGGCAAGTAAACTTTGCTTTCATTCCTTAAGGGGCACATTGGCTCAGAACTGCCCTACCCCAAGGATTCAGGAATGTTCAGCCCGATTGTTTGAGAACAGCTTTTCTGGCTCTTTCATGGATGAAACCACCTGGGAAAGGAGCCGTTCTAAGCTGGGGACCATGGTGTCTTTCCTTACTCTACACAGAAACAGCATTCTGAGGGAGACGAGCTGTTGGCGTTTGGTAGCAAAATCTCCTATTCTGAAGAGAAACATTTCGTTGTAAGCGGGTTGCATCAAACTTGCCACATTTTCTAAACTGGCTTTAAAGGAGGGCATTCAATGCGTAGACTTCCTTGAGGCCCTGCTTCCCAGGCTGGAAACTTTGCTATCATTCCTTAGGTGGCACATTGGCTCAGAACTGCCCTAACCCAAGGATTCAGGGGTGTGCAGCCTTATTAGTTGAGATCAGCCCTTCTGGCTCTTTCCTGGATAAAACCAACTGGGAAAAGAGCCGTTCTAATCTTGGGACCATGGTGTCTTACCCTAGTCTACACAGAAACAGCACTCTGAGGGAGAGGAGCTGCTGGTGTTTGGTAGTACAATCTCCTATTCTGAAGAGAAACATTTCGTTGTAAGCGGGTTGAATCAGCCTTGTCACATTTTCTCAACTTGCTTTAAAGAAGGGCAGTCATTTGGCAGACTTCCTTGAGGCCCTGCTTCCCAGGCTGGAAACTTTGCTTTCATTCCTTAGGTGGCACATTGGCTCAGGACTGCCTTACCCCAAGGATTCAGGGTTGTGCAGCCCTATTAGTTGAGATCAGCCCTTCTGGCTCTTTCATGGATGAAACCAACTGGGAAAAGAGCCGTTCTAAGCTTGGGACCATGGTGTCTTACCCTAGTCTACACAGAAACAGCACTCTGAGGGAGAGGAGCTGCTGGTGTTTGGTAGGACAATCTCCTATTCTGAAGAGAAACATTTCGTTGTAATCGGGTTGCATCAGCCTTGTCACATTTTCTCAACTGGCTTTAAAGAAGGGCAGTCAGTTGGCAGACTTCCTTGTGGCCCTGCTTCCCAGGCTGGAAACTTTGCTTTCATTGCTTAGTTAGCACATTGGCTCAGGACGGCCTTACCCCAAGGATTCAGGGATGTGCAGCCCGATTACTTGAGATCAGCCTTTCCGGCTCTTTCATGGATGAAACCAACTGGGAAAAGAGCTGTTCTTAGCTGGGGACCATGGTGCCTTTCCCTAGTCTACACAGAAACAGCAGTCTGAGTGAAACCATCTCCTCCCTTTTGGTAGCAAAATCTCCTATTCTGAAGAGAAACATTTCGTTGTAAGCGGGTAGCATCAGCCTTGCCTCATTTTCACAAGTGGATATAAAGGAGGGCAGTCAGTAGGCCTCACCCTTCAAGCCCACTCCAATTTCCTAGAGAAAACACTAGGTCACGGTGTGCTGTCCTGTGGCAAGTAAACTTTGCTTTCATTCCTTAGGTGGCACATTGTCTCAGGACGGCCTTACCCCAAGGATTCAGGGATGTGCAGCCCGATTAGTTGAGATCAGCCCTTCTGGCTCTTTCATGGATGAAACCAACTGGGAAAAGAGCCGTTCTACGCTGGGGACCATGGTGTCTTTCCCTAGTCTACACAGAAACAGCAGTCTGAGTGAAATCATCTCCTCCCTTTTGATAGCAAAATCTCCTAATCTGAAGAGAAACATTTCGTTGTAAGCGGGTGGCATCAGCCTTGCCTCATTTTCACAAGTGGCTATAAAGAAGGGCAGTCAGTTGACAGACTTACTTGAGGCGCTGCTTCCCAGGCTGGAAACTTTGCTTTCATTCCTTAGTTAGCACATTGGCTCAGGACGGTCTTACCCCAAGGATTCAGTTATGTGCAGCCCGATTACTTGAGATCAGCCCTTCTGGCTCTTTCATGGATGAAACCAACTGAGAAAAGAGGCGTTCTAAGCAGGGGAGCATGGTGTCTTTCCCTAGTCTACACAGAAACAGCACTCTCAGTGAAACGAGCTGCTGGCGTTTGGGAGCAAACTCTCCTATCCTAAAGAGAAACATTTCGTTGTAAGCAGGTTGCATCAGCCTTGCCTCATTTTCACAAGTGGCTATAAAGGAGGGCAGTCAGTAGGCCTCACCCTTCAAGCCCACTCCAATTTCTTAGAGAAAACACAAGACCTCGGTGTGCTTTCCTGTGGCAAGTAAACTTTGCTTTCATTCCTTAAGGGGCACATTGGCTCAGAACTGCCCTACCCCAAGGATTCAGGATTGTTCAGCCCGAATGTTTGAGAACAGCTTTTCTGGCTCTTTCATGGATGAAACCACCTGGGAAAGGAGCCGTGCTAAGCTGGGGACCATGGTGTCTTTCCCTAGTCTACACAGAAACAGCACTCTGAGGGAGACGAGCTGTTGGCGTTTGGTAGCAAAATCTCCTATTCTGAAGAGAAACATTTCGTTGTAAGCGGGTTGCATCAGCCTTGTCACATTTTCTCAACTGGCTTTAAAGAAGGGCAGGCAGTTGGCAGACTTCCTTGAGGCCCTGCTTCCCAGGCTGGAAACTTTGCTTTCATTCCTTAGTTAGCACATTGGCTCAGGACGGTCTTACCCCAAGGATTCAGTTATGTGCAGCCCGATTACTTGAGATCAGCCCTTCTGGCTCTTTCATGGATGAAACCAACTGAGAAAAGAGGCGTTCTAAGCAGGGGAGCATGGTGTCTTTCCCTAGTCTACACAGAAACAGCACTCTCAGTGAAACGAGCTGCTGGCGTTTGGGAGCAAAATCTCCTATCGTAAAGAGAAACATTTCGTTGTAAGCAGGTTGCATCAGCCTTGCCTCATTTGCACAAGTGGCTATAAAGGAGGGCAGTCAGTAGGCCTCACCCTTCAAGCCCACTCCAATTTCCTAGAGAAAACACTAGGTCACGGTGTGCTTTCCTGTGGCAAGTAAACTTTGCTTTCATTCCTTAGGTGGCACATTGGCTCAGGACGGCCTTACCCCAAGGATTCAGGGATGTGCAGCCCGATTACTTGAGATCAGCCCTTCTGGCTCTTTCATGGATGAAACCAACTGGGAAAGGAGCCGTTCTTAGCTGGGGACCATGGTGTCTTTCCCTAGTCTACACAGAAACAGCACTCTGAGGGAGACGAGCTGTTGGCGTTTGGTAGCAAAATCTCCTATTCTGAAGAGAAACATTTCGTTGTAAGCGGGTTCCCTCAGCCTTGCCTCATTTTCACAAGTGGCTATAAAGGAAGGCAGTCAGTAGGCCTCACCCTTCAAGCCCACTCCAATTTCCTAGAGAAAACACCAGACCACGGTGTGCTTTCCTGTGCCTAGTAAATTTTGCTTTCATTCCTTAGGGGGCACTTTGGTTCAGAACTGCCCTACCCCAAGGATTCAGGAATGTTCAGCCCGATAGTTTCAGAAAAGCTTTTCTGGCTCTTTCATGGATGAAACCAACTGGGAAAAGAGCCGTTCTAAGCTGGGGACCATGGTGTCTTACCCTAGTCTACACAGAAAGAGCACTCTGAGGGAGACGAGCTGCACGCGTTTGGTAGCAAAATCTCCTATTCTGAAGAGAAACATTTCGTTGTAAGCGGGTTGCATCAGCCTTGCCACATTTTCTCAACTGGCTTTAAAGAAGGGCAGTCAGTTGGCCGACTTACTTGAGGCGCTGCTTCCCAGGCTGGAAACTTTGCTTTCATTCCTTAGTTAACACAATGGCTCAGGACGGCCTTACCATCTGGGAAAAGAGCCGTTCTTAGCTGGGGATCATGGTGTCTTTCCCTAGTCTACACAGAAACAGCAGTCTGAGTGAAACCATCTCCTCCCTTTTGGTAGCAAAATCTCCTATTCTGAAGAGATACATTTCGTTGTAAGCGTGTAGCATCAGCCTTGCCTCATTTTCACAAGTGGCTATAAAGGAGGGCAGTCAGTAGGCCTCACCCTTCAAGCCCACTCCAATTTCCAGAAAAAACACTAGGTCACGGTGTGCTTTCCTGTGGCAAGTAAACTTTGCTTTCATTCCTTAGGTGGCACATTGTCTCAGGACCGCCTTACCCCAAGGATTCAGGGATGTGCAGCCCGATTACTTGAGATAAGCCCTTCTGGCTCTTTCATGCATGAAACCAACTGGGAAAAGAACCGTCTAAGCAGGGGACCATGGTGTCTTTCCCTAGTCTACACAGAAACAGCACTCTGAGTGAAACGAGCTGCTGGCATTTGGTAGCAAAATCTGCTATTTGAAGAGAAACATTTCGCTGTAAGTGGGTTGCATCAGCCTTGCTACATTTTCTCACCTGGCTTTAAAGTAGGGTAGTCATTTGGCAGACTTCCTTGAGGCCCTGCTTCCCAGGCTGGAAAATTTGCTTTCATTCCGTAGATGGCACATTGGCTCAGGACGGCCTTACCCCAAGGATTCAGGGATGTGCATCCCGATTAGTTGAGATCAGCCCTTCTGGCTCTTTCATGGCTGAAACGAACTGGGAAAAGAGCAGTTCTAAGCTGGGGACCATGGTGTCTTACCCTAGTCTACACAGAAACAGCACTCTGAGTGAAACGAGCTGCTGGCGTTTGGTAGCAAAATCTCCTATTCTGAAGAGAAACATTTCGTTGTAAGCGGGTGGCGTCAGCCTTGCCTCATTTTCTCAAGTGGCTATAAAGGAGGGCAGTGAGTAGGCCTGAGCCTTCATTCCCACTCCAATTTCATAGAGAAAACACCAGGCCTCGGTGTGCTTTCCTGTGGCAAGTAAACTTTGCTTTCATTCCTTAGGGGGCACTTTGGCTCAGAACTGCCCTACCCCAAGGATTCAGGAATGTTCAGCCCGATTGTTTCAGAAAAGCTTTTCTGGCTCTTTCATGGATGAAACCAACTGGGAAAAGAGCCGTTCTAAGCTGGGGACCATGGTGTCTTACCCTAGTCTACACAGAAACAGCACTCTGAGTGAAACGAGCTGCTGGCGTTTGGGAGCAAAATCTCCTATTCTGAAGAGAAACATTTCATTATAAGCGGGTTGCATCAGCCTTGCCTCATTTTCACAAGTGGTTATAAAGGAGGGCAGTCAGTAGGCCTCACCCTTCAAGCCCACTCCAATTTCCTAGAGAAAACACTAGGTCACGGTGTGCTTTCCTGTGGCAAGTAAACTTTGCTTTCATTCCTTAGGTGGCACATTGGCTCAGGACGGCCTTACCCCAAGGATTCAGGGATGTGCAGCCCGATTACTTGAGATCAGCCCTTCTGGCTCTTTCATGGATGAAACCAACTGGGAAAAGAGCCGTTCTATGCTGGGGACCATGGTGTCTTTCCCTAGTCTACACAGAAACAGCACTCTGAGGGAGAGGATCTGCTAGTGTTTGGTAGCACAATCTCCTATTCTGAAGAGAAACATTTCATTGTAAGCGGGTTGCATCAGCCTTGTCACATTTTCTCAACTGGCTTTAAAGAAGGGCAGTCAGTTGGCAGACTTCCTTGAGGCCCTGCTTCCCAGGCTGGAAACTCTGCTTTCATTCCTTAATTAGCACATTGGCTCAGGACGGTCTTACCCCAAGGATTCAGTTATGTGCAGCCCGATTACTTGAGATCAGCCCTTCTGGCTCTTTCATGGATGAAACCAACTGAGAAAAGAGGCGTTCTAAGCAGGGGAGCATGGTGTCTTTCCCTAGTGTACACAGAAACAGCACTCTCAGTGAAACGAGCTGCTGGCGTTTGGGAGCAAAATCTCCTATCCTAAAGAGAAACATTTCGTTGTAAGCAGGTTGCATCAGCCTTGCCTCATTTTCACAAGTGGCTATAAAGGAGGGCAGTCAGTAGGCCTCACCCTTCAAGCCCACTCCAATTTCCTAGAGAAAACACAAGACCTCGGTGTGCTTTCCTGTGGCAAGTAAACTTTGCTTTCATTCCTTAAGGGGCACATTGGCTCAGAACTGCCCTACCCCAAGGATTCAGGAATGTTCAGCCCGATTGTTTGAGAACAGCTTTTCTGGCTCTTTCATGGATGAAACCACCTGGGAAAGGAGCCGTTCTAAGCTGGGGACCATGGTGTCTTTCCTTACTCTACACAGAAACAGCATTCTGAGGGAGACGAGCTGTTGGCGTTTGGTAGCAAAATCTCCTATTCTGAAGAGAAACATTTCGTTGTAAGCGGGTTGCATCAAACTTGCCACATTTTCTAAACTGGCTTTAAAGGAGGGCATTCAATGCGTAGACTTCCTTGAGGCCCTGCTTCCCAGGCTGGAAACTTTGCTATCATTCCTTAGGTGGCACATTGGCTCAGAACTGCCCTAACCCAAGGATTCAGGGGTGTGCAGCCTTATTAGTTGAGATCAGCCCTTCTGGCTCTTTCCTGGATAAAACCAACTGGGAAAAGAGCCGTTCTAATCTTGGGACCATGGTGTCTTACCCTAGTCTACACAGAAACAGCACTCTGAGGGAGAGGAGCTGCTGGTGTTTGGTAGCACAATCTCCTATTCTGAAGAGAAACATTTCGTTGTAAGCGGGTTGAATCAGCCTTGTCACATTTTCTCAACTTGCTTTAAAGAAGGGCAGTCATTTGGCAGACTTCCTTGAGGCCCTGCTTCCCAGGCTGGAAACTTTGCTTTCATTCCTTAGGTGGCACATTGGCTCAGGACTGCCTTACCCCAAGGATTCAGGGTTGTGCAGCCCTATTAGTTGAGATCAGCCCTTCTGGCTCTTTCATGGATGAAACCAACTGGGAAAAGAGCCGTTCTAAGCTTGGGACCATGGTGTCTTACCCTACTCTACACAGAAACAGCACTCTGAGGGAGAGGAGCTGCTGGTGTTTGGTAGGACAATCTCCTATTCTGAAGAGAAACATTTCGTTGTAATAGGGTTGCATCAGCCTTGTCACATTTTCTCAACTGGCTTTAAAGAAGGGCAGTCAGTTGGCAGACTTCCTTGAGGCCCTGCTTCCCAGGCTGGAAACTTTGCTTTCATTGCTTAGTTAGCACATTGGCTCAGGACGGCCTTACCCCAAGGATTCAGGGATGTGCAGCCCGATTACTTGAGATCAGCCCTTCTGGCTCTTTCATGGATGAAACCAACTGGGAAAAGAGCCGTTCTTAGCTGGGGACCATGGTGCCTTTCCCTAGTCTACACAGAAACAGCAGTCTGAGTGAAACCATCTCCTCCCTTTTGGTAGCAAAATCTCCTATTCTGAAGAGAAACATTTCGTTGTAAGCGGGTAGCATCAGCCTTGCCTCATTTTCACAAGTGGATATAAAGGAGGGCAGTCAGTAGGCCTCACCCTTCAAGCCCACTCCAATTTCCTAGAGAAAACACTAGGTCACGGTGTGCTGTCCTGTGGCAAGTAAACTTTGCTTTCATTCCTTAGGTGGCACATTGTCTCAGGACGGCCTTACCCCAAGGATTCAGGGATGTGCAGCCCGATTAGTTGAGATCAGCCCTTCTGGCTCTTTCATGGATGAAACCAACTGGGAAAAGAGCCGTTCTAAGCTGGGGACCATGGTGTCTTTCCCTAGTCTACACAGAAACAGCAGTCTGAGTGAAATCATCTCCTCCCTTTTGATAGCAAAATCTCCTAATCTGAAGAGAAACATTTCGTTGTAAGCGGGTGGCATCAGCCTTGCCTCATTTTCACAAGTGGCTATAAAGAAGGGCAGTCAGTTGACAGACTTACTTGAGGCGCTGCTTCCCAGGCTGGAAACTTTGCTTTCATTCCTTAGTTAGCACATTGGCTCAGGACGGTCTTACCCCAAGGATTCAGTTATGTGCAGCCCGATTACTTGAGATCAGCCCTTCTGGCTCTTTCATGGATGAAACCAACTGAGAAAAGAGGCGTTCTAAGCAGGGGAGCATGGTGTCTTTCCCTAGTCTACACAGAAACAGCACTCTCAGTGAAACGAGCTGCTGGCGTTTGGGAGCAAACTCTCCTATCCTAAAGAGAAACATTTCGTTGTAAGCAGGTTGCATCAGCCTTGCCTCATTTGCACAAGTGGCTATAAAGGAGGGCAGTCAGTAGGCCTCACCCTTCAAGCCCACTCCAATTTCCTAGAGAAAACACAAGACCTCGGTGTGCTTTCCTGTGGCAAGTAAACTTTGCTTTCATTCCTTAAGGGGCACATTGGCTCAGAACTGCCCTACCCCAAGGATTCAGGATTGTTCAGCCCGAATGTTTGAGAACAGCTTTTCTGGCTCTTTCATGGATGAAACCACCTGGGAAAGGAGCCGTGCTAAGCTGGGGACCATGGTGTCTTTCCCTAGTCTACACAGAAACAGCACTCTGAGGGAGACGAGCTGTTGGCGTTTGGTAGCAAAATCTCCTATTCTGAAGAGAAACATTTCGTTGTAAGCGGGTTGCATCAGCCTTGTCACATTTTCTCAACTGGCTTTAAAGAAGGGCAGTCAGTTGGCAGACTTCCTTGAGGCCCTGCTTCCCAGGCTGGAAACTTTGCTTTCATTCCTTAGTTAGCACATTGGCTCAGGACGGTCTTACCCCAAGGATTCAGTTATGTGCAGCCCGATTACTTGAGATCAGCCCTTCTGGCTCTTTCATGGATGAAACCAACTGAGAAAAGAGGCGTTCTAAGCAGGGGAACATGGTGTCTTTCCCTAGTCTACACAGAAAGAGCACTCTCAGTGAAACGAGCTGCTGGCGTTTGGGAGCAAAATCTCCTACCGTAAAGAGAAACATTTCGTTGTAAGCAGGTTGCATCAGCCTTGCCTCATTTTCACAAGTGGCTATAAAGGAGGGCAGTCAGTAGGCCTCACCCTTCAAGCCCACTCCAATTTCCTAGAGAAAACACTAGGTCACGGTGTGCTTTCCTGTGGCAAGTAAACTTTGCTTTCATTCCTTAGGTGGCACATTGGCTCAGGACGGCCTTACCCCAAGGATTCAGGGATGTGCAGCCCGATTACTTGAGATCAGCCCTTCTGGCTCTTTCATGGATGAAACCAACTGGGAAAGGAGCCGTTCTTAGCTGGGGACCATGGTGTCTTTCCCTAGTCTACACAGAAACAGCACTCTGAGGGAGACGAGCTGTTGGCGTTTGGTAGCAAAATCTCCTATTCTGAAGAGAAACATTTCGTTGTAAGCGGGTTCCCTCAGCCTTGCCTCATTTTCACAAGTGGCTATAAAGGAAGGCAGTCAGTAGGCCTCACCCTTCAAGCCCACTCCAATTTCCTAGAGAAAACACCAGACCACGGTGTGCTTTCCTGTGCCTAGTAAATTTTGCTTTCATTCCTTAGGGGGCACTTTGGTTCAGAACTGCCCTACCCCAAGGATTCAGGAATGTTCAGCCCGATAGTTTCAGAAAAGCTTTTCTGGCTCTTTCATGGATGAAACCAACTGGGAAAAGAGCCGTTCTAAGCTGGGGACCATGGTGTCTTACCCTAGTCTACACAGAAAGAGCACTCTGAGGGAGACGAGCTGCACGCGTTTGGTAGCAAAATCTCCTATTCTGAAGAGAAACATTTCGTTGTAAGCGGGTTGCATCAGCCTTGCCACATTTTCTCAACTGGCTTTAAAGAAGGGCAGTCAGTTGGCCGACTTACTTGAGGCGCTGCTTCCCAGGCTGGAAACTTTGCTTTCATTCCTTAGTTAACACAATGGCTCAGGACGGCCTTACCATCTGGGAAAAGAGCCGTTCTTAGCTGGGGATCATGGTGTCTTTCCCTAGTCTACACAGAAACAGCAGTCTGAGTGAAACCATCTCCTCCCTTTTGGTAGCAAAATCTCCTATTCTGAAGAGATACATTTCGTTGTAAGCGTGTAGCATCAGCCTTGCCTCATTTTCACAAGTGGCTATAAAGGAGGGCAGTCAGTAGGCCTCACCCTTCAAGCCCACTCCAATTTCCTAGAAAAAACACTAGGTCACGGTGTGCTTTCCTGTGGCAAGTAAACTTTGCTTTCATTCCTTAGGTGGCACATTGTCTCAGGACGGCCTTACCCCAAGGATTCAGGGATGTGCAGCCCGATTACTTGAGATAAGCCCTTCTGGCTCTTTCATGCATGAAACCAACTGGGAAAAGAACCGTCTAAGCAGGGGACCATGGTGTCTTTCCCTAGTCTACACAGAAACAGCACTCTGAGTGAAACGAGCTGCTGGCATTTGGTAGCAAAATCTGCTATTTGAAGAAAAACATTTCGCTGTAAGTGGGTTGCATCAGCCTTGCTACATTTTCTCACCTGGCTTTAAAGTAGGGTAGTCATTTGGCAGACTTCCTTGAGGCCCTGCTTCCCAGGCTGGAAAATTTGCTTTCATTCCGTAGATGGCACATTGGCTCAGGACGGCCTTACCCCAAGGATTCAGGGATGTGCAGCCCGATTACTTGAGATCAGCCCTTCTGGCTCTTTCATGGCTGAAACGAACTGGGAAAAGAGCAGTTCTAAGCTGGGGACCATGGTGTCTTACCCTAGTCTACACAGAAACAGCACTCTGAGTGAAACGAGCTGCTGGCGTTTGGTAGCAAAATCTCCTATTCTGAAGAGAAACATTTCGTTGTAAGCGGGTGGCGTCAGCCTTGCCTCATTTTCTCAAGTGGCTATAAAGGAGGGTAGTGAGTAGGCCTGAGCCTTCATTCCCACTCCAATTTCATAGAGAAAACACCAGGCCTCGGTGTGCTTTCCTGTGGCAAGTAAACTTTGCTTTCATTCCTTAGGGGGCACTTTGGCTCAGAACTGCCCTACCCCAAGGATTCAGGAATGTTCAGCCCGATTGTTTCAGAAAAGCTTTTCTGGCTCTTTCATGGATGAAACCAACTTGGAAAAGAGCCGTTCTAAGCTGGGGACCATGGTGTCTTACCCTAGTCTACACAGAAACAGCACTCTGAGTGAAACGAGCTGCTGGCGTTTGGGAGCAAAATCTCCTATTCTGAAGAGAAACATTTCATTATAAGCGGGTTGCATCAGCCTTGCCTCATTTTCACAAGTGGTTATAAAGGAGGGCAGTCAGTAGGCCTCACCCTTCAAGCCCACTCCAATTTCCTAGAGAAAACACTAGGTCACGGTGTGCTTTCCTGTGGCAAGTAAACTTTGCTTTCATTCCTTAGGTGGCACATTGGCTCAGGACGGCCTTACCCCAAGGATTCAGGGATGTGCAGCCCGATTACTTGAGATCAGCCCTTCTGGCTCTTTCATGGATGAAACCAACTGGGAAAAGAGCCGTTCTATGCTGGGGACCATGGTGTCTTTCCCTAGTCTACACAGAAACAGCACTCTGAGGGAGAGGATCTGCTAGTGTTTGGTAGCACAATCTCCTATTCTGAAGAGAAACATTTCATTGTAAGCGGGTTGCATCAGCCTTGTCACATTTTCTCAACTGGCTTTAAAGAAGGGCAGTCAGTTGGCAGACTTCCTTGAGGCCCTGCTTCCCAGGCTGGAAACTCTGCTTTCATTCCTTAGTTAGCATATTGGCTCAGGACGGTCTTACCCCAAGGATTCAGTTATGTGCAGCCCGATTACTTGAGATCAGCCCTTCTGGCTCTTTCATGGATGAAACCAACTGAGAAAAGAGGCGTTCTAAGCAGGGGAGCATGGTGTCTTTCCCTAGTCTACACAGAAACAGCACTCTCAGTGAAACGAGCTGCTGGCGTTTGGGAGCAAACTCTCCTATCCTAAAGAGAAACATTTCGTTGTAAGCAGGTTGCATCAGCCTTGCCTCATTTTCACAAGTGGCTATAAAGGAGGGCAGTCAGTAGGCCTCACCCTTCAAGCCCACTCCAATTTCCTAGAGAAAACACTAGGTCACGGTGTGCTTTCCTGTGGCAGGTAAACTTTGCTTTCATTCCTTAGGTGGCACATTGGCTCAGGACGGCCTTACCCCAAGGATTCAGGGATGTGCAGCCAGATTACTTGAGATCAGCCCTTCTGACTCTTTCATGGATGAAACCAACTGAGAAAAGAGGCGTTCTAAGCAGGGGAGCATGGTGTCTTTCCCTAGTCTACACAGAAACAGCACTCTCAGTGAAACGAGCTGCTGGCGTTTGGGAGCAAAATCTCCTATCCTAAAGAGAAACATTTCGTTGTAAGCAGGTTGCATCAGCCTTGCCTCATTTGCACAAGTGGCTATAAAGGAGGGCAGTCAGTAGGCCTCACCCTTCAATCCCACTCCAATTTCCTAGAGAAAAGACTAGGTCACGGTGTGCTTTCCTGTGGCAAGTAAACTTTGCTTTCATTCCTTAGTTAACACAATGGCTCAGGACGGCCTTACCCCAAGGATTCAGGAATGTTCAGCCCGATTGTTTCAGAACAGCTTTTCTGGCTCTTTCATGGATGAAACCAACTGGGAAAAGAGCCGTTCTAAGCTGGGGACCATGGTGTCTTTCCCTAGTCTACACAGAAACAGCACTCTGAGGGAGAGGAGCTGCTGGCGTTTGTTAGCAAAATCTCCTATTCTGAAGAGAAACATTTCGTTGTAACTGGGGTGCATCAGCCTTGCCACATTTTCTCAACTGGCTTTAAAGAAGGGCAGTCAGTTGGCAGACTTACTTGAGGCGCTGCTTCCCAGGCTGGAAACTTTGCTTTCATTCCTTAGTTAACACAATGGCTCAGGACGGCCTTACCATCTGGGAAAAGAGCCGTTCTTAGCTGGGGATCATGGTGTCTTTCCCTAGTCTACACAGAAACAGCAGTCTGAGTGAAACCATCTCCTCCCTTTTGGTAGCAAAATCTCCTATTCTGAAGAGATACATTTCGTTGTAAGCGTGTAGCATCAGCCTTGCCTCATTTTCACAAGTGGCTATAAAGGAGGGCAGTCAGTAGGCCTCACCCTTCAATCCCACTCCAATTTCCTAGAGAAAAGACTAGGTCACGGTGTGCTTTCCTGTGGCAAGTAAACTTTGCTTTCATTCCTTAGGTGGCACATTGTCTCAGGACGGCCTTACCCCAAGGATTCAGGGATGTGCAGCCCGATTACTTGAGATCAGCCCTTCTGGCTCTTTCATGCATGAAACCAACTGGGAAAAGAACCGTTCTAAGCAGGGGACCATGGTGTCTTTCCCTAGTCTACACAGAAACAGCACTCTGAGTGAAACGAGCTGCTGGCATTTGGTAGCAAAATCTGCTATTTGAAGAGAAACATTTCGCTGTAAGTGGGTTGCATCAGCCTTGCTACATTTTCTCACCTGGCTTTAAAGTAGGGTAGTCATTTGGCAGACTTACTTGAGGCCCTGCTTCCCAGGCTGGAAAATTTGCTTTCATTCCGTAGATGGCACATTGGCTCAGGACGGCCTTACCCCAAGGATTCAGGGATGTGCATCCCGATTAGTTGAGATCAGCCCTTCTGGCTCTTTCATGGCTGCAACGAACTGGGAAAAGAGCAGTTCTAAGCTGGGGACCATGGTGTCTTACCCTAGTCTACACAGAAACAGCACTCTGAGTGAAAAGAGCTGCTGGCGTTTGGTAGCAAAATCTCCTATTCTGAAGAGAAACATTTCGTTGTAAGCGGGTGGCGTCAGCCTTGCCTCATTTTCTCAAGTGGCTATAAAGGAGGGCAGTGAGTAGGCCTGACCCTTCATTCCCACTCCAATTTCATAGAGAAAACACCATGCCTCGGTGTGCTTTCCTGTGGCAAGTAAACTTTGCTTTCATTCCTTAGGGGACACTTTGGCTCAGAACTGCCCTACCCCAAGGATTCAGGAATGGTCAGCCCGATTGTTTCAGAAAAGCTTTTCTGGCTCTTTCATGGATGAAACCAACTGGGAAAAGAGCCGTTCTAAGCTGGGGACCATGGTGTCTTTCCCTAGTCTACACAGAAACAGCACTCTGAGTGAAACGAGCTGCTGGCGTTTGGTAGCACAATCTCCTATTCTGAAGAGAAACATTTCATTGTAATCGGGTTGCGTCAGCCTTGCCTCATGTTCACAAGTGGTTATTAAGGAGGGCAGTCAGTAGGCCTCACCCTTCAATCCCACTCCATTTCCTAGAGAAAACACTAGGTCACGGTGTGATTTCCTGTGGCAAGTAAACTTTGCTTTCATTCCTTAGGTGGCACATTGGCTCAGGACGGCCTTACCCCAAGGATTCACGGATGTGCAGCCCGATTAGTTGAGATCAGCCCTTCTGGCTCTTTCATGGATGAAACCAACTGGGAAAAGAGCCGTTCTTAGCTGGGGACCATGGTGTCTTTCCCTAGTCTACACAGAAACAGCACTCTGAGTGAAACGAGATGCTGGCGTTTGGTAGCAAAATCTCCTATTCTGAAGAGAAACATTTCGTTGTAAGCCGGTTCCCTCAGCCTTGCCTCATTTTCACAAGTGGCTATAAAGGAAGGCAGTAAGTAGGCCTCACCCTTCAAGCCCACTCCAATTTCCTAGAGAAAACACTAGGTCACGGTGTGCTTTCCTGTGGCAAGTAAACTTTGCTTTCATTCCTTAGGTGGCACATTGGCTCAGGACGGCCTTACCCCAAGGATTCAGGGATGTGCAGCCCGATTATTTGAGATCAGCCCTTGGGGCTCTTTCATGGATGAAACCAACTGGGAAAAGAGCCGTTCTAAGCTGGGGACCATGGTGTCTTTCCCTAGTCTACACTGAAACAGCACTCTGAGGGACAGGATCTGCTAGTGTTTGGTAGCACAATCTCCTATTCTGAAGGGAAACATTTCATTGTAAGCGGGTTGCATCAGCCTTGTCACATTTTCTCAACTGGCTTTAAAGAAGGGCAGTCAGTTGGCAGACTTCCTTGAGGCCCTGCTTCCCAGGCTGGAAACTCTGCTTTCATTCCTTAGTTAGCACATTGGCTCAGGACGGTCTTACCCCAAGGATTCAGTTATGTGCAGCCCGATTACTTGAGATCAGCCCTTCTGGCTCTTTCATGGATGAAACCAACTGAGAAAAGAGGCGTTCTAAGCAGGGGAGCATGGTGTCTTTCCCTAGTCTACACAGAAACAGCACTCTCAGTGAAACGAGCTGCTGGCGTTTGGGAGCAAAATCTCCTATCCTAAAGAGAAACATTTCGTTGTAAGCAGGTTGCAGCAGCCTTGCCTCATTTTCACAAGTGGCTATAAAGGAGGGCAGTCAGTAGGCCTCACCCTTCAAGCCCACTCCAATTTCCTAGAGAAAACACAAGACCTCGGTGTGCTTTCCTGTGGCAAGTAAACTTTGCTTTCATTCCTTAAGGGGCACATTGGCTCAGAACTGCCCTACCCCAAGGATTCAGGAATGTTCAGCCCGATTGTTTGAGAACAGCTTTTCTGGCTCTTTCATGGATGAAACCACCTGGGAAAGGAGCCGTTCTAAGCTGGGGACCATGGTGTCTTTCCCTAGTCTACACAGAAACAGCATTCTGAGGGAGACGAGCTGTTGGCGTTTGGTAGCACAATCTCCTATTCTGAAGAGAAACATTTCGTTGTAAGCGGGTTGAATCAGCCTTGTCACATTTTCTCAACTTGCTTTAAAGTAGGGCAGTCATTTGGCAGACTTCCTTGAGGCCCTGCTTCCCAGGCTGGAAACTTTGCTTTCATTCCTTAGGTGGCACATTGGCTCAGGACTGCCTTACCCCAAGGATTCAGGGGTGTGCAGCCCTATTAGTTGAGATCAGCCCTTCTGGCTCTTTCATGGATGAAACCAACTGGGAAAAGAGCCGTTCTAAGCTTGGGACCATGGTGTCTTACCCTAGTCTACACAGAAACAGCACTCTGAGGGAGAGGAGCTGCTGGTGTTTGGTAGCACAATCTCCTATTCTGAAGAGAAACATTTCGTTGTAAGCGGGTTACATCAGCCTTGTCACATTTTCTCCACTGGCTTTAAAGAAGGGCAGTCAGTTGGCAGACTTCCTTGAGGCCCTGCTTCCCAGGCTGGAAACTTTGCTTTCATTGCTTAGTTAGCACATTGGCTCAGGACGGCCTTACCCCAAGGATTCAGGGATGTGCAGCCCGATTACTTGAGATCAGCCTTTCCGGCTCTTTCATGGATGAAACCAACTGGGAAAAGAGCCGTTCTTAGCTGGGGACCATGGTGCCTTTCCCTAGTCTACACAGAAACAGCAGTCTGAGTGAAACCATCTCCTCCCTTTTGGTAGCAAAATCTCCTATTCTGAAGAGAAACATTTCGTTGTAAGCGGGTAGCATCAGCCTTGCCTCATTTTCACAAGTGGCTATAAAGGAGGGCAGTCAGTAGGCCTCACCCTTCAAGCCCACTCCAATTTCCTAGAGAAAACACTAGGTCACGGTGTGCTTTCCTGTGGCAAGTAAACTTTGCTTTCATTCCTTAGGTGGCACATTGTCTCAGGACGGCCTTACCCCAAGGATTCAGGGATGTGCAGCCCGATTAGTTGAGATCAGCCCTTCTGGCTCTTTCATGGATGAAACCAACTGGGAAAAGAGCCGTTCTAAGCTGGGGACCATGGTGTCTTTCCCTAGTCTACACAGAAACAGCAGTCTGAATGAAATCATCTCCTCCCTTTTGATAGCAAAATATCCTATTCTGAAGAGAAGCATTTCGTTGTAAGCGGGTGGAATCAGCCTTGCCTCATTTTCACAAGTGGCTATAAAGGAGGGCAGTCAATAGGCCTCACCCTTCAAGCCCACTCCAATTTCCTAGAGAAAACACCAGGCCTCGGTGTGCTTTCCTGTGGCAAATAAACTTTGCTTTCATTCCTTAGGGGGCACTTTGGCTCAGAACTGCCCTACCCCAAGGATTCAGGAATGTTCAGCCCGAATGTTTGAGAACAGCTATTCTGGCTCTTTCATGGATGAAACCAACTGGGAAAAGAGCCGTTCTAAGCTGGGGACCATGGTGTCTTTCCCTAGTCTACACAGAAACAGCACTCTGAGGGAGAGGAGCTGCTGGTGTTTGGTAGCAAAATCTCCTATTCTGAAGAGAAACATTTCGTTGTAAGCGGGTTGCATCAGCCTTGTCACATTTTCTCAACTGGCTTTAAAGAAGGGCAGTCAGTTGGCAGACTTCCTTGAGGCCCTGCTTCCCAGGCTGGAAACTTTGCTTTCATTCCTTAGGTGGCACATTGGCTCAGGACTGCCTTACCCCAAGGATTCAGGGGTGTGCAGCCCTATTAGTTGAGATCAGCCCTTCTGGCTCTTTCATGGATGAAACCAACTGGGAAAAGAGCCGTTCTCAGCTGCGGACCATGGTGTCTTTCCCTAGTCTACACAGAAACAGCACTCTGAGGGAGAGGAGCTCCTGGCGTTTGGTAGCAAAATCTCCTATTCTGAAGAGAAATATTTCGTTGTAACTGGGGTGCATCAGCCTTGCCACATTTTCTCAACTGGCTTTAAAGAAGGGCAGTCAGTTGACAGACTTACTTGAGGCGCTGCTTCCCAGGCTGGAAACTTTGCTTTCATTCCTTTGTTAACACATTGGCTCAGGACGGCCTTACCCCAAGGAATCAGGGATGTGCAACCCGATTACTTGAGATCAGCCCTTCTGGCTCTTTCATGGCTGAAACGAACTGGGAAAAGAGCAGTTCTAAGCTGGGGACCATGGTGTCTTACCCTAGTCTACACAGAACCAGCACTCTCAGTGAAACGAGCTTCTGGCGTTTGGGAGCAAAATCTCCTATCCTAAAGAGAAACATTTCGTTGTAAGCAGGTTGCAGCAGCCTTGCCTCATTTTCACAAGTGGCTATAAAGGAGGGCAGTCAGTAGGCCTCACCCTTCAAGCCCACTCCAATTTCCTAGAGAAAATAGAAGACCTCGGTGTGCTTTCCTGTGGCAAGTAAACTTGGCTTTCATTCCTTAAGGGGCACATTGGCTTAGAACTGCCCTACCCCAAGGATTCAGGAATGTTCAGCCCGATTGTTTGAGAACAGCTTTTCTGGCTCTTTCATGGATGAAACCACCGGGAAAGGAGCCGTTCTAACCTGGGGACCATGGTGTCTTTCCCAAGTCTACACAGAAACAGCACTCTGAGTGAAACCAGCTCCTCCCGTTTGGTAGCAAAAGCTCCTATTCTGAAGAGAAACATTTCGTTGTAAGCGGGTTGCATCAGCCTTGCCACATTTTCTAAACTGGCTTTAAAGGAGGGCAGTCAATGGGTAGACTTCCTTGAGGCCCTGCTTCCCAGGCTGGAAACTTTGCTTTCATTCCTTAGGTGGCACATTGGCTCAGGACTGCCTTACCCCAAGGATTCAGGGGTGTGCAGCCCTATTAGTTGAGATCAGCCCTTCTGGCTCTTTTATGGATGAAACCAACTGGGAAAAGAGCCGCTCTAAGCTGGGGACCATGGTGTCTTACCCTAGTCTACCCAGAAACAGCACTCTGAGGGAGAGGAGCTGCTGGTGTTTGGTAGCACAATCTCCTATTCAGAAGAGAAACATTTCGTTATAAGCGGGTTGCATCACCCTTGCCACATTTCCACAACTGGCTTTAAAGAAGGCCAGTCAGTTGGGAGACTTACTTGAGGCCCTGCTTCCCAGGCTGGAAATTTTGCTTTCATTCCTTAGGTGGCACATTGGCTCAGGACGGCCTTACCCCAAGGATTCAGGGATGTGCAGCCCAATTACTTGAGATCAGCCCTTCTGGCTCTTTCATGGATGAAACCAACTGGGAAAAGTGCCGTTCTAAGCTGGGGTCCATGGTGTCTTTCCCTAGACTACACAGAAACAGCACTCTGAGTGAAACGAGATGCTGGCGTTTGGTAGCAAAATCTCCTATTCTGAAGAGAAATATTTCATTGTAAGCGGGTTGCATCAGCCTTGCCTCATTTTCACAAGGGGCTATAAAGGAGGGCAGTCAGTAGGCCTCACCCTTCAATCCCACTCCAATTTCCTAGAGAAAACACTAGGTCACGGTGTGCTTTCCTGTGGCAAGTAAACTTTGCTTTCATTCCTTAGGTGGCACTTTGGCTCAGGACGGCCTTACCCCAAGGATTCAGGGATGTGCAGCCCGATTACTTGAGATCAGCCCTTCTGGCTCTTTCATGGATGAAACCAACTGGGAAAAGAGCCGCTCTAAGCAGGGGACCATGGTGTCTTTCCCTAGTCTACACAGAAACAGCACTCTGAGTGAAACGAGCTGTGGCATTTGGTAGCAAATCTCCTATTCTGAAGAGAAACATTTCGCTGTAAGCGGGTTTTATCAGCCTTGCCACATTTTCTCAACTGGCTATAAAGGAGGGCAGTCAGGAGGCCTCCCCCTTCAAGCCCACTCCAATTTCATAGAGGAAACACCAAGCCTCGGTATGGTCTCCTGTGGCAAGGAAACTTTGCTATCATTCCTTAGGTGGCACATTGGCTCAGAACTGCCCTACCCGAAGGATTCAGGGATGTGCAGCCCGATTAGTTGAGATCAGCACTTCTGTCTCTTTCATGGATGAAACCAACTGGGAAAAGAGCCCTTCTAAGCAGGGGACCATGGTGTCTTTCCCTAGTCTACACAGAAACAGCACTCTGAGGTAGACGAGCTGCTGGTGTTTGGTAGCACAATCTCCTATTCTGAAGAGAAACATTTCGTTGTAAGCGGGTTGCATCACCCTTGCCACATTTCCACAACTGGCTTTAAAGAAGGCCAGTCAGTTGGGAGACTTACTTGAGGCCCTGCTTCCCAGGCTGGAAACTTTGCTTTCATTCCTTTGTTAACACATTGGCTCAGAACTGCCCTACCCCAAGGATTCAGGAATGTTCAGCCCGATTACTTGAGATCAGCCCTTCTGGCTCTTTCATGGCTGAAACGAACTGGGAAAGGAGCCGTTCTAAGCTGGGGACCATGGTGTCTTTCCCTAGTCTACACAGAAACAGCACTCTGAGTGAAACGAGCTGTGGCATTTGGTAGCAAATCTCCTATTCTGAAGAGAAACATTTCGCTGTAAGCGGGTTTTATCAGCCTTGTCACATTTTCTCAACTGGCTTTAAAGAAGGGCAGTCAGTTGGCAGACTTCCTTGATGCCCTGCTTCCCAGGCTGGAAACTTTGCTTTCATTGCTTAGTTAGCACATTGGCTCAGGACGGCCTTACCCCAAGGATTCAGGGATGTGCAGCCCGATTACTTGAGATCAGCCTTTCCGGCTCTTTCATGGATGAAACCACCTGGGAAAAGAGCCGTTCTACGCTGGGGACCATGGTGCCTTTCCCTAGTCTACACAGAAACAGCAGTCTGAGTGAAACCATCTCCTCCCTTTTGGTAGCAAAATCTCCTAATCTGAAGAGAAACATTTTATTGTAAGCGGGTTGCATCAGCCTTGCCTCATTTTCACAAGGGGCTATAAAGGAGGGCAGTCAGTAGGCCTCACCCTTCAATCCCACTCCAATTTCCTAGAGAAAAGACTAGGTCACGGTGTGCTTTCCTGTGGCAAGTAAACTTTGCTATCATTCCTTAGGTGGCACATTGGCTCAGAACTGCCCTACCCCAAGGATTCAGGGATGTGCAGCCCGATTAGTTGAGATCAGCCCTTCTGTCTCTTTCATGGATGAAACCAACTGGGAAAAGAGCCCTTCTAAGCAGGGGACCATGGTGTCTTTCCCTAGTCTACACAGAAACAGCACTCTCAGTGAAACGAGCTGCTGGCGTTTGGGAGCAAAATCTCCTATCCTAAAGAGAAACATTTCATTGTAAGCAGGTTGCATCAGCCTTGCCTCATTTGCACAAGTGGCTATAAAGGAGGGCAGTCAGTAGGCCTCACCCTTCAAGCCCACTCCAATTTCCTAGAGAAAACACTAGGTCACGGTGTGCTTTCCTGTGGCAAGTAAACTTTGCTTTCATTCCTTAGGTGGCACATTGGCTCAGGACGGCCTTACCCCAAGGATTCAGGGATGTGCAGCCCGATTACTTGAGATCAGCCCTTCTGGCTCTTTCATGGATGAAACCAACTGGGAAAGGAGCCGTTCTTAGCTGGGGACCATGGTGTCTTTCCCTAGTCTACACAGAAACAGCACTCTGAGGGAGACGAGCTGTTGGCGTTTGGTAGCAAAATCTCCTATTCTGAAGAGAAACATTTCGTTGTAAGCGGGTTCCCTCAGCCTTGCCTCATTTTCACAAGTGGCTATAAAGGAAGGCAGTCAGTAGGCCTCACCCTTCAAGCCCACTCCAATTTCCTAGAGAAAACACCAGACCACGGTGTGCTTTCCTGTGCCTAGTAAATTTTGCTTTCATTCCTTAGGGGGCACTTTGGTTCAGAACTGCCCTACCCCAAGGATTCAGGAATGTTCAGCCCGATAGTTTCAGAAAAGCTTTTCTGGCTCTTTCATGGATGAAACCAACTGGGAAAAGAGCCGTTCTAAGCTGGGGACCATGGTGTCTTACCCTAGTCTACACAGAAAGAGCACTCTGAGGGAGACGAGCTGCACGCGTTTGGTAGCAAAATCTCCTATTCTGAAGAGAAACATTTCGTTGTAAGCGGGTTGCCTCAACCTTGCCTCTTTTTCTCAACTGGCTTTAAAGAAGGGCAGTCAGTTGGCAGACTTCCTAGAGGCCCTGCTTCCCAGGCTGGAAACTTTGCTTTCATTCCTTAGTTAGCACATTGGCTCAGGACGGTCTTACCGCAAGGATTCAGTTATGTGCAGCCCGATTACTTGAGATCAGCCCTTCTGGCTCTTTCATGGATGAAACCAACTGGGAAAAGAACCGTTCTAAGCAGGGGACCATGGTGTCTTTCCCTAGTCTACACAGAAACAGCACTCTGAGTGAAACGAGCTGCTGGCATTTGGTAGCAAAATCTGCTATTTGAAGAGAAACATTTCGTTGTAAGCGGGTGGCGTCAGCCTTGCCTCATTTTCTCAAGTGGCTATAAAGGAGGGCAGTGAGTAGGCCTGACCCTTCATTCCCACTCCAATTTCCTAGAGAAAACACTAGGTCATGGTGTGCTTTCCTGTGGCAAGTAAACTTTGCTTTCATTCCTTAGGTGGCACATTGGCTCAGGACGGCCTTACCCCAAGGATTCAGGGATGTGCAGCCCGATTAGTTGAGATCAGCCCTTCTGGCTCTTTCATGGATGAAACCAACTGGGAAAAGAGCCGTTCTAAGCTGGGGACCATGGTGTCTTACCCTAGTCTACACAGAAAAAGCACTCTGAGGGAGACGAGCTGCACGCGTTTGGTAGCAAAATCTCCTATTCTGAAGAGAAACATTTCGTTGTAAGCGGGTTGCATCAGCCTTGCCACATTTTCTCAACTGGCTTTAAAGAAGGGCAGTCAGTTGGCAGACTTACTTGAGGCGTTGCTTCCCAGGCTGGAAACTTTGCTTTCATTCCTTAGTTAACACAATGGCTCAGGACGGCCTTACCATCTGGGAAAAGAGCCGTTCTTAGCTAGGGATCATGGTGTCTTTCCCTAGTCTACACAGAAACAGCAGTCTGAGTGAAACCATCTCCTCCCTTTTGGTAGCAAAATCTCCTATTCTGAAGAGATACATTTCGTTGTAAGCGTGTAGCATCAGCCTTGCCTCATTTTCACAAGTGGCTATAAAGGAGGGCAGTCAGTAGGCCTCACCCTTCAAGCCCACTCCAATTTCCTAGAAAAAACACTAGGTCACGGTGTGCTTTCCTGTGGCAAGTAAACTTTGCTTTCATTCCTTAGGTGGCACATTGGCTCAGGACGGCCTTACCCCAAGGATTCAGGGATGTGCAGCCCGATTACTTGAGATCAGCCCTTCTGGCTCTTTCATGGATGAAACCAACTGGGAAAAGAGCCGTTCTATGCTGGGGACCATGGTGTCTTTCCCTAGTCTACACAGAAACAGCACTCTGAGGGAGAGGATCTGCTAGTGTTTGGTAGCACAATCTCCTATTCTGAAGAGAAACATTTCATTGTAAGCGGGTTGCATCAGCCTTGTCACATTTTCTCAACTGGCTTTAAAGAAGGGCAGTCAGTTGGCAGACTTCCTTGAGGCCCTGCTTCCCAGGCTGGAAACTCTGCTTTCATTCCTTAGTTAGCACATTGGCTCAGGACGGTCTTACCCCAAGGATTCAGTTATGTGCAGCCCGATTACTTGAGATCAGCCCTTCTGGCTCTTTCATGGATGAAACCAACTGAGAAAAGAGGCGTTCTAAGCAGGGGAGCATGGTGTCTTTCCCTAGTCTACACAGAAACAGCACTCTCAGTGAAACGAGCTGCTGGCGTTTGGGAGCAAACTCTCCTATCCTAAAGAGAAACATTTCGTTGTAAGCAGGTTGCATCAGCCTTGCCTCATTTTCACAAGTGGCTATAAAGGAGGGCAGTCAGTAGGCCTCACCCTTCAAGCCCACTCCAATTTCCTAGAGAAAACACAAGACCTCGGTGTGCTTTCCTGTGGCAAGTAAACTTTGCTTTCATTCCTTAAGGGGCACATTGGCTCAGAACTGCCCTACCCCAAGGATTCAGGAATGTTCAGCCCGATTGTTTGAGAACAGCTTTTCTGGCTCTTTCATGGATGAAACCACCTGGGAAAGGAGCCGTTCTAAGCTGGGGACCATGGTGTCTTTCCTTACTCTACACAGAAACAGCATTCTGAGGGAGACGAGCTGTTGACGTTTGGTAGCAAAATCTCCTATTCTGAAGAGAAACATTTCGTTGTAAGCGGGTTGCATCAAACTTGCCACATTTTCTCAACTTGCTTTAAAGAAGGGCAGTCATTTGGCAGACTTCCTTGAGGCCCTGCTTCCCAGGCTGGAAACTTTGCTTTCATTCCTTAGGTGGCACATTGGCTCAGGACTGCCTTACCCCAAGGATTCAGGGTTGTGCAGCCCTATTAGTTGAGATCAGCCCTTCTGGCTCTTTCATGGATGAAACCAACTGGGAAAAGAGCCGTTCTAAGCTTGGGACCATGGTGTCTTACCCTAGTCTACACAGAAACAGCACTCTGAGGGAGAGGAGCTGCTGGTGTTTGGTAGGACAATCTCCTATTCTGAAGAGAAACATTTCGTTGTAATCGGGTTGCATCAGCCTTGTCACATTTTCTCAACTGGCTTTAAAGAAGGGCAGTCAGTTGGCAGACTTCCTTGAGGCCCTGCTTCCCAGGCTGGAAACTTTGCTTTCATTGCTTAGTTAGCACATTGGCTCAGGACGGCCTTACCCCAAGGATTCAGGGATGTGCAGCCCGATTACTTGAGATCAGCATTTCCGGCTCTTTCATGGATGAAACCAACTGGGAAAAGAGCCGTTCTTAGCTGGGGACCATGGTGTCTTTCCCTAGTCTACACAGAAACAGCACTCTGAGGGAGACGAGCTGTTGGCGTTTGGTAGCAAAATCTCCTATTCTGAAGAGAAACATTTCGTTGTAAGCGGGTTCCCTCAGCCTTGCCTCATTTTCACAAGTGGCTATAAAGGAAGGCAGTCAGTAGGCGTCACCCTTCAAGCCCACTCCAATTTCCTAGAGAAAACACCAGACCACGGTGTGCTTTCCTGTGCCTAGTAAATTTTGCTTTCATTCCTTAGGGGGCACTTTGGTTCAGAACTGCCCTACCCCAAGGATTCAGGAATGTTCAGCCCGATAGTTTCAGAAAAGCTTTTCTGGCTCTTTCATGGATGAAACCAACTGGGAAAAGAGCCGTTCTAAGCTGGGGACCATGGTGTCTTACCCTAGTCTACACAGAAAGAGCACTCTGAGGGAGACGAGCTGCACGCGTTTGGTAGCAAAATCTCCTATTCTGAAGAGAAACATTTCATTGTAAGCGGGTTGCATCAGCCTTGCCACATTTTCTCAACTGGCTTTAAAGAAGGGCAGTCAGTTGGCCGACTTACTTGAGGCGCTGCTTCCCAGGCTGGAAACTTTGCTTTCATTCCTTAGTTAACACAATGGCTCAGGACGGCCTTACCATCTGGGAAAAGAGCCGTTCTTAGCTGGGGATCATGGTGTCTTTCCCTAGTCTACACAGAAACAGCAGTCTGAGTGAAACCATCTCCTCCCTTTTGGTAGCAAAATCTCCTATTCTGAAGAGATACATTTCGTTGTAAGCGTGTAGCATCAGCCTTGCCTCATTTTCACAAGTGGCTATAAAGGAGGGCAGTCAGTAGGCCTCACCCTTCAAGCCCACTCCAATTTCCAGAAAAAACACTAGGTCACGGTGTGCTTTCCTGTGGCAAGTAAACTTTGCTTTCATTCCTTAGGTGTCACATTGTCTCAGGACCGCCTTACCCCAAGGATTCAGGGATGTGCAGCCCGATTACTTGAGATAAGCCCTTCTGGCTCTTTCATGCATGAAACCAACTGGGAAAAGAACCGTCTAAGCAGGGGACCATGGTGTCTTTCCCTAGTCTACACAGAAACAGCACTCTGAGTGAAACGAGCTGCTGGCATTTGGTAGCAAAATCTGCTATTTGAAGAGAAACATTTCGCTGTAAGTGGGTTGCATCAGCCTTGCTACATTTTCTCACCTGGCTTTAAAGTAGGGTAGTCATTTGGCAGACTTCCTTGAGGCCCTGCTTCCCAGGCTGAAAAATTTGCTTTCATTCCGTAGATGGCACATTGGCTCAGGACGGCCTTACCCCAAGGATTCAGGGATGTGCATCCCGATTAGTTGAGATCAGCCCTTCTGGCTCTTTCATGGCTGAAACGAACTGGGAAAAGAGCAGTTCTAAGCTGGGGACCATGGTGTCTTACCCTAGTCTACACAGAAACAGCACTCTGAGTGAAACGACCTGCTGGCGTTTGGTAGCAAAATCTCCTATTCTGAAGAGAAACATTTCGTTGTAAGCGGGTGGCGTCAGCCTTGCCTCATTTTCTCAAGTGGCTATAAAGGAGGGCAGTGAGTAGGCCTGAGCCTTCATTCCCACTCCAATTTCATAGAGAAAACACCAGGCCTCGGTGTGCTTTCCTGTGGCAAGTAAACTTTGCTTTCATTCCTTAGGGGGCACTTTGGCTCAGAACTGCCCTACCCCAAGGATTCAGGAATGTTCAGCCCGATTGTTTCAGAAAAGCTTTTCTGGCTCTTTCATGGATGAAACCAACTGGGAAAAGAGCCGTTCTAAGCTGGGGACCTTGGTGTCTTACCCTAGTCTACACAGAAACAGCACTCTGAGTGAAACGAGCTGCTGGCGTTTGGGAGCAAAATCTCCTATTCTGAAGAGAAACATTTCATTATAAGCGGGTTGCATCAGCCTTGCCTCATTTTCACAAGTGGTTATAAAGGAGGGCAGTCAGTAGGCCTCACCCTTCAAGCCCACTCCAATTTCCTAGAGAAAACACTAGGTCACGGTGTGCTTTCCTGTGGCAAGTAAACTTTGCTTTCATTCCTTAGGTGGCACATTGGCTCAGGACGGCCTTACCCCAAGGATTCAGGGATGTGCAGCCCGATTACTTGAGATCAGCCCTTCTGGCTCTTTCATGGATGAAACCAACTGGGAAAAGAGCCGTTCTATGCTGGGGACCATGGTGTCTTTCCCTAGTCTACACAGAAACAGCACTCTGAGGGAGAGGATCTGCTAGTGTTTGGTAGCACAATCTCCTATTCTGAAGAGAAACATTTCATTGTAAGCGGGTTGCATCAGCCTTGTCACATTTTCTCAACTGGCTTTAAAGAAGGGCAGTCAGTTGGCAGACTTCCTTGAGGCCCTGCTTCCCAGGCTGGAAACTCTGCTTTCATTCCTTAGTTAGCACATTGGCTCAGGACGGTCTTACCCCAAGGATTCAGTTATGTGCAGCCCGATTACTTGAGATCAGCCCTTCTGGCTCTTTCATGGATGAAACCAACTGAGAAAAGAGGCGTTCTAAGCAGGGGAGCATGGTGTCTTTCCCTAGTCTACACAGAAACAGCACTCTCAGTGAAACGAGCTGCTGGCGTTTGGTAGCAAAATCTCCTATTCTGAAGAGAAACATTTCGTTGTAAGCGGGTAGCATCAGCCTTGCCTCATTTTCACAAGTGGATATAAAGGAGGGCAGTCAGTAGGCCTCACCCTTCAAGCCCACTCCTATTTCCTAGAGAAAACACTAGGTCACGGTGTGCTGTCCTGTGGCAAGTAAACTTTGCTTTCATTCCTTAGGTGGCACATTGTCTCAGGACGGCCTTACCCCAAGGATTCAGGGATGTGCAGCCCGATTAGTTGAGATCAGCCCTTCTGGCTCTTTCATGGATGAAACCAACTGGGAAAAGAGCCGTTCTAAGCTGGGGACCATGGTGTCTTTCCCTAGTCTACACAGAAACAGCAGTCTGAGTGAAATCATCTCCTCCCTTTTGATAGCAAAATCTCCTAATCTGAAGAGAAACATTTCGTTGTAAGCGGGTGGCATCAGCCTTGCCTCATTTTCACAAGTGGCTATAAAGAAGGGCAGTCAGTTGACAGACTTACTTGAGGCGCTGCTTCCCAGGCTGGAAACTTTGCTTTCATTCCTTAGTTAGCACATTGGCTCAGGACGCTCTTACCCAAAGGATTCAGTTATGTGCAGCCCGATTACTTGAGATCAGCCCTTCTGGCTCTTTCATGGATGAAACCAACTGAGAAAAGAGGCGTTCTAAGCAGGGGAGCATGGTGTCTTTCCCTAGTCTACACAGAAACAGCACTCTCAGTGAAACGAGCTGCTGGCGTTTGGGAGCAAACTCTCCTATCCTAAAGAGAAACATTTCGTTGTAAGCAGGTTGCATCAGCCTTGCCTCATTTGCACAAGTGGCTATAAAGGAGGGCAGTCAGTAGGCCTCACCCTTCAAGCCCACTCCAATTTCCTAGAGAAAACACAAGACCTCGGTGTGCTTTCCTGTGGCAAGTAAACTTTGCTTTCATTCCTTAAGGGGCACATTGGCTCAGAACTGCCCTACCCCAAGGATTCAGGATTGTTCAGCCCGAATGTTTGAGAACAGCTTTTCTGGCTCTTTCATGGATGAAACCACCTGGGAAAGGAGCCGTGCTAAGCTGGGGACCATGGTGTCTTTCCCTAGTCTACACAGAAACAGCACTCTGAGGGAGACGAGCTGTTGGCGTTTGGTAGCAAAATCTCCTATTCTGAAGAGAAACATTTCGTTGTAAGCGGGTTGCATCAGCCTTGTCACATTTTCTCAACTGGCTTTAAAGAAGGGCAGTCAGTTGGCAGACTTCCTTGAGGCCCTGCTTCCCAGGCTGGAAACTTTGCTTTCATTCCTTAGTTAGCACATTGGCTCAGGACGGTCTTACCCCAAGGATTCAGTTATGTGCAGCCCGATTACTTGAGATCAGCCCTTCTGGCTCTTTCATGGATGAAACCAACTGAGAAAAGAGGCGTTCTAAGCAGGGGAGCATGGTGTCTTTCCCTAGTCTACACAGAAACAGCACTCTCAGTGAAACGAGCTGCTGGCGTTTGGGAGCAAAATCTCCTATCGTAAAGAGAAACATTTCATTGTAAGCAGGTTGCATCAGCCTTGCCTCATTTTCACAAGTGGCTATAAAGGAGGGCAGTCAGTAGGCCTCACCCTTCAAGCCCACTCCAATTTCCTAGAGAAAACACTAGGTCACGGTGTGCTTTCCTGTGGCAAGTAAACTTTGCTTTCATTCCTTAGGTGGCACATTGGCTCAGGACGGCCTTACCCCAAGGATTCAGGGATGTGCAGCCCGATTACTTGAGATCAGCCCTTCTGGCTCTTTCATGGATGAAACCAACTGGGAAAGGAGCCGTTCTTAGCTGGGGACCATGGTGTCTTTCCCTAGTCTACACAGAAACAGCACTCTGAGGGAGACGAGCTGTTGGCGTTTGGTAGCAAAATCTCCTATTCTGAAGAGAAACATTTCGTTGTAAGCGGGTTCCCTCAGCCTTGCCTCATTTTCACAAGTGGCTATAAAGGAAGGCAGTCAGTAGGCCTCACCCTTCAAGCCCACTCCAATTTCCTAGAGAAAACACCAGACCACGGTGTGCTTTCCTGTGCCTAGTAAATTTTGCTTTCATTCCTTAGGGGGCACTTTGGTTCAGAACTGCCCTACCCCAAGGATTCAGGAATGTTCAGCCCGATAGTTTCAGAAAAGCTTTTCTGGCTCTTTCATGGATGAAACCAACTGGGAAAAGAGCCGTTCTAAGCTGGGGACCATGGTGTCTTACCCTAGTCTACACAGAAAGAGCACTCTGAGGGAGACGAGCTGCACGCGTTTGGTAGCAAAATCTCCTATTCTGAAGAGAAACATTTCGTTGTAAGCGGGTTGCATCAGCCTTGCCACATTTTCTCAACTGGCTTTAAAGAAGGGCAGTCAGTTGGCCGACTTACTTGAGGCGCTGCTTCCCAGGCTGGAAACTTTGCTTTCATTCCTTAGTTAACACAATGGCTCAGGACGGCCTTACCATCTGGGAAAAGAGCCGTTCTTAGCTGGGGATCATGGTGTCTTTCCCTAGTCTACACAGAAACAGCAGTCTGAGTGAAACCATCTCCTCCCTTTTGGTAGCAAAATTTCCTATTCTGAAGAGATACATTTCGTTGTAAGCGTGTAGCATCAGCCTTGCCTCATTTTCACAAGTGGCTATAAAGGAGGGCAGTCAGTAGGCCTCACCCTTCAAGCCCACTCCAATTTCCTAGAAAAAACACTAGGTCACGGTGTGCTTTCCTGTGGCAAGTAAACTTTGCTTTCATTCCTTAGGTGGCACATTGTCTCAGGACGGCCTTACCCCAAGGATTCAGGGATGTGCAGCCCGATTACTTGAGATAAGCCCTTCTGGCTCTTTCATGCATGAAACCAACTGGGAAAAGAACCGTCTAAGCAGGGGACCATGGTGTCTTTCCCTAGTCTACACAGAAACAGCACTCTGAGTGAAACGAGCTGCTGGCATTTGGTAGCAAAATCTGCTATTTGAAGAAAAACATTTCGCTGTAAGTGGGTTGCATCAGCCTTGCTACATTTTCTCACCTGGCTTTAAAGTAGGGTAGTCATTTGGCAGACTTCCTTGAGGCCCTGCTTCCCAGGCTGGAAAATTTGCTTTCATTCCGTAGATGGCACATTGGCTCAGGACGGCCTTACCCCAAGGATTCAGGGATGTGCATCCCGATTAGTTGAGATCAGCCCTTCTGGCTCTTTCATGGCTGAAACGAACTGGGAAAAGAGCAGTTCTAAGCTGGGGACCATGGTGTCTTACCCTAGTCTACACAGAAACAGCACTCTGAGTGAAACGAGCTGCTGGCGTTTGGTAGCAAAATCTCCTATTCTGAAGAGAAACATTTCGTTGTAAGCGGGTGGCGTCAGCCTTGCCTCATTTTCTCAAGTGGCTATAAAGGAGGGCAGTGAGTAGGCCTGAGCCTTCATTCCCACTCCAATTTCATAGAGAAAACACCAGGCCTCGGTGTGCTTTCCTGTGGCAAGTAAACTTTGCTTTCATTCCTTAGGGGGCACTTTGGCTCAGAACTGCCCTACCCCAAGGATTCAGGAATGTTCAGCCCGATTGTTTCAGAAAAGCTTTTCTGGCTCTTTCATGGATGAAACCAACTGGGAAAAGAGCCGTTCAAAGCTGGGGACCATCTTGTCTTTCCCTAGTCTACACAGAAACAGCACTCTGAGTGAAACGAGCTGCTGGGGTTTGGGAGCACAATCTCCTATTCTGAAGAGAAACATTTCGTTGTAAGCGGGTTGAATCAGCCTTGTCACATTTTCTCAACTTGCTTTAAAGAAGGGCAGTCATTTGGCAGACTTCCTTGAGGCCCTGCTTCCCAGGCTGGAAACTTTGCTTTCATTCCTTAGGTGGCACATTGGCTCAGGACTGCCTTACCCCAAGGATTCAGGGTTGTGCAGCCCTATTAGTTGAGATCAGCCCTTCTGGCTCTTTCATGGATGAAACCAACAGGGAAAAGAGCCGTTCTAAGCTTGGGACCATGGTGTCTTACCCTAGTCTACACAGAAACAGCACTCTGAGGGAGAGGAGCTGCTGGTGTTTGGTAGGACAATCTCCTATTCTGAAGAGAAACATTTCGTTGTAAGCGGGTAGCATCAGCCTTGCCTCATTTTCACAAGTGGATATAAAGGAGGGCAGTCAGTAGGCCTCACCCTTCAAGCCCACTCCAATTTCCTAGAGAAAACACTAGGTCACGGTGTGCTTTCCTGTGGTAAGTAAACTTTGCTTTCATTCCTTAGGTGGCACATTGTCTCAGGACGGCCTTACCCCAAGGATTCAGGGATGTGCAGCCCGATTAGTTGAGATCAGCCCTTCTGGCTCTTTCATGGATGAAACCAACTGGGAAAAGAGCCGTTCTAAGCTGGGGACCATGGTGTCTTTCCCTAGTCTACACAGAAACAGCAGTTTGAGTGAAATCATCTCCTCCCTTTTGATAGCAAAATCTCCTAATCTGAAGAGAAACATTTCGTTGTAAGCGGGTGGCATCAGCCTTGCCTCATTTTCACAAGTGGCTATAAAGGAGGGCAGTCAGTAGGCCTCACCCTTCAAGCCCACTCCAATTTCCTACAGAAAACACCAGGCCTCGGTGTGCTTTCCTGTGGCAAGTAAACTTTGCTTTCATTCCTTAGGGGGCACTTTGGCTCAGAACTGCCCTACCCAAATGATTCAGGAATGTTCAGCCCGAATGTTTGAGAACAGCTTTTCTGGCTCTTTCATGGATGAAAGCAACTGGGAAAAGAGCCGTTCTAAGCTGGGGACCATGGTTTCTTTCCCTAGTCTACACAGAAACAGCACTCTGAGGGAGAGGAGCTGCTGGTGTTTGGTAGCAAAATCTCCTATTCTGAAGAGAAACATTTCGTTGTAAGCGGGTTGCACCAGCCTTGTCATATTTTCTCAACTGGCTTTAAAGAAGGGCAGTCAGTTGGCAGACTTCCTTGAGGCCCTGCTTCCCAGGCTGGAAACTTTGCTTTCATTCCTTAGTTAGCACACTGGCTCAGGACGGTCTTACCCCAAGGATTCAGTTATGTGCAGCCCGATTACTTGAGATCAGCCCTTCTGGCTCTTTCATGGATGAAACGCACTGAGAAAAGAGGCGTTCTAAGCAGGGGAGCATGGTGTCTTTCCCTAGTCTACACAGAAACAGCACTCTCAGTGAAACGAGCTGCTGGCGTTTGGGAGCAAAATCTCCTATCCTAAAGAGAAACATTTCGTTGTAAGCAGGTTGCAGCAGCCTTGCCTCATTTTCACAAGTGTCTATAAAGGAGGGCAGTCAGTAGGCCTCACCCTTCAAGCCCACTCCAATTTCCTACAGAAAACACAAGACCTCGGTGTGCTTTCCTGTGGCAAGTAAACTTTGCTTTCATTCCTTAAGGGGCACATTGGCTCAGAATTGCCCTAC